>NC_058134.1:305452991-305483933 GCF_016433145.1 Gracilinanus agilis
AGAGAGAGAGAGAGAGAGAGAGAGAGAGAGAGAGAGAGAGAGAGAGAGAGAGAGAGAGAGAGAGAGAGAGCGTACTAACTCTAAGTTTTACTGGTAGTGTTGTCTAAGGATGGGATGCTTTCTCTTCCCTAATACCGAGAAATTCCCTTCAATATTTAGTAGCTTCAGAAATCCTGGGACTCCTGAAACTACCTCCCACCCAGGTCCATGAGATTCTCATAGGCATTTTGAGTCCTTTGCTTATACCTCACTTTAGGAGGGAAAAAAGTCACAATCCAATGACAACTAAAAATGTCCGCCTTTGTGAACAAGTCGGACAGGCTTGGTTTCTTTCCCATTTCGTAGGGGATGATAAGAGACTGGGGGGAGACACTTGGAAAGCCACAGAAATCCATGGAGATCCATGGAGTTGAGCATTTCTGGGTCCCTTCTGCTGCTGGTTAGCCCCGTCTCCCCTCTTCTTGAGCAGGAACACTATTATCTCCTTCAGGACTCCTGGTGAGAGTAGCTAGTCTTAACTTTTTTTCCCACCATACAAGAAATCCATCTGTTATTACTGCCCCAAATACCTTTGTTTCGGTTCAAATCTTCTTCACTTTCTTCCTTTTTGATCTTGTATTTGTTTTTGTTGTAACTGTGGTGGTTGACAACCCACTTAAGGATACTAGAAGCAGCTGTCCGCCGGAAGTCCTCTGGAAAAGAAAAGGGGAAATAGGCAACTTGTCTTCCCATTGGACGGAGCGTGAAGGGGTTCTTCGGGGTGGGGGGGGTGAACGACATACACACGTGCCGGGAATTTCAATTCACTAGAAAGAATTCAATTGAACTTCACTCACAGTTATTGGGAACCAGCTATCGGCAAAGGCCACACAAAGTCTGTATCTATCTGCTTGAGCCAGTACATATGAGCTGTGAGGAGAGACGGGGCGCACTCAGGAAGGGCTTTGTGGGGGCATCTCCTGTACGTGTCTTGAACTAGCTGCGTAGCCCCGTGCTTGGCGGCACTAAGCACTCCGCTCCTTAAGAGCAGAGCCGGCCTTTTGCCTCTTTTTGTACACCCAGTACTCAGCACAGCGGCCGGCACATAGTAGGACAGCTGGTGTGAAGGTGCTAGAGGAGAGATGGGATGTGTATTGTGGGCAGCAGTCGGTAGGTCACTTGGGCTGGAAGAAAGGCTGTAAAATAAGCTTGGGAGGAGGGCTCAGAGCATCTATTAAACACTGTGCTTAATAAACACATGCAGGCGGGCAGCTGGGTAGCTCAGGGGATGGAGAGCCAGGCCTAGAGACGGGAGGTCCTGGGTTCAAATCTGGCCTCAGACACTTCCCAGCTGTGTGACCCTGGGCAAGTCACTTGACCTTCATTGCCCACCCTTACCACTCTTCCACCTATGAGCCAATACACAGAAGTGAAGGGTTTAAAAATGTAAAAAAAATAAAAATAAATAAAAATAAAATGGCTACAAAATAAATAAATAAACAAAACCACCTTGTCCCAAAGAGCTTCAGTGTTATCCGGGGAAGCCACATGGATGGGGATAAGCTCATATGAAGCACATACAAACTAATCAGAAGGTACATTTTTTGGAGAGAGGAAATGGGCACAAAAACTGAGAAGAAGCCAAGCCTCTCATGGGAGGTGGTGTTCGACTGAGGCTCGAAGGCAATTCTGGCCTCTCAGAATCAACAGTGAGGATGTAGGGTATTCGAAGCACGGAGGTCAGCCTGTGCAAGGGCACAGAGGTGGGAAATGAGACTTTAATGTCTGATGAACAGCCAGATTGGCACTGACAATGACTGCTTAGAGTGTGTGAAGGGAAATCCTATATAAATAATTAGGCTGGAAAGGGAGGCTGAAACCAGGCTGTAGAATACCAGAGAGAGGACTCTATCGCTGATTGGAGGGCAATAGGGAGCCACTGCAGTTTCTTAAACAGGGACATGACCCAGTCGAACCTGTGATTTGGGAACATCCTTTGGGCAACTGCATGGAGGATAGATTGCAGAGCGTAAAGACTTGAGGCAGGGAGGCCAGTTTGTAATATCCTGGACTAAAGTGATAGCTGTGCAAATGACCCAATTGAGGATGATGTCAAGGTTTTGAATCTCGAAGAAATGGAAGCATCATAGTGCCCTCAAGAGAAACAGGAAGCTGGGGCAACTAGATAGCTCAATGTATTGAGAGCCAGGCTATGACTCGAAGTCTTGGGTTCAAATCTAGTCTCAGCCACTTCCTAGCTATATGACCCTGGACAAGTCACTTAACCCCCTCTGTCGTTCCTTTACCTTTCTTCTGCCTTGGAACCAGTACATAGTATTGATTTTAAGACAGAAGGTGAGGGGAGTTTTTAAAAGAGATAAATAGACACACATGCAGACATAGGAAGCTCCAAAGAGCAGTGGGCTCTCTGCTTTGGACACTGTCCATTTGGGAGGCCATGCAGATGACTGGTGATGTAAGATTGGAGTTCAAGAGCCATACTGGAGCCAGACCCGAAGATCTGGAAACAATAATCAAAGACCCAGAAGTCGATAATAGAGACCCCATGTAGAGGGCAAGGAAGGGGGGCTGTTTTAGGGGGTGCCTGCCTGGCAGGGATGAGCAGGGAGACTGAGGCCACTGGATCTGACAAGTAAAATACCACTGGAAACCGGGGACAGGCAATTCGAGCTGACCGATGAGGAGGATGAACGAGAAGGTGGGAAGTAGCAGGAACGAGAGCACCGAGTCAGTATTTAAAAGTAGAGACAGGAGGGAGTTTTTTCCCAGAGAAATGGTATCATTAAATCTATATTTGGGGAATATTAATTTGCCAGCCATGTGGAAAATGGATTAAGAGGAGGGAGACCAATGAGGAAATGACTGGGATCGCCCAGGTGGGAGGATCTCGGCCATGAGAGAAGAGGACAGAAATGAGAGAGACTTGGGAACTATTTAGGTAAGGGCCAGCGAGGGAAGCCAGTGATGACCGAGGCTTCAACCTTGAATGACTGGCACAACCTCATCCTCGACCTAAATGGCAACGTTAGGAAGAAGGTACGTTGTAGGGAAAGATGGCGAGCTGGCCTTTGGACCTGCTGTGCTGGAAATACATCCAGGTGGTGTTCAGCAGGCAGCGGGCCGAAAAGGCCTGGAGCTCCGAGAGAGATTAGGGCTTTAAGATATAGATTTGGGGGTCATCTGAACACAACACAAAAGGCAGAAGGTTTGTTGAGAGAAAACAGAAGAGGATCTGGGGAGCAGACGAGGGATGCCGAGCCAACGATCGATCACCTACTATGTGGCAGGCTTCCCACTAAGCACACTAAGCACTAACCCACTAAGCAAAGAAAAGCGAAAAGGCCTGCCCCCAAGGAGCTGACATTCAACTGGGGGAGACGACAAGTAAATAACTTTAGTTGGGAGATGGAGGGTCATACTGGAAGGACACCGAGTAAGTCAGTCATGCTGGTGTCTGGAAAGGTCAAGAGGGGCCAAGTTGTCCAGTTTATGGAGATTATGAACACGATCCTGAAAGAAACTGGCCTTTCACAGGCAGCACAAGGTGTGACTCATTGAGTTCTCCAGGTGGTGACCCAAAAAGATCTGATGCTTCTTGCTGAATGTTTTCCTTCTGTTGAACTGGGAGTTTACCATACGGAGAGTACAAGGAAAATCCAATCACATCTGTAGTTGCCAACCACAATTTGGCCCGTATTCAAAGGAAAATTGTCATTTAAATAAGCCTTAGAACTTATAAAGTTACAAAGAAGTTAGAATTTATGAAAAATGTATACCATAAAATATAATTTATAACATTTGTGACTCATAAAATAAGTTATAAATAAATTAAATAAGATTGAGAACTCTAGTTTTCCTCTGAAAAAAATGTGGAGTTTCATGAAGCCCACCTCGACCTCCCCATAGTATATTATGCACCTAGATCTTGGCTTCTGACTTTGCTGTGGGACCATTGATGAGCTACTTAACCTCCATGAGCCTCAGTTGAATTATCTGAAAAGTGGGGCAGCAAGTATATGGCCCTGAAGGGTTGTACAGAAAGAAGACTGACCACCAGAGATGGGCATCTGACCAGGAAGGGTGTCTGTCGGGTGCCAGTAATGATGGTAGGGGAGCATGGAGGAGAGTATTGGGCAGACATGGGGGTTGCTTGCCCATGGGCAACAAAGATTGTGTAAGAAGGCTTTCTTTTTTTTCTAATCCCTTACCTTCCATCTTAGAATCTATACTGTGTATTGGTTCCAAGGCAGAAGAATGGTAAGGGCTAGGCAATGGGGGGGTTAAGTGACTTGCCCAGGGTCACACAGCTAGGAAGTGTCTGAGGCCAGATTTGAACCTAGGACCTCCCATCTCTAAGCCTGGTTCTCAATCTACTTAAGCCACTCAGCTGCCTCCAAGAAGGCTTTCTAAGTTTTAGCCTTGAGGAATTGCTCTGATGATGATGATGATTATGATGGCTTCCTTCAGAATGTCTGTTGGCTGCTCAAGAACCCTGCAATGACCTAGAATTCTCATGGCCAGAAGGAAGTTCCCCAGATTCACATCTTGGACCCAGAGCCAGGAGAGAAATCAGTATCTCTGAGCATAAATCACCCATCATTAACACATGCTCAAGGTTGTGGCTGTTGTCAAACCATGTAAAAACCAAAGATTACTATCAATCATTTCTCCTCTTCTCTTATTAATCATTCATTCTCTCACGTGCCTTTTCATTCACTTCTTTTCAATGGCCCATATCCATGGCCAAAATACAATCACAAAGGGAGGAGGAGACAGCACGAGGAGACACATGGGCCAGTGAAAAGCCACCAGAAGCCCCCACTCACAAGCCCTAGGCTACTCCTGCCACCTGCAGGTACCTGGACAGGCCCCACAAGGGATGTTTTCTCAAAAACATGAAAATATTGCTAGGAACTACTAATATGCTTACCTAGGAACTCCTGTTTCTCACCATCAGAGCAAAGACCATAACAACGAGGGAAGAACGTGTGAGGATTAGCTGGGACATACCATGGCAGGTTCCTCATGTTCATGCACAATCCAATCTTCAAAAAACAAATATAGGAGATTATCATCCACACCTGCATAATGAGTGCATACTATGTGCTGGGACTTGGGGACTAGAGATCCAAAAAGGGATCCTCTACCTTCACGGAGCTTAGGGTGAGCAAATCCATCTGTTGGAAGGATGCATCAGACAGGGAAAGTGAGAAGGGTGGGCAAAGGTTAGTGTCAGAGCCCAGGAAGGTGGGAATGAGGGTCTTAGCTAGGAGGGGAGGATAGGGAAAGGCTGAGGAGACAGCAGTCAAGTTGACAACCACCCTATGAGATAAGCACCATTACTCCCTTTTTACAGAGGAAAAGACTAAGCATCGAGTAATTGAGCCAGGATCCCACAACTATGAGAAGTCCAAGGAAAGAGTTGTGAAGATGGAATTAACTCTCCCCTGCCCATTTTTAGATTTAATCACCAGAAGAGTATACACCCCACTTATCCTTAAGTATGGGGAGGTCTGTGACCTACATGTGCGATAGTGGGTGAAGAATCAGAATCAACTGACTGGCCCCTGGGCAGTCCTAAGCAAAGCTTTACCTGTAATTAGTCCACGTAAAGTGAGAGGAAGACACAGGAAGTCACGAAAGGAATGGTCTTTAAAAGTGGCAAGAACTTCCTGTGACCAGATCTTTCGCCTTCAAACTTGACCTTGAAGGAGCTCTGGCTTGGGACCTCCAGACTGCTCTTGGATCTTTCTTCTAGGAGTACCACGTGAGTGAATGAAAAGGTTGACTCTTTTTCCTGGCTTTTCTGGAGATACTAGTCTCTGGAGAGGCCCCTCATCTTGGAGGAGGCCTCATGGCTAGAACCTTTGTTTAATTTACCTCTGGGCCTCCTTTGCTGGGGCCTCTGAAGCCCTGCCTGGTGGCCGGAGTAAATATCTACTCTCTGATTTCCTTACTTTCACTCTTTCTCCTTTTGTAAATAAACTACCATAAAAAGTCTTTCTGACTTGAGTAATAATTTCTGGCAACCATATTTCTCATATATTTAAGCCAACCCTTTAATTTTTATCCCTTACAGAGTGCACCCCTTAGAGTTCCCAACTCCAGGCCCAAGGTGCTGTCCACCACATGCTTCCCCAAGGCACTCCCTCCCCAGGCAGCCAGTTTGGCTTTCACTCATGTTTTCCTGACATTGAGCCCTAAGTTGAACTCTTGGAAACTTCTGCCCTTACTTATGGTTCTTGGAGCCAGGCCAGCCAAGGTGAATGGCTCTTTCATGGGATGGACCTTCCAATATTTGAAGAGTGCACTCCTGGGCCCCTTCAGGCTTCTTTTAGATTCTTTGGTCCCTCCCTCTCTAGAGCATGTACCCGCTTTCTCTCCCCATCCTCAGCACCACCTCCGGACATTCTCCAACTTAGCCACATTCTTTCTGAACCACAGCAGAGTCCATTCATTGTCTAGTATACCCTGCAGCCTGACTGGAAGAGCTCTAACTCTGGACTGACAAAAGGCTACAGGCTCTTCTCCTCTGGACTAGTTCTCCTTCACAGCCCCAGTCACAAGACATGGCACTAGGGATTGGGAAACATAACCATTCAGCTCTTTGTTCTGCAACTAGAGTGTGAATGCTCAACATGGCGGAAGGGTGGAGGGAGGCAGGCAGAAGAGGAACAAGACTGGATCCTCTCTGCAGAGACTAGAGGAGGAGTGGAGAGCTTATGCTATGGCTCACTCCTCTGACTGCTGAAGATAATTCACTCTCACACTTCTCTCCCAGGGCACCAACCCTGTAGTCTTTGGGCAGGGGCCACTAGAGACTAAGCTCTTCACAGAAGGAGGCCCCAAAGGGTGAGGATAGTATCAAGATACATGATGCAAAGAACACAAGTATTATTATCCCCAACTGCAAAATGGGGACATCCTGTCCTTGTATCCTCTGCCCCGTGGGGTTGCTGTGGGGTCTGACCTCTTCCTTTGTCTCTTGTGGGGTCTCCAAAGCCCTGGCAGTGAATCACATTTGTGACCCCCAATTTATTGTCATTGTCTCATTTTTCCTCACAGAAGCCTATGGGGTGGGCAAGGAAGCAGTGCCA
Source organism: Gracilinanus agilis (assembly GCF_016433145.1). Classification (NCBI taxonomy): domain Eukaryota; kingdom Metazoa; phylum Chordata; class Mammalia; order Didelphimorphia; family Didelphidae; genus Gracilinanus; species Gracilinanus agilis. The sequence continues at coordinate 305,460,089 of NC_058134.1, forward strand.
TACCCATTTTGTTGAGGAGAACACTGACTCTACTGCTTGCCTATCTGCCTGCCACTCAATAATTCACCTAGATAAGCCTAGAAAGAGTTCTCACAGACATCCGGCCGCCAAGTGAAATCTGTTTCTGGCCAGAGCAGCTTCTTCTGCCTTAGTTTTAGTTTCTGTAGTTACACACTGGAAATAATGAACTAGATAAGTCAATAAATATTAATAATAAGTAACAGGGAAAGTCCCAGGATGGGAGAAGCAGTGATGCCAGGGACAGACCACCCAACAGAGGAGCCATTTAGCCACAAGCCTGGAGTTGGGCACAGGGGGAAGGCCAGAGGGTCCTGACACTCTGGGAAAGGCTCGAGCAGGCTCCCTTGCCAGCCCAACACCCACTGAGGTAGCATGATATAGGCTGAAGGTCATGGTGGCTCTCCCTTCCATGTTCTCATGAACTAGTTTAGGTCAGAATCTATTTTGATCATGGGTCATTGAAGTATAAACATTTTCAGTTAAGAAGTAAGGGGCCCGCCCGTGGGTGCCTTTAGTAAAGCGGCAGGCAACCTAAAACTCCTTTTGTTCATTGACGTCAAAATCAAATCCAGGACGGTTAACAATGGCGCGTTCTCCATACAGAGGGAGGGGAAGAGGGCAGAGCGGGAAGCTTCACATTCGTTCCTAACGCTTCTTCCGCTGAGGACTGCCATGAAGCACTCACCTTGGTGGTAAAAGAAGCTGTTTTTCCGTAATGGTTCAACATCTGGTCGCCACTCAAGTTGTGGTAATCCACCACATCCCTCTTTATAGTCCAAAGAAAGTAAGGGATTTCTGTTTTTACCAACCTAGACTGGCACAAAAAAATTCTTTATCAATAGCAAAGACATCTTCAAAGGTCATACACTTAAAAGTCAAAGCACAAACAGGGAGCAGAGCTAGATGCTGGGCATGGAGACAGGGGCAACAGGCAGAGCCTTTCTTAGGACTCTTTTAGGTGGAACGATGGAGAAACCTCTAAAAATGCTGGGGGACACTTGGGGGGAAATGGTACTTTGGACTTAGTCTGTGAGGAAAAAAGCGATGTGGTTAGAGAGCCTGAAAGCCTGAACCGCTTCCTCAGATGGTCAAAGGCAGATCCCCAAACCCTGCCGTCTGTCCAAAGTCATTATTTCTGCATCGTCCACCCGGGGAAGGCCTTTGTCTTTTGGCATTCCATTTCCTCACGTCATCTAGCACACCACAAGAGAAATAACAAAGAGAGTCAAGAGTCCTTTAAACACTTTTCTGGGGCCAGGAAGAAATGTGCCAAGTTGCTCAAAAGTACAGAAACTAACAAGTGAACCAAGTTTGCCATTCTTTGCTATTAGCCCCAGGGGCAGCTTTCTCCCACTTCAGCATGGGGGAAACTTCAGAAGAGAAACCGCCCAATCCCCTTCAAACAGGGCTCCAGAGGGCATTGGGAGGTCCCAGATCAGGCTTTAGAACTGGGAGGGAATTTAGGAATGAGAGAGCCCTCGTTTTATTGATGAGGATTCTCCCCTCACCCATCCCTCACCTCAGGCTAGAACTGGAGGAGGCGGGCAGAGGAGAGGAGGGGGTACCACCCGTCCAGAGTGCCACTCTGCCTCAAGACAAGGACATGCTCATCTGCAATAAGATGGGGGAAAAGCCATCTTGGAATTAATATTGGATATTGGTTCTAAGGCAAAAGAGTGGTAAGGGCTAGGCAAGGGGGGGGAGGGTAAGTGACTTGCCCAGGGTCACCCAGCTGGGAAGTGTCTGAGGCTCTCAACCCTCTGAGCCACCCAGCTGAACTCCAACCCCTGCAATAAGATTAAGAGTTTACGATGGTGGAGTCCAATGGCTTCTTTCTATTCCCTCACTCCGGGTTTTACCAGATGGAGATCCTTTCCAGTGTTAGCCTGGTCACCTGCCTATGCCCAGGGCAGAGGCCTTGTCCAGTGATTCTGGGCTCAGAGGAGAACGACTGGGGCAGCGTGCCCAGCAAGATACTCTCTTACACTGGACGTCCTCATCCTAAGGCTACTTTCATTGCACCCAAGTCGGATCTCTGCCTGCTGGGAATTTCAGAGAAGATAAAGTATGAACCACGCAGGCCCAGTAGGGATGTATCATCTTCCCACAGAAGTATAAAGCTAGGACAGTATGAACATGGCAGTGCTCGCAAGTCTGACGCTGTCACACCTAGGAATTGGCAGAAAACACATACAAATTCTAATTCAACTAAACAATTTGGAGCAAAGACCAGTGGGGTCAGGAAGCACTGAGACGAGTCCCCCACAGGCCTCCAAGCGGAGTGGGACCTCAGCCAGGCACTCCCTCATTGACAAAAGCAGCTAAACCTCCATCATTACAAGGATATGCATGCGTGCCAAAGAGATCCGAAACATCCTAAAATGTGGCAGAGAAAGATAAAGACATGATTATGACACATGCTCATCTCTACATCTACACACATGGGCATCACTACAAGCCATATATATATCTATGTAATCCTACCATCACATCATGGATGTTATTGGATTTCTGAAAGATCATCTCGTTTTCTTCTTCAATTTCAACGTATTTACTTTCTATGAGAGACAGAGAAAGAACATTAATGAAATCACCAGCATGAATAACACTCTTCCCCACCCCAAGATATTCCCCCATGCTTCATGGCAGTGTGGTGCTCTAGAGCTTCCTCTCAGGGTCTCAGGCTCCTCAACTAGAGGGCAAGGGGGCTGTACCTGATGCCTCTGACATCCCTTCCAGCCTGGAGGCAGAGGAGCAGGTCAGAGTTCCCGGGCAACTCCCTCTTCTCCCCTCTTGTTCATCTCCCATCACTCACGGGTCTTCTGCCCTTCTTTCCTCCTTCCCCCCATCTGACATGGTGAGATGGCCATACTCTTTACCAAGATCAACCTCTCCATCTGCACAAATAATCTCATTCCATCTCATCTCCTCCAACAGACTGTCTCCTCTGGCATCACCACTCTATCACTTATTTTCTTTCATTTTTTAAAAATAATTTTATTCAGTTCCACGTAGAAACAATTTTTGATAATTATTCTCTGACATTTTAGGATTCAGATTTTCTTGCTCACACTCATCTCCCTGGTGCCCCACTCCCACTAGGCAATAAATAGCCTGAGATAGGTTATACCAGCAGCCTATCACTATTTTCAATTTTTCTCTGTCTACTACTGGCTGCTTTCTTAATGCCTATAAATGTGTCCATGTCTCCTTCATCTTCAATAACTCTTCAATTGGTCTATCTAATCTCGCTATCACTCCATATTTCTTTTGCCTTTTGTGGCTAAATTCCTTGAAAACACCACCTACAATAGGTGCCTCTGCTTCCTCTCCTCTCCTCTCTTTTCTTTCTTTCTTTCCTTCTTCCTTTCTTTTTCTTTCTTTCTTCCTTTTCTTTCTTTCTTCCTTCCTTCCTTCGTTTTCTTCCTTCCTTCTTTCCTTCCTTCCTTCTTTCCTTCCTTCCTTCCTTCCTTCCTTCCTTCCTTCCTTCCTTCCTTTTTCTCTTTCTTCCTTCCTTTCTTTCTCTTTCTTCCTTGCTTCCTCTCTCTCTCTTTCTTTTCAACTCTTACCTTCTATCTTAGTATCAATTATAAGACAGAAAGGCAAGCAAGAGCTAGGCAATGGGGGCTAAGTGACTTTCCTAGAGTCAGGTCACATAGTTAAGAAGTGTCTGAGGTGAGCCCAGGTTCTCCTAACTCCAGGCCTGGCTTTCTATCCACTGTGAGACTTAATTGCTCTTTTTCACTGTCTTATTAACTTTTTAATTTTGTATGTATTTTTATTAACTTCCTCCATGCCTGGCTTCCAACTTCATCATTTCATCAAAACTGCTCTTTTCAAAGTTACTGGGAGCCAAGATGGAGGAGTAATTAGAGCAGGAGCTCTTGTTTCACCATGAACATCCTCTCTGACCAAGATTAAAATATCACCACAAAACAAATACAGGAGTGAAAGAACCAACAAGGAGATAGAGTAAAATAACCTTCAAGAAAAGAAAAACCCAAAAGGTAGGCAGAGAGCTAGCAGGAGGCTATAGCAGGTAGTAAAGAGCAAGCCAAGAGCAAACCACAACCCCCTTATCTGCTGTCACAGGTTCCAAACTTACGCGCAGACCCTGAGATCCTGCCTGGGCAAATAGTGGTCTAAGCCAACTCGTACCCCTTGAAATTTAAACCTGTGGAAAAGTCTAGCAGCCCAGGGCAATCTGGGCTGAAGAGGGCTGATTCATGCTGGTACCTCTAGAGCAAAGCCAAGAATCCCAGTCTGGGTTTGGGATGAGGACATAATCCATGGTTCAGGGTGAGGACCCATTTCTCAGGGGGAGCCCCCCCCAATCTTTTTGCCCAAAACAAAGGATGGAGATCCAGGACAGGACAATCAAGGATGTGCCTGATTGAATCAAGAACACCAAAAACTTGAGCCTAAACCTGGGGCTAGAATTTGATCAGCCCCTGACTTGAACAAGTTCAGAGTGAGGTCAAAAGCTTATGCCCAAGCCTGAGGTAAGTCTTTAAGCTATCAGCATCTCAAGGGTCAATTGAATCAGCAGGGGGAGGGGGTTCTCAGAGCTCTCAGCCTTCAGACTATCTGGTAAACTAGTAACAACCAAGAAAATAAGCTGAAAATAGCAAAGTTACTGATGATCTTGTCTTTTTTGCAGCCTTTAATGCTTTTAAAGTTAAAAGTTAACTCTTAACAAGCCCTTCACGCCTGACCCCCTCCTACCTTTCCAGGTTTCTTCACCTCACTCCCCACCAATGACAATGACCTCCTGGCTATTCCTTGGAGAACAGACTCCATCTTTTAACTCCAGGCATTTTCATAGTCTGTCTCTTCTGCCTACAATGCTCTCCTTCCTCATCTCCACTTCCTGGATTTCTTCTCAAGTCCAAGTTTAAAATCCCACCTTCTCTAGGAAACCTTTCCCAAGTCTCCTTAATTCTGGTGACTTCTCTCCACTCTCTGCTTATCTCCAATCTGTCCTGTCCCTTGCTTGTTGGCATTGGGGAGAGAGAGTGAATGTATGAATCTTTAAGATTTTCCAAGTATTTTCCTGCCGGGGGTGGGAGCAGGGAATATATATATATAATCTCACCCCCCCCCTTTTGCAAATGAGAAAACTGAAACTCAGAAAAGCAAATAAAAATAACTCACTTCCAAGGTAGCTTAAGGTTCACAAGGCACCTTCTATATTGAAACTCTGTGAGAGAGGTCATACAGAAATTATTATCCCCATTTTACAGATTACAAAAACTGAGGCTCAGAATTTTAATTTTTTTTAAATTCTGCTGTTTCCTGAATTTCCTATTCCCAAGCCTGTCCAGTGATAAACACTGAAATGTACTCTACTTGGTTCTGTTTCATAAATAGACCCTATATCCTAATTTTTGCTTCAAAAATAACAAAGCCAGGAATTAGATAGAGATACATAAACATTTAAATTTGGGCAGAGACTCAAATGGCTGGTACTTGATTCTTTCTCTTCCCTCTTGCTTGCAAAGAGCAGTGAGAAGAACCAGACCAAACTATGCAGTAATGGCAATTCGGTAAGGATGATCAACTCTGAAAAGATTTGGTATCCCTGATCAACACAATGACCTGCCACATTTCCAGAGGACTTGTGATGAAATGCATTATCCACCTCCAGATAGAGAATTGATAGACAAAGGGTACAGACCGACATACATTTTTTCTCTCTTTTTTTTTTTGACATGGCTAGTATAGAAATTTGTTTTGTGTATGACTATATTTGTACATATATGGATGTGTATTCATACAGTTGTAATGGGATTTGTTTTTCTGGCATTCTTAACGCATGGCAGATGGAGTGAAATTTTAAGAGTGGCAGAAATAATAAAAGTTCAGGTAAAAATAAAAAGTTCAGTCATTCAGCCCAAGACAACTCAGGGAGATGTTAGGAAAGATTAGACTGTAGGGTAGTAAGTCTGGCTTGAGCAAAGTACAGATACTACTGCATCAACAAAGAGCCAGCCTGGGGCAGCTGTGTTGGCAGTATCTGGGGCTTCAGAGGCTTTCATCCCACAGACTGTGTAGGGGTCCAGGGATTGATTAGGGGAAAATTGTGCAGATTCTCTGCTGACACTGGACTCAGAGCACACTGATCAGACATTATCCCAGGCTATAGCTATGGGGAGGAGTAGCAAGCACATGCCAATGAGTGCCAGTATAAAGGGGCACAGCCCTGATTATTGTCGTCACTCAAAGGACAGTAGAGTCCCTGGATTTAGTTCAGGGCAGAAGGATGAATTTTGATGCTTGCAGCCTTAAAAGAATGGAGGCTGGTGGCGCCTGGTCAGAGCTCAAGGGTGGAAAAAGACCACCTGAAGTCATTCATAAACCAAGGTATAAGTAAGAAGAAAAGTGACCACACCTGGCCTTGGATCATAATATAACGGAATAACCAAAAAGTCAAAGACCCCCAGGCAGAGCTCTGAAAACAGTGACAAGGAGGAAAAAATAGAATAGAGGGAAATATGCAATTAACAGGTAAAACTTTGAATATAAATGGAACGAATTCATCCATAAGAATGGATAAAAAACCAGAACCAGACAATATTTGAGAAACACATTTTAAAATAAGAGACACACATAGAGCAAAAATAAAGAGTTAGAGTAGAACTGATTATGCTTAAGATGATGTAAAAAAAAAAAGCAGGGGCAGGAATCATGATCTCAGATAAAGTTAAAACTAAAATATTTAATTAAAAGAGATAAGCAGGAAAACTATTTTATGTTAAAATATATCAGAGATAATAAACATATTATTTACCAAATGGTACAGCATCCAAATTAATAAAGGAAAAGAGAAATGAATTCTAGGTAGAAATGGAGAGCAAAACTATAATAGTGGGGGAGAAGCTAGATGGTTCAGTGGATAGTCAGATCTGAATATGGAAAATCCTGGGTTCAAATCTGGCCTTCCTAGCTGTGTGACCCTGGGCAAGCTACTTAGTCCAATGGCCTAGCCCTTCCTGCTATTCTATCTTGGAATCAATACTTACTATTAATTCTAAGACAGAAAGTAAAGGTTTAAAAAAAACTGTAAGAGTGGAGGACGACTTCAACCTTCCTTTCTCAGAACTTGACAAATCTAACCCAAAAAAAATTAGAAAAAAAGTCAGAGATATAGTCAATGAAGTCAAAGAGAATAAAATCTTAGATAAGTTATATATAATAGACATCTAAAGAGAATTGAATGGGAATAGAAAGGAATATACTTTTTACTCAATAGCACATGGCACCTTTACAAAAACTGGCCATATATTAAGGCATAAGAACCTCATAGTGAAAAGCAGAAATATTAAATGCATCCTAATTAGATCATATTGCAATAAAATTACATTTAATAAAGGACCGTGAAAATACGGGTTACAAATTAATTGGAGACTAACTAACCTAATTTTAAAGAATGAATGGGCCAAGGAACAAATCATAGAAATAATAATTTTATTAAAAGGAGTGATGAGACAACATTCCAAAACTCATGGGATGCTGCAAAAGCAGTAATCAGAGGAAAATGCTTACATCAGTAAAATAAAGAAAAAACAGATCAATAAATTGAGTATACAATTTTTAAAAACTAGAAAAAGAACAAATTAAAAAACCCCAATTAGGGATATTAATGCATCGCTAGTGGAGTTGTGAATTGATCCAACCATTCTGGAAGGCAATTTGGAACTATGCCCAAAGGGCTTTAAAAGACTGCCTGCCCTTTGATCCAGCCATACCACTGCTGGGTTTATACCCCAAAGGGATGATAAGGAAAAAGACTTGTACAAAAATATTTATAGTCACACTCTTAGTGGTGGCAAAAAATTGGAAAATGAGGGGATGCCATTTGATTGGGGAATGGCTGAACAAATTGTGGTATCTGTTGGTGATGGAATACTATTGTGCTAAAAGGAATAATGAACTGGAGGAATTCCATGTGAACTGGAACGACCTCCAGGAATTGATGCAGAGTAAAAGGAGCAGAACCAGGAGAACATTATACACAGAGATGGATACACTGTGGCACAACCGAATGTAATGGACTTCTCTACTAGCAGCAATGCAAGAATCCAGGACAATTCTGAGAGACTTATGAGAAAGAACGCTATTCACATCCAGAGAAGGAACTGTGGAAGTAGAAACACAGAAGAAAAACAATTGCTTGATCACATGGGTCAATGGGGACATTATTGGGGGGATGTAGACTCTAAATGATCACCCTAACGCAAATATTAATAATATGGAAATAGGTCTTGACCAATGACATATGTAAAACCCAGTGGAATTACTCATTGGCTATGGGAGGAAGGGGAGGAAAGAACATGAATCATGTAACTATGGAAAAATATTCTAAATCAATTAATTAAATAAAATTTTTCAAAGTGCAAAAAAAAAATAAAGTAAATAAAAACAAATAAATAAATGAAAATTCCCAATTAAACACCAAATTAGAGATACTAAAACTTAAAGGTGATATTAATAAAATTAAATGTAAGAAAGCCATTACATTTTAAAATAAAACTAGGAATTGGTTTCATGGGGAAAAAACAATAAAATAGATAAATCAATGGTTAATACGATTTTTCAAAAGAGTGAAGAAAACCAAATCACTAGGATCACCCAAATGCTTTCCTATCATGTTCTTTCCCCTGTTTGATTCCTAGATTGTTTCACATGAATATTATCTCAATATTCAATGCTACTTTTGCCTCTGCCCCCTTAAACTTAACCTATTCCTTTCATTCAAAAGTATATACTTTCCTAATCACAATCTAGTCAAGGTTCTCATTACTCCAATCTCCAGGATATCTTGGAGATCAAATTCATTATTCTGAATTAGATTTCACCCTATTCTTTTTTCTCCCTTAAAAAAATTCATTACTTTATGTCTTAGAATCAATACTAAATATCAGTTCCAAGGCAGAAGAGCACTAAGGTTTGCAGTTAAGTGACTTGTCTGGGGTCACACAGCTAAGACGACCCTAAGGTGTTCGAACGTAGGACCTCCTGTTTCCAAGGCTGGCTCTCTATCCACTGCATGAACAATATTACAACCATTTGATACACTACCAGGGTCACCTTCACATTCTTCTTCACCATTTGGCACCACCTTTGATAAACAGTTGAATTTCTTCTCCACCCATCCTTTTCTTCGTAGAGTGTTACGGATTACCGGGTAATGTCCATAGATGGAAAATATCTTCTTGTCCTAAAATAAAAAGAAAGCATTTTTAAGTATTGAAGGAATCCCAAATTCATAATACAAGCGGGGTCTATAATACTGACCTCAGAGTTTGAAGCACATGACAAAAATTGGCTCAGATTGAGAAGACCAAGACTCTGGTTATGCTTCCACCATTTATCAGTATTACTTTGAGCAATAATAATAATTATATCTTGGATTTAATATAAATCTAAGATTTACAAAATTCCTTACATACAATTATCTATCTTCCTAACCAACATTCCTTAGTTTGTCATCTGTCAGACAGCCTCTAAAAAGTGTTCCTGTTCTAGATTCTGTAACTCAGTAAAGCTGTAAGAGAAGGTACTATGGAAGGAGGCATCTGGATTAAGCCTTGAAAAAAGACAAGACCTGATCAATGACACATGCAAAACCTAGTGGAATTGCTCATTGGCTACAGGAGGGGGATGGGAGGAGAGGAGGGAAAGAACATGAATCCTATAACCATGGAGAAATGTTATAAATTAAATAATTAAGTAAAATTTTTCAAATTAAAAAAAAAAAGAGATGGCTCAGAAGATATAACAATGGACCCAGAATCAAGAAGACTAGTTCAAATCCAGGCTCAGGAAACTTATTGCTATGTGACACTAACTATTCAAGTTACTTAATGCTTTCTGCCTAAATTTTCTTGTCTGAAATGAGGGTAAGAGTTGCATCTACCTCACAAGGTCTTTGAGAATTAGATGAGAAAATATATACATAGCATTTTGCATTCCTGACAACACTATATGAATGCAAGATATTATTATTGTTATTATTAGTCATATAATCATGGACAAGCCTTTCAACCCATAGGTTCTTTACATTTTTTTGGCGTTGTTGGACCCCTTTGGCAGTCTGATGAAGCCTATGGAGCCCCTTCAATAAGTATTTAAGTACATTAAATAAAACAATATATTACAAAGGGAACCAATTATATTGAAATGGTTATTAAAATGTATATTTATATTTATATATTAAATTTATATATTAATATATTAAATATATATATTTATATATAACACCATGTTCAGAGGCATCATGTTAAAAATCTCTGACTACCTCAGAACTTTCACCTTTTGTTCCATAAAATAAAATTAAGAACTCTTGTATTACCAAAAAAAAAAAAAAAAGATAAGACCACAAAATGGGAAAGGTACGATGGTGTCGTGGACAAGGGCAGAAAAAGGCAAAATGGTGAGGCAGAAATGGATCACAAGAAAGATTCTGACATCAGACTGGAAAGGTGGCTGGCTGGCAGATTTCAGAGAGCCTGGACAGTAGAGCAATTTGCTTTTAATTCTATTAAAAACGGGGAGCTAGGGGGCAGCTGGGTAGCTCAGTGGATTGGGAGCCAGGCCTAGAGACAGGAGGTTCTAGGTTCAAATCTGGCCTCAGACACTTCCTAGCTATGTGACCCTGGGCAAGTCACTTGGCCTCCACTGCCTAGCCTTTACCACTGTTCTGCCTTGGAACCAATACACAGTATTGACTCCAGGACAGAAGGTAAGGGTTAAAAAAAGAAAAAGAAAAAGAAAGATGGAAGCCTACCATAAATAAAAAAAAAAAAGAAAGAAAGATGGAAGCCTACATAAATAATAGTTCCTGCAGGTGGAACCAGGATGGAGAAGTGACAGGAAGCAGTGTGGGGGCTTTGGTCACACAGATTCCTCCAACCAGATCTAGAAAATGCACCAGCTTGGAGTCCGATGGGGAAATCCAGGAAAAAAGTCACAATGAGTCCTTTGTTTGTCCCTGATCTGTACAGGGATACAGAGAGGTCTGCAAAAACTGGGGATGAGTTTCCTGGAAGCACTCTAGTGTCCAGGGACTGACTGTGCACCGAGGTCATGCCCATATGGAGGTACCTCAGTGGAGACAGGTGGGAACTGAGTTTTGTCACCCACTCCCCAGTTCCAGGTCACAGATTCAAACTGGAATGAGAAGGGGACTTATTCCAGGTCCTCCACATTGTACTGAGAAAGGAAGTGCAGAAGCAAACCTCGGTGATTTGTCTCCGATCCCACAATCGAACCAGAGCCTCATTTCTAGCATCAGAGCCCAGGCTATAGAGAAATAACCAAAACACAAATCCCAGACCAAAAGGGAGCCTATAATTCTGCCATTGAACTCATAGAGCTTCTCAGCTGGCTTACAGGGGCAGAGGCCAGCAGTGTCTACTCTTGCCAAGACTCAGACTCAGGTCAACAACTGAACAGTGCAGAGGAGAGCAAACTTTGCCCTGGATCAGACTAGTTTGGGGGTACTGAAAGCTAACCCCTGAGGTCCTGAGAAAGCAGCTTCAGGACCAGCCCAGACCTTCCCTTCAGATGTGCTGAGAGTTCAGCCTTAACAACATCAGCAGGTCCAAAAGTCAAAGAGTGGAAAAATGAGCAAACAAAAGATGTCTTTATACCCTAGGATGCTCAAAGGACATTTGATAACAGAGAAGTATCTCAGAGAAAAATATAGCTTGGCACTAATAACTAAAATTCCTGGAAGAGGAAAAAAAATTTAAAAAGAAGTGAAAATTATAGAGGGATAATGGATTAACAGCTTGACATAAGAGGTACAAAACCTTGTCCATGCAACAAATTCCCTGAAGATGAGTAGACCAAACAGAAACCAATGAGATATTATTTGTAAAAATGCTTAGCAAAGTGTTTGGCACAGAGTAGGCACTAAGTAGAAGAAAATATAATGTATTTTTGAAATGTAAAACAGACTGAGAAAAAAAATTACTGGACTAACCTACTAAAAGCCATGATAAAAAAAAAAGAGCCATGACATCATATTTCAAGAAATAGTAAAACTTCTCAAATCCCTTAGAACTAGAGGGCAGGAGCATCTAGGTGACCTACTGGATAGAGAGCCAGGCCTGGAGAAGGGAGGTCCCAAATTCAAATGTGATCTCGGATACTTCCCAGCTAGATGACCCTGGGCAAGTCACTTAACCCCAATTGCCTAGCCCTTACCGTTCTTCTACCTTAGAACAGATAGTATCAATTCTAAGACAGAAGGTAAAGGTTAAAAAAAATTAGAGGGCAAAGTAGAAACAAAGAATTCTTGTCATCTCCAAAAAAAACCCCATCATGAAAACTGAAAGAAACATCATTGCCAAAATCCAGGGCTTCCAGGTCAAAGAAAAAATACTGCAAGCAATCAGAAGGAAAGAAAGAATTCAAGTACTTGGGCATGAATTACTAGTCACATTTATGAAAGAATGGAGAGCCTTGTATACAATATTCCAGAAGGCAGAGAGTCTGGTCATACAACCCCAGCAAAACTGAGAATAATCTTACAGGGGGGAAAAAAGTATTTTTTTAAAAGTAGACTTCCAAGGATTCCTGATGAAAAGGCCAGAGGTACAGAGAAACTATGAAGTTGAAACACAAGAGTCCAAAGAAACATCAAAAGGTAAACATGTATGAAAAATGATAAAGGACTAAAGGAGGATGAGTTGCTTATATTCTAATATGGGGAGATGACATGTGTGTCCCTCCTATTATCAAGGTTCATAGAAGGAATCCAATCAGACAAGGTCCAGAAGAGGTTCCGTTATGATGGTGATCTGTGGGGGGGAGGGGAGGGAAGCTTAGGGGAAATGATCTCACATAATCAGGGTACAGAAAAAAAGAATGGGAATCCAAGGAGAGGTGCAGAAATTGGTATGAATTAACAAGTTATAGTATATAAATGTGATGGAATACTATTGTGTTGTACCCTTTTATCAGTGAAATGACCAACCAGGATTCCAGAGAACCAATGAAGAAGCATGCTACCTACTCAAATGAAGAATGAGATCATTATTTTTTGGACATGACCAACATATTCATTTGTTTTGATTGACTATTATTTTTGCGATGTGTTTTGTTTTTCTTGTGATCTTTAAATTAGGGGAGGGATACACTGTGGCACAATTGATTGTAAGGGACTTCTCCACTAGCAGTATCCAGGACAGTTCTGAGGGACTTATGAGAAAGAGCACCATCCACATCCAGAGAAAGAACTGTGGGAGCGGAAACACAGAAAAACGACTGGGGATAGGATTGGGGATGTAGACTCTAAGCGATCACCCCAGTGCAAATATCAATAATATGGAAATAGGTCCTGATCAATGACACATGTAAAACCCAGGGGAATTGTGCATCGGCTACCGGAAGGGGATGGAGGAGGGGAGGGAAAGAAGATGAATCATGCAACCATGGAAAATTTTTCATAATTAATAAATAAAATAAAAATAAATTAAAATTAAATAAATAAATTAGGGGAGGGAGGATTGGGATGGACCAATAAGATAGGAGATTTGGGCTGATTAAAGTTAATTTTTTTTAAATTTGATAGTTCTTATGGAATAGAGCAAACCTCAGTGAAGCTGCACTATGACATGACGGCTTGAAAAACTCAAGATCTTTCCTAGGCTGCATTGAGAAATGGTCATTCCACTGAATTCAGTTCTGGGACCCTTATACAAGCTGGAAAGTCTCCAGAAGTTTCAAAGAGGAAAAGAGTGAGATGACTTGAGGTCATGCCATCTGAGGAAAGATTGGATTGTTTAACTAGGAAAATAGTCTTAGCAGGCAGGGAATATGTCAGGTGCTGTCAAGTACCTTAAGGCAACTGTCAGAACTAGGAAAAATGAACCGAGATAGCAGAAAGGCAGATTTAGGGTCCCTTGAAGAAAAAAACTTCCTAATAATATGAACTGTCCCCAAGTGGAAGAGCATCCCTGCCCCTCCGCCTGCCCTGTGGAAGTCTTCCCTATGCTGTTTCAAGGCATTTCTTCCAGGAAGCCTTTCCTAATTTTCCCAATTGTGAGGGCTCCTCCTGCCCTCAGATTATTCAGTGTTTATTTTGGAAGAATGCTGCTCTCCCTCAGTTATCTGTGCCATCGCCCACCATGGCAGTGGCACGGCATCCCCAGAGGGCCAGGGCTGTTGAGGTTTTTTGGTAACCTTAACAAAGGATTGTTTATCAGCTTCATTCTACCTACAGCAAAGTCTTTTCTTCCCTTTTACTAAGAGTGCTTAATACATGCTTGACTTGATTTCTTCCCAAAGAAAACCTAAACACATTTCAAGGCATCAGCCTTCTCTTGTGCTAGTTCTGCACCCTCAAGAGCCTCAAGGACTCCTCCAAAGCATGTTCCATTCCAAGCCACCCATCTTGCTGGTGGTAACAATGTGAACAGTCTTCGTTTGCCCCAAGAACAGTCACCATGACTGATCTGAGCACACAAGACTCGCACTGGGCAGAGGCCAAGGAATCAGCACATCCTCGCTGAGGGAAAGAAAGCTCTAGATTTGTGAGGGAAGCCGGAGATCAGACTACTCTGTACTGTCATGAAAAGTCACAGAATCTGCACGGTAGAAGGAACTGCAAACATGGTTTTAGACCAGGGCCTCTTAACTAAGCGTTAAAACATTCTGGTCACTATTTCAATAGGATTCGCTTCCATATTGACTGCCAAGGGGGTCCATGACACACAAAAGCCTAAGCATCCTTGATCGAGCCCAAACTTTCCACGAACAGAAATCCCTCCTCTGATTTCAGTAACAAATGTCCATCCAGCCTCTACTCTAGGGCTTCCAGGAAAGTAGAACCCATTGCTTCTGAATCCTTCCTTTGTGCCCCTTCACATATGATAAGAGGCTTTTGATTTTCTCAGCTTCCATGGCCTACTGAGCCCGCTGTCCTCTTCAGTCACCACTTTTTTCCCATATAAACAACCCTCTAGCTGTGTCTCTCCAAAACTTTGCTGCTGATAGATTTGGGGGAACAAAATATAAGACTTTAAATCAGTGATTCCCAAAGTGGGCGCTACTGCCCCCTGGTGGGTGCTGCAGTGATCCAGGGGAGTGGTGATGGCCACAGGTGCATTTCTCTTTCCTATTAATTGCTATTAAAATTTAAAAAAAATTAATTTCCAGGGGGCTAAGTCATATTTTTTCTGGAAAGGGGGCGGTAGGCCAAAAACATTTGGGAACGCCTGCTTTAAATTGAGCCCAATTACATTTTTACTTAATATATCCAGCTCATCATTTCAGGTTGCCAAGACCCCCGTGATCAAGTCCTGGCAAACAACACGATCGTTTTCTGCTTCACTAGAGAACATAACATTGGCATTCGTCGATGGCAACTACTCACTCCTCAGGTCCCTAGCCAACACTCTAATCCTTTCCAGCACTGGGTCTTCCACAGATCTGATAAGTGGACCCTCTAACTCTTCATCCAAAAAAATTGCCCAAAATATTAGACAAGGCAGAGCCAAAGAGCCAGGCCAACAGCCCTGCACAAAAATATGAGTTCTCATGGTTTTCCATGCTTTTCCATAGTTTTCCAAACCATCACCTGACATAATACTTCAGCAGAATTCATATAATAAATCCAATAAAATTATATTTTTCTTCAATGCTGCCTATTACCACTACTACTACTACTACTACTACTACTACTACTACTACTACTACTACTACTACTTCTTCTTTCAGAGGTACTGAATAACAAGTTAATTCTTTTTTTTTTAAACCCTTAACTTTTATGTATTGGCTCCTAGGAGGAAGAGTGTAAGGGTGGGCAATAGGGGTCAAGTGACTTGCCCAGGGTCACACAGCTGGGAAGTGTCTGAGGCCGGATTTAACCTAGGACCTCCCGTTCTCTAGGCCTGACTCTCAATCCACTGAGCTACCTAGCTGCCCCATAAATACTTTTTTCATTCATTCATTCATTCATTCATTCATTCATTCATTCATTCATCAACAGGATAGGAACTGGCTCTATGATTTCATTGGTTTAGGCAACTCTCAAGGGAAGGAGGCTCCTTCTACACAAGGTGGCACTTTCTCTGTACCTAGAGTATAAGAGAGTTGCCCAGACACCAAAGAAGTCTCCCAGCCAGTAGGTGACACATTAAAAGATAAACAGTACCTATTATTATGATTCTCATTAATATTATTCCTTTCTACATCTCTTTTCTCTCCGTCTCTCTGTCTCTCTTTTCCTTGCAACTCCTCGCAAATCCCAAGTTGACCGTCTCATGGGATAGAACAACTTCTAAGACAGCAAATATGATACAGAAGGGAGGATGTTCTGCCATAGAAAAATGATCAATATTCTATGACTTGACTGATCAAAGAAATGTCTTCTGTTCTTTATCCCACAGAAATCCCTAAATACCAAGTGAGGAACATTCTTCAATGAAGGCTGAACTTTGTGTGCAAGTATCCTAATGAAGTTTACCAGAGCCGAAAAGCATTTACTAAACTCTTACTTTGTGCCACGGAGACACAAAGAAAGGCAAAAAACAGTCCCTGCCTTCAAAGAGCTCACACTCTCGTGATCCTCCCCCTTAGCCCAACTCCCCAGAAATGATCCCCACAACAGCGGGAGTTTGGGATCCAGTTCCCAGAATCAGATCTAGTAACCAGCTCAATCCCAGAACCAAATCATGCCTTTAGACTATCTGATTCAGGCATTTAGGCTTTCTCTGAAGTAACTCAGGTTTGTGGGAGATGGAGAGGGGAGGGAAGGTAGATGGTGTCCCGCTATAGGCCCAAGGGAGCACGAAGCCTCTCGAGACTTTGGAGGGAGTGGGTCCACCACATCAGCCTACTGTCTCCAAAATGCAAATTGCTTCACAGTTCATTTTCCCTTCTCAGTGCTCCCATCTAGCTTTCCCAGGATCTGTTTCACTTCCCTACCTTGGCGGCTACATCAATATGCTCAGTGGATGTTCTGAGTTTGTGGCTCCCCCCCCACCTCACTTCCCACCCCTACCTCCCCCATCTACCCCGACTTCTCTACTCAACACACTTGGCCAAAGAACACCCGGGATCAACGGCCACTGACTCCTGAGAGGTCCACCACTTTCTTAGCTGGGTAAACTTGGGTGCCACACAGCCAAGTTTTTCAAGTCCTGGGGATGATTTCCAGCTCCTCCCCTCCAGGCCCCCATTGTAGCAGGCTCTGAAAACACCCAACACTACCCAGCTAGAAGCAGCTGGACTGGCACCAACCGTGAGGCCATCGCTGTTTTCTGATGGATCCTCCTGGCCCTCCAGCACCTCTAGGAATGCTTTCTGTCCCAAGGTGCTGCCTCGGTTACGGAGAAGAAGAAAGTCTACGCAACAGTTAAGGAAGCGAGGATTAAACCTCCCCAAGGAGTTCAATTGCTGTCTTCCTTTGGCCTCTCACCCCAAACAGAACCCTCAAAGGAAATGGTCTTCACCAGCTCCGTGTACTACACTGCAAAAGGTGCACGACACACATTCTGGTAAAACCTGATCTGCTTTATTTAACTCAGAAAGAGTTTGGGCAAAGTGAGACACAAACAAGCAAAGAACCCAAGCTTCCTGTATTACCGCAAGGTCCATGGTATCTGAAAAGAAAAGAAAAGCAGTAACAGTCCCCTGACCTCACTGCACGCCACCTATGGAGCCCAGCAGCTGCTGGCCCAGGAGCAGCATCTCTGAGTGTCCATCCCATGCTTAGAAGTCTGTCAGCTTCAGTGGAGGAGGGAGGGGAAGAAGGAAGGAAAAGAGGAAGGGAGGGAGGAAAGGAGCCAAAATGAGAGGAAAGAGAGGGAAGAAGGGAGAAGAAAGGAAAGAGGAAGGAATGTGAGGAGGAAAGAAAAAAGGAAGGAGAGGAGGAAGAAAAGAGGGAGAGAGGAAGGAAATGGAGAAAGGAAAAGAGAGGAAGAAAAGGAGGGAGGAAAGGAGCCAAAATGAGAGGAAAGAAAGGGAAGAAGAGAGAAGAAAGGAAAGAGGAAGGAATGTGAGGAGGAAAGAAAAAAGGAGGCAAAGAAGAAAGGAAGGAGAGGAGGAAGGAAAAGAGAGAAGGAATGAGGGAGAAGAAAGGGAAGAAGGGAGAAGAAAGGAAAGAGGAAGGAATGTGAGGAGGAAAGAAAAAAGGAAGGAGAGGAGGAAGGAAAAGAGGGAGAGAAGGAATGAGGGAGAAGAAAGGGAAGAAGGGAGAAGAAAGGAAGAAAAAAGGGGAGGAAGAAAGAAAGGAGGGAGGGAGGGAAGAAGAAAGGGAGGTGAGAGGAAAGAAGTCATCTTTGAGAGGAACTGCAGTGCAGCTGAAAGACCATTTGCCCGGACATCACATCTTGGGTCAAGTCTAGTCATTATTTAACCTAGAGCAAATCACTTCATTTGTCTCAGGCCACCTGGGTCAGAGGACAGAGCCCAAACCTCCAAGCTGGAAGGCAGCTCTTACATAGAAATGACTTTGGGAGATGGGATTAGCAGATGCACATTCTGCCTCACAGGGGTGTTAGGAAGGAGGAATTCTGGAAGTTCTATAAGCCAAGGGGAGTAGGAAGGTGAGCCAATGGACAAACAGAATTGGGATGGGCCTCCTGTCTGTGTGTGGGGGTGGGGTGGGGGGGGGGCTTAGATCAATCTCTAAGTGGCCAGCGCTTTCACTCAGGAGATTCTCCAGCAATGATCTCGGCTGTGTCCCAGCAGTAACTCCAATCCGTGGCAGGGTGTAGAATGAATAAGCAAAGAAACATTCACCGGGAACACCAGGGGTTCAACCCAGTACAAAGATGGCAAGTGCAGGGACAAGAGGTCCGAGCTTCTACCTTTCTTAGTACGGAGAGGGGAAACCTCAGGCCCCCCTGCTATGGAAGCAAGGATGTGGAAGTATCAGAGGGGACATTAAATAAACATGAACTGTTCAGCTGCTCAGGGGAGAAAGTAGGAAGGCAAGAAAGACTGTACTTTGGGACTCAAAGACCAGTCAGATGTCTCACCCAGAAAGATTGGGTCCTGCCAAGTCCAGGGAACTTCAGGCTAGTTCCTAAAACACATCAAGACATCAGGAAGGCCTGACCGAGGGGTGCTGGCAAACAAAGTACAGCTCCTTGGAGGACGTATTGCCCCTGTGGAGTCCACGAACCCATTTTAGTGAGCCTTATGCCCTCCCTCTCTCCCCCCAGGTCAGAGAAAGCAGACAGAAATGGCCTTTGGCCAAGTTTGATCTCTGAAATCCTTCCTAGCTCTTCAAGCGTTTTAGGTCGCTGCCCACCTGGCAGCCTGTTCAGGAAGAGAAAGCCCAAAGTCCTCCAGCTGACAGAGACGCAGGGGCTCAATGGGCACGCCTGTTTGGGAGGAAGAGCACTGTCTATGCTAACCAGCAAGGCATGAGCCTCTAGCTTGAACTGAAGAACAAACTTCCCGTCTAGCGATTCACCTCTCGGGGTTCTCTAAAGCCTGGAGGCCAACAGGAGGTAGGTAGAACCTCAGGAGGTGGAACTTATAGAAGGAGATAAGATGGCTACAACTCTCCAGAAAAAAACAAAACTAACAAGAAGACTGAGAAATGGGTGGGGTTGTTGGGGGAACTCATGAGCTTCCTTGTCACTAGAACTGTCATCAGGGTGTCTGGAGAAGGGGGCTCAGACTCCAAAAGAGAAACAGTCGACTTCGGAGAGTCAAAGAAGAGAGGAGAGAGTTAGTCCAAGTGGCCCCCTTGTGGCCTCTCGAGAGGGTCCTCCAGTCAGGAAGCAGTGAGAAGACCATAAAAGACCAAATCGAAAGACCTAAATTTGAATCTGAGTCCGGATGGAGAGCAGGAAGGTAGAAAGGAAAGTATCTAGCATGGAGGCAATCAAGCCTAGCGTGGCTCACGGGACCTTTAGAAGGGGCTCTCAAAAGGCATCAAGGGAAGATGCCCCATCCCGGGGGTTACTAGCACCCCAGGGGGGGTCACACCGACCTGTATCTCAGGGCAACAGCACACGTAACAGGGAGCGTGTGTACCTTGCAGCGTGGCCCAGGTGACAAAGCCGGACAAGAAATTCTTATGTTCTCAAATTTCCTCAAAGCCCGACTTAGTATAACTAAACAAGGAGGAAAATGTTTCGAGGCTTTTGTCCCTTGTTCCCAAGACAGCTGCGCAATGGGTGAACACTCGGCCCCCAAATCCAGGATGAATCCCTTTTATTTTCAAGAAAGATAAAAATGCATTCACATGGCTACCCAAGTGCCATGGAGAGAAAGGAAGTAAAGTAAGAGGCTTCTGCCCCAAGAAAACAGGTTCACGGTAACCTCAGCCAGGGATCGATGGGGAGCCCCAAACAATCCTCTGATGGCCCTCTTGACAAAAACATCACTGTAGAAAATAAGGCACTGGACTCAACACAACATAATCCCTATAACCCATCTCAAATATGAGAAGATCCCTTTAAAGACTCTTCTTCAGTCAGGGGGGGCAGCTGGGTGGCTCAGTGGATGGAGAGCCAGGCCTAGAGAAGGGAGGTCCTAGGTTCAAATCTGACCTCAGACACTTCCCAGCTGTGTGACCCTGGGCAAGTCACTTCACCCCCATTGCCTAGCCCTTACTGCTTCTGCTCTTCTGCCTTAGAACCAATATACAGTATAAAAATAAAAACAAAACACTCTTCAGTCCCGTCACCATTATACTCCCCATTTGGCCAGAAAAGGCTTTTGCATAATTGACACACAAAGTTCATGTTAGAGATGAGGGATCATGAATTTCCTCGCTGCAGAGTGTTCCAGTCGGATAGACAGCAGAGAAGCAGGAACCGCTATCAGGCATCTCCCCTTAGAGCAAAGCCCCGTCCCCCCACGGCCCCGGGGTTGAGAATTTATATACCTTGATCGCTTTTTCGGTTAAGTGTCTTGCTAGTTTGAATCTGTCCAATTTGGGGGAAGGAGGTGATTCTCGAGAAATTTCTTGGTTTGTTTCTACAAAAGAAAAAGAAAAGCATCTACCAACAAGCAACCAACACACCTCCATCTGTCATCGAACAGGGTTTAGGGAACAGCGCCTGCTCAGTCAGGACTGCCAATGAATGGGCTTTCTCTTTTTCACTCCCCTAAACATTCCCTGGAGTAAATAAAGGCCATAGGAGGAGGAAGGGAAGGCCCTGGACCCTTGGAGCAGTGAGTGGCACAGAAGACACTAAGTCACACGCCACCCTCTGAAAAATGAGGCATTTCAGTCCCTGAAACGTATCTGTCTAGCAAAAGACAACGGAGGACCTGCGTCTAACTTCCAGTCAGTTCTCTTCCCATCTCTGTGACACTGCACAAGTGCTTCCCTTCCTGGTCGCTTCCTATTTAAGATAAGGGGTTCCTCTTTTACAGAACAGCCCTTCTAGGTGTGAGGCCTCTCGCTAAAGTTGCTGTCATCCTGAATCATAGAGGCTTAGCTTTTTAAACATCCAGTTTTCCTGCCCAGGGAATGCACTGAAGTAGAACAGGCCTTCTAAACGGTGCTTGGGTAGAGCCCTGCACTGACCCAGAAAGCTCCTCTCCTCACGGCTCACCGACAGATCCGGCAATCTCGCCGAAGGGCAAGAGCACATTTTCCAGAAAAGAGTTTTCAGCTGCCAATGATGGATCGAGTCTGATCAGTCGGTGATCATGCCGTAAGCGGTACAGTAAGTGAGCTAGACTGGTGTCAGGATACAAAGGGAAGCCAGAAAAACCGGGGAGAGCTCCCCGAAGCACCCTTGGGAAAGCTTCTGCCCCCTGAGCCCCAACCCAACCCCCATCTGAGAACTGAGTTGATTGGTGTATCATTCAGCTTTTGAAAAATGATGTCACCAACTCTTCTTTCTCCACACCGGGAGGACCCTTCCTCTCCTCTGCGCCACTCCAGCGTTTCTAATGTCTACTCCCCAGAAAGCCCAGAAGGGACCAGAGAGGGAGACTGCCCCTTCCTCTGCCCACTCTGAACTGCAGAAACCAGGGAACGCCCCATGACGTGCCCCTCACTCCCAGAGAGGCTTCTGGGAGCCAGAAAAGCAAAGTTCTGAATGGCTAAAAGTGTTTGGCAAAAAGTACTCTCGTGAAAATGCGTCAGGGAGGCCTAATCCCAATCCAATGGACATTTCCAAGGCCAATCCAATTAGCTGCTTAACAATTCCTCCTGCTCAGCACGGTAGGTGCAGAGCCTTATTATCTGCAAGTGTGGATGAAAGCAATCTCAGAGGCTACCAGACACCTTTTCCCTGAACGAGTTGATAAATTAATTTGTAAATACAAACTATTTTCTTCTCTTCTTTCTTCATCAGGTGAAACTGATGAAAGTCTCTTTTCAACATAATTCTGATCCATACTGGCTGTAATTAACAATTCATCATTTCTGCCTTTCTTGGCTCTTTTTCCTGCATTAGGAAAGAAATCGTTCATGTGACTAGCGAAAAAAGATTAGCCCGTTATCTTTGATCGTTAGCGTCCGGAAGGAGCGAGAAGCCTCCGCAAGGCAAGGCCGTTTGCCCACCTTGGCCTCTGCACTCCCATCTCCCTGGCCTGTGCACAGCAATATTCCTACGGCTCACTGACCACGTCCCTGGCTCAAGGACCTTCCAAAACTCGAGAGAGAAAAAGAAAGCACCAGCTGCTCCTCAGCCTGGCCTTGAAGGCCCTCCAAAACAAGCCGCCTCTCCAGACTCGTCATCTCACACGCTGTTGGCTCCCCAAGACTATCAAACAACCTGTGGAAGCCCTTTGTCTTCTTGTTAAGAACCATGTCAGATTCCATCTCTCCTCCTGGGAGTTCTCCTGGATTGCTGTGGCTAAGGGCTGCCCTCAGAGTTCGAACCCTTCCTTCTGCCAGCAGGAGCGCTCACTCTACCTGGTCCTGGCTTCCTGCGTGTGCCCAGAGACCTAGTCTTTCCTCCCTCCCTATTGGCCCTTCCTCACCCCAGGAGAAAGTTCCTGGACGGGGGCAGGGGCTCGCTTGTCGGTTTCCAGGCACCTGGCCTGGCGCTGTGCCCACAGCGGGCAGGACTTAATCAGTGGGACATGCTCTTCACCAAAAAAGAAAAATAAAAGAAAGCATTTATTAAAGCACCTCTTTGGGCGCAGCCGCTGCTTTCCCACTTGGAGGATTTTTGTCGACAAGTCCTGCTATAAGGAGCCACGATGGTTTCTGCCAAGGACACACCTGGTCCCCTACCCTGGCCCTGCGTTCAATGCAAAGGTTAGTGCCACCTATCTGCCATCGGTCGGAAGGGAACAGACATTCCACCCATTCAGCACGACGCTACTCGGGCTAAAGAAGCGATTGACTTCCGAGAACCGGGAAGGCTCCTGGGGCGCGGGCTCCCCACCGCCGCCCACCACCAACGCTCCCGGCCCCCCCCAGGGAGCTCTCCAGCGCTTAACCCCTTTGGGCATCCGTTATGTACCCCCTGCTGATGCAGCCTGGAAGCGGGCTCCGAGGCTGGGCGGGGCTGTTCCCAAGTTTTCTCTTCGACCCGGGGGGGACGGGGAGGGGGGAGTTTTCCCCCGGGGGGCCTGCCCCCCACCCGATCTTTCTGGGTGGAGGGTGGCGAGCCCCGCGCGCGGACACCCGGGCGCGCGCGAGACCCGGGCCCGAGGCCGGGGCCGGGGCCGGGATTGGCCCCTTGGCTCACCGTGGGTCCCGTGCGCTGGGGATCTGCCGACGGCGTTCCCCTGGGCGGGACGGGCTGGCCTGGCGGCCGCCTCGCCACCCCCCCGGAGGCCGCCCCCGCCGCCCCCCCTGCGCTGGCCGCGGTTGCCCAGGGCAACGAAGTCGGGCGTGGGGGCGCATTGTGCGGCCCGGAGCTGCGGCAGCGGCCCGGGG
>NC_058134.1:305488744-305518929 GCF_016433145.1 Gracilinanus agilis
GGAGAGAGAGAGAGAGAGAGAGAGAGAGAGAGAGAGAGAGAGAGAGAGAGAGAGAGAGAGAGAGAGAGAGAGAGAGGAATTAGAACTAGAATGAACTACAGTATCAGACTATGGTATCAAACTAAAACAGACTAAAAAGCCTTGGACTCTAGTCTGTTAAACTAAACACTTAAAGGGGAAATGACTAAAATTGATTAGCTTGCCAACCTGGATGAAAGCAGACTTCCTCACTGAATCTTGGCAGAGTCTAGCTGAGACTAGAAGCATACACTTGGAAGCTTCCAAACCAACCAAAGGGAAGTCTTACCTCTCAGAGAATTCAGAACAATTATGGACCGTCATCACCTGAGGAGGTTCTACGCAGGGCTGATTTTTAAAAGGCTTGGATACATTCATGGATGATGGACTCATAATGGAATACGCAGGAAAACTGATTGTGTTTGGGGCACATCCTTGTATCCCACAACCCATTGAGAAAGATAATCAAGTCCTTCCTCAACACATTCCATGGCAACTATCAAATAGAACACTGTGCTGAATTAACAATGGGTTGGATACAGTAAGATAATTCTCAAGTTCCAATAACCATATTTTCAAGACCAGCTTAGAAGCAGGGTATTCCAAAACAAATAGAATGATGAAATATCTGCCTCACTCAAGACACAACTACAATAATAGATCCTATACTATGTAGCTTCATCCTCACCATCCCATCTGCATGGCAAGCCTCATGATACACATGCCACGTAAGTACAAAGAATACGACATATTAGGTAGAGAGAGACACGGCCCAGCAAAATCTCAAATGAAGCCATCACCCACCCCCCACCCCACCCCCAGGCCCTCCACGTAGTTCCCGGTCACTGGGCCATCTGCACCACAACCGCTTTCCAGGCTTTGTCTTTGTCAAATTCCTTCAGTGTGTTATTGGATACCTAAAAAGCAAAATAATCCAAAATTATTTCACTGACTTTACTGTATTTGAAACTGAAAAGAAATTTTTAAAAGTAAAGTTTTACTCCTTAAATTACCCCCAAAACCCAACTATGAAGGAATGTTTTGCTATTTTAACTTAATGAAAATGTGTTCTTTTCCTCTAAGGAAAAGGCAGAGAAGAAAAATCAGGCCCTTGGACGATTATGTCTAGCCACGGAGTTTCCTAATGTTCTTGTGAATAAAAATTCTACTCGAATCTCCTACCACATGTGTTCTTACCTCTCATCTTTCCTACCCATCTCAAAATTACAAGCCAGCTCCATCTCTAAGTGCAACACCATCCTGGATCCCCGATTTTTGTTACTATTTCAAATGAAAGGCAAGTGCAGAAGAAAGCAGGCAGGGTCTCAAGTATCACCTCAACTGGGCGAATTTCAGAAAATCAGCTTATCGTCAGCCATCACCCTATCTCTCCCTTCCTTTCTCAGCTGGATCTTGTGAGAAAGCAGCCCACGCTTGACTTGCTGCCTATCCTTCCTCTCTTTTATACACTCTTTTGATCTTACCACTGTTGAACCCATTCTTTCCAAACTTACCAAGGATCTTTTAATTGCTCAATCTAATGACTTCTTTTCAACACTGATCCTTTATGAGCTCTCTGTAGCATCCGTCAGTGCTGACCAGCTTCTACTAGACATGTATGTCCTCCTCTCCTCCCTGGGTTCTCATGATATCCATTTGTTTCTCCTCCTTCCCCCAAGACCACAATCTGAATCTCCTTTGTTAGATCTTCATATATGTCATGCCTGCTCACCAGAGGTGCCCCCCCCACTCCTGACCCACCACCCCAAGCCTCTGTCCTGGACCCTCTTCTCTTTCCTCTCTAACTCCCTCTTGGAACTCTCACAGGTTCAAGGATCAGCTCAGTGTAGATGATTTCTTGCTCCATTTATCTAACCCTCATCGCTCTCCCCTGAATTCCAGGCAGGCCTACCTCACAAAATGCCTATTGAACCATTTGAATGTGATATCCTGTAGGAATCTCCAGCTCAGCAGTTCCAAAATTAAACCCATCATCTTTCCCCCAGACTTCTCCTATCTGAACTTCCTATTTATGTGGCGGGGACTATCATCCCTTCCATTTATCCAGATTCACCATGTCAGTGCCATCCTAGATTCCTGGTAGGTACCTTTTACACATAACTAATCACCAAATCTTGATGGTTTTTTTTTTCTGATTCCCCTTCTCTCCATTCACATGGCCACTCCTCTAGCTCAGGCCTTCATTACTTCTTGTTTGGATTCTTACTACAGACTTTAAAAAAAAATCTTTACCTTCCAGTTTAGAATCTTCTAAGGCAAAAGAGAGGTAAGGGCCAGGCAACTAGGATTAAGTGACTTACACAGGTCACACCGGAAGTGTCTGAGGGCAAATCCGAACCCGGGACCTTTCATCTCTCTATCCACTGAACCACCTAGCCACCTAGTACAATAGGCTTCCAATTGTTTTCTCCCTACTTCAATCAATCCTCCAAATGCCAAAAGGATTTTTCATTTTCATACATACATAATTTTTAAGTCAATTACACGTAATAAATGTCCACACGTTTTCCTAATTTATATGATCAAAATTACCTCCCTCTCCTTCCCCTTCCCAGTGCTAGCAGGTGAATCAATCTGTGTTATACATGTATTATCATGCAAAACTTATGTCCTTATTGTTCATTTTTGTGAGTAATCTTGTAAAACCCAAACCTCAAAACAAAAACCCAAATAAACAATTGCAAGATTGTCTGCTTTCATCAACATTCCGACTCCAACGGTTCTTTCTCTGGGAGTGGATCGAATTCTTTGCCCTAAATCCCTCAGAATTGTTCTGGATCACTGTATTGCTGAGCAGCTGATCATCTCACAATATTGCTATTACTGTGTTCAGGGTTGTCCTGGTTCTGCTTATTTCACTGCACATCCGTTCATGAAGGTCTTTCCAGCTCTTTCTGAGATCATCCTGTTCATCACTCCTTACAGCACAATAGTATTCTATTACCATCATATACTACAATTTGTTCAGCCATTCCCCAGTTGAGGGACATCCCAAAGGGATTTTTCTAAAGCATGGGTCTATGTCATCCCCTACACAATAAATTCTAATGGCTTCTTAATATTTCCAGGATTGAATATTCAAATCTAAAGTCCTCTTACTTTGAAAAGTTCTTCCTAACCTTCCTGTCCTTCCAATTGTACATTCTACTCCTTTTCATAGGAGTCAAGTCAAAGGGGTCTTCTTGCTGTGCCTCCCCCATGATGTTCCAACTCTGGTCTCCATGTCTTTGCTCCGAATGTTCCCAGTGATTAGAATTACTCCCCCCCTCTTTACTCCTCTCTCCATCTTAACTTCTGTGGATTCTTTGAAGACTCAGTTCAAGCCAGTATCACCTGCCCCAGGAGGCTGTTTCTGGTCTCCTGGCTGTTAGCAGAATCCCTGAAAAGGTCACTTCCCACATATTCTGGATTTCCCTTATGGGTTCTGGCTTAGGAAGGTTGTTTTTCCTATTAGAATGCAAACTCTTAGATGGCAGGAACTCTTGGTTTTTGCTTTGTAGCAACACAGCCCAGGGCTTGTCTCACAGTAAGTGTTTAATACCTACTCATTGATTAATTAAAAAAAAACACAACAGTTCTATTTCATAGAGGCAGCAAGGGGAAGAACATTTTTCATTACAAATAAGAGAATTAGAAATACTTTATGATACGTATCCTGACTCCATTACCGAGAAGATGCTGGAAGGAAACGGAGAACACTCACCTCTCCAGTTTTGTAGTCTTGTTTATTCATCTGGGAAGTGGCCCAAGATGAGTCATGCTGTTTCATCTTTATTTTAAAACTAATGCATTGTATGACAGTGCCAGTGGTGAGGAAAGCCTGGATCAGCAGCATCAGCATTAGGAGTAACAGAAGAACATCATAAGATTGCTGAAATACATATGGCAAAGAAGAGATGTTAAGTGATAAAATCTAGGAAGCTATGCAATTATCCTTAAAGGAGAGTACATCCTGGATTCTGCTCTATAAAACTCTTATTTTCTCTGGCATTGTCAGGTGTATGGCTTTGGGCATTGGGGTTTATCTCCGTCACTTTTCAAATGAAGGCACTGGATTCTATAATCTCTAGTGTCACATCCAGAATTAGATAATCCTGTGGTTTCAGGGGTCAGCACACAAAAATGTTCTCTTGACTCAGGAGACTGTGGTCCAGCAAAGCCACAAGAAACAATTAGCCAATAGCTAACCAGCTGACCAGTCCATAGACCAAAGAGAAGAGGTGGGCTCATAAGATCATGGATCGAAAGCTCAGAAGGGATGGCAGAGGCTGTTTTATCCAACTCCCATCCTAGTTCATTTTTCATCCATACTAAGCTATTATGTCTTATGTAAACTTTACATTTAAAATAATCTCTAGGGGTGTCAAAGTGGCTCAGGGGATAGAGAGCCAGGCCTAGAGATGGGAGGTCCTGGGTTCAAATTTAGCCTCCTAGCTGTGTGACACCAGGCAAGTCACTTAACCCCCAATACCTAGCCCTTACTGCTGTTCTGCCTAGGAACCAATACACATAGTATAGACAGAACATAAAGGTTTTTAAAAAATAAAATAAAATAACCCGATTCCCACTCTACCCATCCTCCCTCATTTCCCCTCCCCAGTGGATAAATTCCTTGATCTTCCTCAGAACTCACAAAATATTTGATTGCTTAACTCTAATCTATTTTAATAGCTGTATTACAGCTATCCGTTTTATACTCGGGAAGCCCCATGCTATCAAATGAGATGACGTTGGTAAAGTACTTGGCCAACTTTGGGATGTTCTATAAAATCCAAGAAGTTGTTTTATGTCAGAGGTCAGCCACGTATGGCTCTCGAGCCATATCTGGCTCTTTTGAGGGCCAGATATGGCTCTTTCTGCAGGAGCCATGAAGTCCATTTTTTTTTTCAGGCTCTGTTACAGGAGCGCATTGTGAGCACTGGACGGCTCTCACGAAATGACATTTTAAAAAAGGTGGCGTTTATGGCTCTCACGGCCAAAAAGGTTGCCGACCCCTGTTTTAAGTGTTGTGACAGCAGTATGGTGCAGTCCACTTTGTACCTCTCTCTACAAACAGTAGGCATTTAATAAATGCCTCCTGATTTAATGAATCATTGTTTAAAAATGATGCTGTTTCTCAAAGAAGAAAGTTAAACTATTCACCCACGTAAGACCAAATCTTGAGGTTCTAACTCTCACACCCTTCAGCCTGACAGAAAAGGGACAAAAGAGGGGAATGCCAACTGCTAAGGGACAATTGGGCTGAGTAGGGGAGATACCCTAAGGCTGGTAGAGCTAGGAATTGGGCCGGCCATCCTGAAAGGTATTCTCATAGTCACTCAACTGTGTGCTTTCTCTGGCTCAATAGTATCAGTACTGGACAGGTCCCAAAGGCATCAAAGAGATAGAGACAGTCTTTATTGACACAAGAAGGTTCATAGCAGCATTTTTTGTTGTAGGCAGTAAGTGGAAACAAAGCAGGATTGGCTGAACAATCATTTTTAGTGAGTGAAAAGGAATATTATCATCATGCTGTAAGAAATAAGGAATATGACAGTTTGAGAGAAACCCATCCATTGCATTTTGTAAGCACTGTGCATAGCAAAAATGCCTCTTTTGATATTTCCTCAAAAGTGAATGAATTACATACGTACTTTGATTGCTGGTGGGTAATCTTTAAAGATGGCCACAATTTTCATTATGCTGAAAGATAAATACCCAGAAGCCGTGAACAATAACGGAGAAGTCACGCTGCTTATTGCAATCAGTACTTCCACCTATTCAAAGTAAGACAAAGACATTGAATTTTCAGGTCAGCCTTCTCTCTGCCCATGAAAGGGCATGGTAGGACTTCTGTTGAAGAAGCAGGAGCCACTGCTGGCACCGACCACCCCACCCATACACAGCCCCCCTTTCCTTTACTCTATCTTCCAAAAGACAAGGCTGATATTTTTCATGTCAGTGTACTAGGAAATGAGAGAAAACCCAATTTCATCAAAATTTCTCACTAACATTTTGGATCAGTAGTCTAAACAAGTTCTCACTTGTGGAAGTAGTTTGGGGGCTTGTTGCATAGCCTTTCAGAGATTCACCTCTATCAATTTAACTAAGTGGCCTAGCCCATACTCAAGCCTTTCTAGCTTGGTAAAACTTGCCACGAGGTATTCTCTACTGGCATTGCATTCAAGAATCAGGACCACTGGGGGCAGCTGAGTGGCTCAATGGATTGAGAACTAGGCCTAGAAATGGGAGGTCCTGAGTTCAAATTTGGCCTCAGATACTTCCTAGCCATGTGACCCTGGGCAAGTCATTTAACCCCCATTGCCTAGCCCTTACCGCTCTTCTGCCTTGGAACCAATACACAGTATTGATTCTAAGACAGAAGGTAAGGGTTCTAGTTAAAAAAAAAAAAAAAGAATCAGGACCACTGCTGTGCCAGGTTGGGGCATCAGAGGTCTTTTGAAGGAATACCAAAACAGGCTTCAAATATCACAAATAAAGACAAATTTCAGTGAACTCAATGCAGAAAATATTTATTAAGCTATCTGCTTCTTTATAAAGAACTTCAAATAAAAAAGAAGCTAACATTTTTACTGGAATGCTACCTTAAAAATTCGACTCCGGCAAGGTTCTCCCAATACACATGTAGCAAGATGGTCCCATCAAAGGTCAGACAACATGGCAGGCGGGTGACAAGATGAGCCTCCTCACTCCTTCCGGCACTTCCAGAACATTTGTGTCTAGGAAAATCTGTACATCCTGACAACTCTCACCCCTGGTCCATCAGGACGTGCATCTTGAATGAATACTACCATGGACTATGAACGAGGCCCCGAATAGAACACAGTGAAGACAGAGACTAGATGACAGGTGGGAATGAGCACTCTGCCTCTGATGATCCTAGGCTTCTCTAAAGAACCAAATCCCCATCTTTTTAACACCAGCCGCCTTCTCGTGATCCTACCTAGTTAAAATCAGCAAACACCTTATTCAGAGAAGAATTAAAGTAACCAGCAGTAGAGATAAGCATAATCACCCAAATCAGGCCATAGCGTATTAGGAATGATGAATTCCATGCAGAAATATAAAAAAGATCATCCAAGTCTAGAAAAGAAGTGGACCAGGCATTTGACAAAAGTCAAAGACAAAACATGGGCAGCCTGCATATCACATTGGTACTCGTACAAGTCAGGTCAACAGATATTTATTAAATTCCTACTCTGTGCCAGATACTACATACTAAGCGGTGAGGAAGTAACACAAGACAAAAACGAATCTAATCTCAAGGAATTCTCAGTGTATTGGGAGAGACAACATGGCAGGAACTAGATGCTGGAGGAAATGGAATCCTCTCAGAGGGAATCTGGTAGAGATGATGAGGGAAAGCATTCCAAGTATGGGAGACAGTCAATGAAATGCCAAAAGCCAAGAGATGGAATGTCTTATTCATGGAACAGCAAGGAGACTAGTGTCAGTCCATTGGAGAAAGAGAGACAGAGAGAGACAGAAAGAGATAGAAAGACACAGAGAGAAACAGACAGAGAGGAAGGGAAGAGAAAGAGGAGAAGAAGGAGGAGGAGGAAGAGGGATGGAGGGATAGAGAATAAGACAGAAACAGAGATAGAGAGAAACAAAGACACACAGAAACAAAGTCTCTAAGTGTTGGATGGAGTATTGGAGGCAAGGCATAAGGTATAAGAAGAATGGAAGTGGGGGAGGCTATGAAGGGCATCGAATGCCAAGCAGAGGATTTTATTTTTGTCTCTGAAGGCAAGAGAGGCATTAGAGTTTATTGAGTAATGTAAATATTAAAATTAATATACGATAACTATTACATTTTATAAAGTTTATTAATAATAACTAAAGTAAAAAAAAAAACCTAGCTAATCCAGCCACGGTTGTGAGAAAAAAGAGAAAAAGGGAGGAGTTACAGAACTATATAAACAGTAATATAAAGATGCACGTAAACGAAAAGGGAAAAAGGAAGTTGGGGACAAAGAAAGAATTCTGGGAGATGGAGTCTAATGGTACAAAATTTCCATGATCATGCCTATGCCTTAGGAAGATTAATTTGCCACCTGGTGGATGAGCCTGGAGAGAGACTTGAAGCAGGGAAATCAACCAGTAGACTATTACAATATAGTCCAAGGGTGAGGTGATGAGGGTCTGCACCAAGGTGGTGGCAGTGTCAAAGGAGAGAAAGAGAAATACATGGTGAATAGTACTTAAAGTAAGAGAGGTCACTGCGAGATGGTATGAGAGGGAGAACCTAGAAATGGCAAAGAACAAGGAATATTCAGACTTCCACCCTCAACAAGTGAGTGGAAAGTTATGACTGAAAGGGTAACCAGGGCTGGAAATGATGGCCAGGGAAGCCCTCTCCCTCATCCTCAAAAAACCATGACCTGATCCTTCCATCCCCATTAACTAACTATATCAGCTTATATTTTTCCTGCCTACAGTAGGTACCTCCATTTCCACTCCTTTTACTCTCTTCGTAACTCTCTATAATCTGGCTTCTGACCTCATCATTCAACCCAAACCGCCCTCTCCAAGGTTACCGATGATTTCTTAATTGCTGGATTCAAAGGTCTTTTTCTTTTTTAAGTCCTCATTCTTGACTTCTTTGCAGCTTTTGACATTGCTGATCAATCACTCTTTTGCTTAATATTCTCTTCTCTCTAGGGATACTGCTCTCTCCTGGTTTCCCTCTAGGCCATCTTCTCATCTTTGCTAGAACTTCATCCAAGTAACATCCACTAGCTCCATAGGACTGTGTCCCATAGGGCGGTGTCCTGGGCCCTCTTCCCTTCTCTGTCTATATAACTTAATTTGGTGATTTCATTAACTCCTTTGGATTCAATTACCATCTCCATGCTAATGATTCTCAAATCTACTTAATCTCTGCCTAACCTCTCTGTTGACGTCCAATTTCACATCTCTAATTGCTAATTAGACATCTCAAACTGGAAGCCCAAGAGCCATCCTAAATGCAACATGTCTAAAACAGAACTCATCATCTTTCCCCCCTAGATACTCTCTCCTTTCTACCTTCCCTATTACTCTAGAGCAGTGACGGGCAAACTTTTTAAAAAGGGGCCAAAGGAAAGAAAATGCTCCTCTGTCAGTCTGTTTCTAAGGCAACTCTTTCAAAGTTTCATTGTATTGTATCCTACTCGTTGTATTCCTCAGATTAGGAATAATGCCTCGAGGGGGATAGAACAGTTGGGGGGGGGGAACCACATCTGGCCAGAGGGCCGTAGTTTGCCCATCACTGATCTAGAAGGTACCACTATCCTCCTAGTCCCCCATTCACCACACAAGAGATTTTCCTAAAGTGTTGGTCACCTCCTTACTTAATAAACTCCAATATTGCCTCTAGGAGAAAATACAAAATGCCCCCTTTGGCATTCAGAGCCCTCTATAAGCTAGTGTCCCATCCTTTGCAGCAGTCTTCTTACACCTTATTCCCCAATATGTGTTCTTTGATCCAGGGATACTGGTTTCCTGATCGTTCTAGGAACAAGACTCTCCACCTTTTGACTCCACACATCATCTCTGACAGTCCTCCAAGCCTGTAAAGCCTTCCTTTACCGGGGGGTCTTTCCCAATTCCTCTTCATTCTAGTGCCTTCTGTCTGTTGATTATTTTCCATGTTGCCTTTATTAACTTGTTTGTTTGCATGTTGTCTCTCCTATCAGATTGTGAGCTCTTCAAGGGCCTCTCCGTGTAGTTATGCTTAGCACAAGCAGGCATTTGATGCTTCTCGACCGACTATCTGGCTGAATATTATCTGGAGGGAGCCAAGTCTCATGGCAGCAGTGAGAAAGGAAAAAGTTTAAGATGAAAGCAAGTTTGTTACCTAAGGAAGGAGCAGGTTAGCATGTTGGTTAGAAGGGGAATGCTGTGGGGTTTGGGACGAGGAAGATGGGACCATTAACATCAAAAGGCCAAGGAGAAGCTTCTTTTCCTTCCTGCCTCTCCCCACACTCTGCCCATGGAGGAAAGAAGAAAGAACAAGGACAACAATTGTGGAGGGCGAGAAAGCACAGATATACACGATTGGAGAATATATGTGCCCCCCTGAAATCATCAACCAATTCAGTTGTTGGCATCTAAAACTCTCCCTTGACCATCAAGGAAAAGCAATATGTCCACAACTAAGATACTGAAGCATTGAAAGAACGAGTAATGAGTAGAACATAAATATTTGTTTGAAAAATGCAAACAAAAGTTCTACACAAATAAGGAAAGCACTGTGTTCCACAAAGGAGTCTAGAAAAACGTCAATAATAAATAGTGCTTTGTGACGCCCCCCCCCCATGAAACAACATTTACCAAGGAGGTCAAACATAACAAGGGTATAGACATTTGACCTCCTTTCCAGATATAGGGACTTAATTTCATCAGCAGACTGCGGTAGCATGGGCCTCAGAGCTGAGGAGAACCTTAAGGGTCATCTAGTACAACTCCTCCTCTTTTCAGATGAATAAAATGAGAGAGAGTGACTTTCTTAAGGTCACAGGAGTAAAGATTAACAAAGTTGGGATTTATGGCCAGGACCTATGACTATGGGCCCAACACTGGCTCTTTGTACTCTATCACTCAGCCTCTAGATGTAGAGAGCTACTAGAGAATCTAGGCATCATCCAATCTGCACATTTTATAGATGAGGGTGAGAGGGAATGTATAACTGGACCAAGGTTACATATATACGAGAATGGGGACTCAAAACCAAATCTATTATAACTACAAACCTTAAAAAGCGTGAATAGGAGAATTAACATTTCCAGGCTT
This sequence comes from Gracilinanus agilis, assembly GCF_016433145.1. Lineage (NCBI taxonomy): Eukaryota > Metazoa > Chordata > Mammalia > Didelphimorphia > Didelphidae > Gracilinanus > Gracilinanus agilis. The sequence goes on from NC_058134.1 coordinate 305,499,560, forward strand.
AAAGTATATTATAAAGTCGTAATCATCAAAACCACTTAGTATTGGTTAAAAAATAGAAAAGTAGCTTAATGGAACGGTCTAAGAATCAAGAACAACTGAACCAAAATCTGGTGTTTAATAAAAACCAAAAATATAAATGACCTAAGAAAGAACTCCCTGTTTTAAAAAACTACTAGGATAACTGGGAATCAGTCTAGCAGAAAATTATGCTTAGACTAACATTTTATACTACATTTCAAAATGGATAGATACATCCCTTGAATATCTAAGATTACACTATAAAATAAATGAGGAGAAAAGCAGATTATGTAACTTTCATAGCTCTGAGGATAATAGGTGAATTCTTAACCAAATGAGGGAAAGCAGTTAATTACAAAAGCTAACATAGGTCATTTTGACGATACAAAAATGAAAAGCTTTTGCACAAGCAGCATTAACACTCTGGATAAAGAAAGCATTCTACTGCAAACAATCTATGTATGCCATATGTCAGATGAGCTGCTGACATGGCATATTACAGACACAGAGACAACTAACAAAAATCTATGCATTCCAAAGCTGTTCCCAAATTGATATTTGGTTGAAGAATGAGAATAAACAGGGCCAGGAGTAGCACTGGCCCCTTCTCAGCTCAGCAGGCCTGGTGCTGTTCCTTTTAGGTTTTCTTGGTGTCATAATTAAAATTGTAGATGCCAAATGTAATGGTTAAAAATTTGGTTTGACAAAAATAATAATGGTTAAAAAAAAGAATTGTTGCAGTCACCATTTATAAAAGTTAAAGTTAAACTATGAGTCAGTAGGCTGTTTAGTAGCTTTATTTATAGCAAGTTAGAGATATCAAAGTGGGATATATATAGGAAGGAGGTAGAAAATATCACCTAGCTAAAAATACCCTAAGTCCTAATCCTAGAGCCTCCAGACCACAAATGCAAATCCAAATGCAAATCTCATCAGAATCCAAAGTCTGGATTAGGAAGCTGAAATCCAAAGAGCCAAAGACACTGAAAAAAACATGAGAACCTTCTGCGCACACAAGACCAAGATTGCCAAGAATCCCACCAGAGCTCACACTCCCTAGGCTAAAGGCCGCCAAGGATGAAAAGCCAAGAATTCCTCCAAGAATCAAGATTCTAAATCTCTCTCAGGTTCCTGCTTATATACAGTTTTCTCCACCCATCAGCTCTCCTCATCACATCTCAGAAATCAATCACAGCCTTTCAATTTGCCTAGCATTGCTTGTGGGGCAGGGGGAAGGGGACAGTACTTGTGGCCTTTTAGGGTGTGAACTTTCTTTGTTAATTACTTACTAAGTGTTAAGTAGGGATACTTTAAGTTCTTGGTTGATTGACTTAAAATAGACAAAGGGAATAAAAATTCCCTTTCACAATCCCCCCCATTCTATTAGGAGACAAACCTGTTGAAATCTTCCAGATTTACATGCCTAGTCTCCCCAGCGAATCATTTCAGGTATCCAGCTTATACCTCTCTTTTAGCTAAAGGTGTATACAATACTGCACTTTCTAAGGGGAAATTACAATAGTTGGAAATAAGAGGGAAATAAAAGAGGAAAAGAGAAAAACCAACAATTGGTAGGCACATTGACAAAAAGCCAATTAGGGTGCAATCCCCTTTGGTATAAGAGTTTACATTCAAAATAAATGTGTTCAACCCCCTTGAGTTCGGTTCATTATATTCTGAAGTTCACTCTGGATCTTTGATGCAGTGTATGGCTTCTGCAGGCTTCTTTATGGCACCTTCTTCAAAAAAGATCCACTTTCTTGATTTGGGGTGTTGGCAAGTTTCTTTTCATTAAATTTCTCTAAAAAAATTTTAAGCCTTGGATTTTAGGATAATTATGCAATCATCCCTGAAGAGGGTGTTGACCAACGCCAAGGTCAACCCAGGATATATGCCTGAGTTATGGGGTATATGAATCAATTGTCAAAAGAAAACCAAAAACTTAAAAAACCCAAATAGAAGAGAAAAAATTAAATTTTGGGAAAAATGTATCAAAATCTTATTTAGATAAAATCATGAGCAGAAAAGAATAAACTCATAACAAGTCCTTGAATCACTAGCAAAGTTCAATTAAAGTGATTTATGTCCCACAAGTCTGCAGGATAACTGCAGCAATATAGCACTTACCCCCCAGTGGCAGCCAGGACTACAAAAAATTGCCATACTATAAGAGAGAAAAAGGAGTAGGTTCTGAGGTAAAGGGAAAATATGTTATCCCCTGGTCTGATTTTTCCTTTCAATCTCAGGGATAGGGGAGCCAAAAAGGCAGCCAAACTAAGGTACTTGTTGGAATGTGGCACAGGGGGAGTCTGACACTGTCAAATAGCAGTTTCCTTGAACCTCAAACAAGTCCTTTGTCTTGGCACAGATTCTCATCAATCCCACGGGGATTGTTGGTCTCCTTGACCTTGTGCTTCTTGGCACTGTAGAGTGGCTCTTTTGTGATCCTTTCTTCTGGAATCAGCCACAATTATTAGTAGAAGTCCCATAATATTTAACAATCAATGGCAAGTTTCCCTAGTCTAAAGCTTTTGGGTATTCATTGATATTAGGGCTAATGGATATTGTAAACTTATCCTTCAAAATGAAAAATATGAATACTGATTCCATGTACTTCAAGTACAAAAAATAAGAAGAAAAAAATTCAAATACCCTATTTCAAATAAAAAGAAAAATAATAAAATTTTAAAAATCAAAAATTCATAGTTCATATTCCATGACAATATGTCAGCCCAGGGGAGTGCAGCCTCGTGGCATTTTAGGGCATGAACTTTCTTTGTTAGTGACTAAGTGTTAAATAGGGATACTTTAAGTTCTTGATTGATTAACTTAAAATAGACAAAAGGAATAAATATTCCTTTTCAAATTGGCCTGGTTCTTTCTAGGGCCTCATGCATTGACATCTTATCCAGAAGTAGGCCTATGCCTTAGGAGTTAACTTGGCAGCTATGTAGAAGATATGCTGAAAAAGGAGGAGGCTACTCTAATAGCCCAAGTCAAAAGAGATATGAGCCTAAACTAAGGGAGATGAGAAACATGAGACATTTCTGTTGTACAGAGACAACGGACACAACGGACAAGTCTCGGCACCTGAGAGGATGGGGGATGGAAGCAAAAGAAAAATATAAAGACTGACTCTAACACTACAAAAACAGAAATTAGTAGAAAGAGAACATTGCCACCCAAAGGACTGGGGGTGTCTGGAAGAGGAATGAGGAAGGAAGTAGACTATTCTATAACAAAGTAAGTCCTGCATGAGGCACCTTATATTTCAGATAACTACTCCCTAGCTCAGATCTTATCACCTCTCCCCTGGACCACTGCAAAAGCCGCCTCCGTGGTGCCTTTGCAGAGACTGTTCTCCATGTCTGGAATGTTCTCTGACTTTACCTCTACCTCTTAAAACACCTGATTGACTTCAGATCTCAGCCTAATTGTTACCACCTTGATGAAGCCTTTCCTGATCCATCTAGCTGCTCTTAAAGCTTTCTCCCCAAATTGCCTTGTATGTATTTTATATGTATGCATATATTATCTCCTCCTCTAGAACTGAAGCTCTTTGAGGGATGAGACATTTTCTTCTCAGTGTCCAACTTAATGCTTGGCATAAAATACAAGTCTTCAGAGGTCAGCTTTCAAAGAGAAATGGCCATCAAGAGTGCATTCCTAGGATTCCTTGGTTGGCCCAAAAGAGAAAAGAGCTTTTGACAAAGTCTCTCACATCCTCCTCATGAATGAGAGGCACAGGCCAGGAACAAATAGAATGGGGATCTCTCTGTCTTTAGCTTTGGTCAGCCTATCCACAGCATTCCCTAAAATGAAATTTGCCTGTACTTCTATGACTGCCCTTCAAATACATGAGGACAGCTTATTGTGCCCCAGTTAAGTCTTCTCTCCTCCAGGCTAAATATTCTCAGTTCCTTCATCTCTTCCTCATATGACTTGAACATAAAGGCTTTTGCTTCCTTGGGTACTTTTCTCTGGATATTATCCAATTTGTCAGTGTCCACTCTGAACAGTCATGACAGTCATGACTTCAATGACAGAACAACAAGAATACGTCCTCGCTATCCCCTCCCACCTCCACCATTTTGAAAGCGGGGCAACCTTACTCATTTTACAGAGAAGGAAACGATCTCAGAAAGGTGACCTATCTTGTGCTACATCACAGATCTAGTAAGTGGTGAGTCTAAGATCAGAACAAAGTCTTTGGGGATCTAATCTACATTCTAATGTCCCCTCACATATAGAATGGATGTCATTGTATGGCTCAAAGAGAGACAGACATCTTTAGCCTCTTCTCCTCCCACCCTTCTTGAAGTAAGGCCAATTCCTACAAGGAGGGGAAACAAGAGGTTGGAGTTAAAAGAATAACCCCTATGTTCTTCTCAAAAAGAGTCCCCTCTTTTTTTATTGGACTAGAATTATATCTGCTCCCTTAAATACTGTTAGTTTTCAAATTCAAGCTAAACTTCTATTTGCTATTCATTAATGGAGAAAAGAAGACCCCAAGATTTCTGTTCAAGGCTTGACTCCCCACCAAATACCAATTCTACAGTGAATATGCAACATGGAAGATAGCATTTATCTAATTAAAAAAGCAAAACAGAAATCAAAGGAAGTATTCATAAGAGAATCAAAATCAGATAACATAGATTAATGGTGCTCTCCCATTGGGAGAAAGGCTAATTCAGCTCAACCAAGAGAGAGTCTCAGATCTTACACAAAAGGGACATTTTTCAAAATCTCGAATGCAGCAAGTTAGGGATAGGGACATGATAGAGACTGCCAGTTCCTCTCATGCTAGCTTCTTCCCAGAGTTTTATTCTCCATTCAGGAACCTGAAGTAAGATTAGCACCATCCATCTTCTTCTCTCTTGAATATAGAAGTCAAAAGTGCTAGAAGAGACTGCAGAGCCTGAAGAGACTCAAGAGGCTGTAGAGACTACAGCTCTCCTGTCTCCCACTCTCACCAACCCTATCACATCGCTCACCCAAAAGCAGGAGAGAGTTCCATACCAATTGGCTTTGGGATTCAGGTTACTTTAAGTTCTTTATAGAGAATGCCTGCATCTTTTAGATATTTTGCATAGTGTCTAAAAATGCAACCATATATAAATAAGCCACAACTGCATCTTTTGATTAGAATGTCAAAGAGGTATTACTGCATTTGGACTGTTTAGGCTCAAAGAGAAAAATTTACAAGGACATCAGGAAAAACTTCCTAACAAAAAGTTGTCCAAAAGGGCATTGGATGAGTTAGGACAGTGATTGCGAGCCTTTTAAAGACGGCATCCTGTGCCTGGCCCCTACAGACAGGGGAGGGACAAAGTACTCCCATTGAGCTGCTGGGCAGAGAGGAATGGATGATGTGAGAAATGTCCTCAGGTGTGTTAGGAGAGGGGAGGGGAGCAGCTTGGCCAGAGACCCTCTGCCTTTCTAGTAACAAACTCTGGCGAGCAACAGTGCATGTACCCACAGAGAAGGCTAAACCAATCAGTCAATATGTGACAGCTTTTCTTGACAACTCAGTCAGAACCCTGCCATATAATTCAGCTCTGAATGAAAGACATACTAGAATTCAACAAACATTTATTGATTGACTCTACTTATATGAGACAGTCACAGAGAGACAGAGAGAGTCAGTCTCCATGAAAAGAGGCAAGATCAAATCTTTACTTACCAAGCATTTACTTGGATATTCAGCTGCTACATGACTGGCAATGGCGCTTGGAAAACACTGGGGAAAAAAAAAAGCAAAAGACACATTTTTCTGATAGAATACATTTTTATATTAGCTCCATTAAAGAACTACTACTGAATGTTATTTTCCACAATGAATACCAAACAAGAATATACCACGTATTCCAATATTAAAAATAAAAATTTTTATAGAAATGTTTGCATAGTAAACATAAAGAGACATATGTCTGAGTATCTCATGCATCAACTGTGGAAGAAAATTACAGTTCATTAAGAAGTGTGAATATTAGTTTCAAAAATGCAATTCTGGATGTTTGGATGTTAAAAAAAATACTTGTTTTAAGAAATCTATTCTACGTTAAAAAAGAAAAACCTTCTTTTCCATGCTAATGCTATAAGACAGAAGAATGGTAAGGGCTAAGCAATGGAGGTTAAGTGACTTACCCGGGTCTTATAGCTAGGAAGTGTCTGAGGCTATATTTGAACCCAGGACCTCTCATCTCTAGTTCTGGCTCTCTATCCACTGAGCCACCTTGCTGTCCTACTAAGCAATAATATTACATTTTCTTTCTACTCCTGAAAAGTAGTCAGGGACAGTCTCAGGGTCATAAAAGGTTTGAGTGTATTTAATCTGTGAAGTTTTCTATATTTAAAAAAAAAGATTTGTGTAATAAACCCCTGGAATTTCTAGTATCTAGCATCTATCTGTGTGTATAAATGTACATATATTAATCTTTATAATTTTTCCTTCTCATTTTCATTCTCTGATGAATTAATCCACATAATACTTGGAAAAGTCACATAAAATTTCATATTGACTTAAATCTTAAATGTATTTGGCATACATTGATACGTCATAATTGGTACAATTAAAAAAGGTGTAGGGGGGGACAGCTAGGTGGCTCAGTGTATTGAGAACCAGATCATGGGTTCAAATATGGCTTCGGACACTTCCTAGCTGGGTAAACCTGGGCAAGTCACTCAATCCCAATTGTCTAGTATTGATTCTAAGACAGAAAGCAAAGGTCTTAAAATATAAACATATGCATATGTGTGTGTACATAGGTATGTATATACTTTATAACTGCTTCATTTACAATGTCAACTTCTCTTTTCTTGAAGACTAGTAAATCAATAAACCAAACTGTGACTTTTTCAAAAATGTGAAATATTTTGTAGAATTCAGGCAGTTCCCAGAGTCATTGTGAGAGTCAAACGAGATCATCCTAGGATCCTAATTTTCAAGTTGGAAGAGACCCCAGAGGCCATCCAGTCTCACTTGAGAGATGAGGAAAGTGCCCAGGGCTGTGGAATGAGTTGGCCAAAGCCACCCATGTCAAGAGTGTCCTACCTGGAAGAGCCCTGGCCCCTCTGATTCCAGAGAAAGTGCTTTCCCCCCTGTTTTCCAAGAACTGGGAGATCATGGAAGATATAGGAAGGCACCTTGGAGGCCACTAAATTGAAAAAATTAGGGAAATGAGGCTCAGAATGGCCAAGTCACTTAAAATGTCTGAGGTAGAATCTGAGCCTGGTTCTTTCTGCCTCCCAAGCCATTACTCTCTCCACTCCATCTTGTATATCTCCAAGGGCCAGATAAATATACCCTGTTGAGAACTGTGGCAGTGAGGCCAAGGTCAGCTCTTAGTGATTTCAACAGAGGTGGGAGGGAGGGTATAAGGGAAAGGAGGTAAGTCCCTTAACCTCTCTCCGACCCAGAATCATCCTCTGACAAATGCAGATGATACTCCCATCATCTTCATGGGAAGTCATGAAGAGTCAATACTACAAGGAATTTCTGAAGAGACCAATTGGCAAGGACACACAATGAATATGCATGCAACTGTTCATCCTAAACGGAACACTCTTCATATCTGTCCTACTCTTCTAGGCCCAGCTTCAGTCCTGGTTCTTCCAGGAAACCTTCTATAAAGGCTCCAGCTTGGGTCCATCTGTCCTTTCTCAAATTCTATTTGCATGCATTGATTGTGCACTTTGACCAAGATGTTTCAAATGTCTACAAACAATCATTAAATATTTTAAAAGCAGTTTTTCTGGGTATGCTCTGCCCCCCCACCAAACCCTCTAAACTCCCCATGGAAGGGAACTGTATCTGGTACTTCTCTTATGTGGCACTAAGCTGGGCAGATCCTAAGTTCTCAATAAACATTTGCTGCTTGATTTTTTTTGGATTAAGTAGAACTATTTCATAGAGAAATCCTGTTTATCTATTAAGCCATAAAACTGCATCTGTACCCAGCACACAGCTGGATACAGAAATACATTTCACTCAGCAAAAAAATAGGAGAGAAAGGACACTTAGAAGGAGAGTAGATTAAGGGAAGAATTCATTCTGGGCAAAACAAACTCTAAAGATATGCAAAATATTTATGGCTCTTTTTGAGATGCCAAAAAATGAAAATCTACAGGGGTGGCCACGAACTGGGGACTGGCTGAACAAGTTATGATACCTAAATGTGATGGAATACTATAATGCTGTAAGAAATGATGAAGCGGATGGTTTCGGAGAAACTTGAGAAGATTTATGGGCGAATGCAAAGTGAAATGGGCAGAACCAAGAGAACAATGTATGTAATAACAACAACCCTGTAAAGACAACAGCTCTGAAAACCTTTGGAATTTAGCAACTCTTATTACAGTGACATTACCAACCATGATTCCAAAATGCTAATGATAAAGCATGACCTAATCCATGATCCTAATGGATAGGGGAAGGACTCGTGGTCAAGAATATAGAACAATGTTGCGGGGAGGGCATGGCCATTGTGTAATTTTGTTTTGCTTGGCTAAATATGTTTGTAATGGCTTTTGTTTTTCTTTTGTTTTAAATTGAGGCAGGGGAATTGAAGAGAGTGAGCAGGTGAATTTTTGCTAATTGAAAAAAATAAATTTAATTGAAAAGAAAGTTTTTAAAAGTACAAAATCAGATAACCAGACTAGGTCTGTAAATTCCAAAAATTGATTTTCCCCTTCATCTTTGATTGCATATTCCCTCTTAGAGACTGCTCAGATTTCAAGGATTAGCTTGGAATAGAATCTCCCTCCCACACAGAATATTCTCAGAAGGAAAGAATATAGAGGTATTTTGCCTCTAATTACTCTCTCCAGTCATGGCCATGGATTAATGCTGAATATCACATCATTTCAGCTCAGGTTCTATTTCCTTTTCCCAACCACTAGTTTTTGAGCTGTTCACAGCTTTTGAGTGAGTGTCAGATGGGGTATGCTAGTGTTAAAGATGACTGCATTAGGTTTTATCTATCTCTTTACTCTGTATTTCCTGTCCCTCCTAACAAACTATAGTCTACAAGTAAAGACAGTGTCGTTTTTCTGTCTTTATGTTCAGTAGCTAGCACAGTGACTTGCATGTAGTAGGTGCTTAATAAATATGCTGAATTTAATTTATCATTAAGGCTTGCATGAAAAGTAATGCAAATTGTAATATTAGCTGGATAGAATGCCAGGTCTGCAGTCTGGCAGGAAGCCTGGCAGGAAGACCTGAGTTCTAATCCAGCTTCAGATACTTCCTAGCTGTGTATATCACACTGGACAAATCATTTCACCCTGTTGCCTCAGTTTCTTCATTTGTAAAGTAAGCTGGAGAAAGAAATGGCAAATTCCTCCAGTATCTTTGCCAAGAAAACCCTAAATAGGGTCAGTAAGAGTCCAACGTGACTGAAATGACTGAACATCATCAACAACAATGATTCCCAAAGTGGGCGCTACCGCCCCCTGGTGGGTGCTGCAGCGATCCAGAGGGAGCAGTGATGGCCACAGGTGCATTTATCTTTCCTATTAATTGCTATTAAGATTTTAAAAAATTAATTTCCAGGGGGCTAAGTTATATTTTTTCTGGAAAGGGGGCGGGAGGCCAGAAAAGTTTGGGAACCACTAATCAACAACAACACTTCCATATTAACTAATCAGTCAGACAAGTGTTTATTAAATGCTTAAGAGCTTAATCCAGAAGCACCCAGTAAAATGAACTCTTTAATTCCTCAGTACTTACTGCCACTAAAATCCAAAAGAACGTCACTGAAAGGTATGGGCCTGAAACTAATACATCCATGTTCAAAGCAATTATTCCACCAAACACTGCAGAAATTCCAACAATGATCTCAATAACCTGAAAAAAGATAATAATAAAATAAGAGCTATAGTAACATTCCCTGGGCATGTATTAAGCATCTACTGTGTGCAGGACACTATGCAAGGCATTCAGGATACAAAAACAAAAATCAGATTCTTGCCATTAAGGAACTCACTGTTCTAATACAATAATTACTAATAATTAAATACAAAATGGATAGCTAAGAGTAGCTTGGGAGAAGGTACTACTAGCCGGGGAGATCAGGAAAAGAAAGTCTCCTCCAATGAGGGGTGGGGAGAGAAGGTGAGCTGGCCCAGAGGTCAGAAGAGAGGATATTCTGGGGACCATCTGCATAGAGCAGGGCAATGAGCCCATGACATGAAATCAGCAACAGAAGGTGTGTGCATGTATGCGTGTGCATGTGTGTGGAGAGAGAATGAAAGGCTAAACTACACACAGACTTAACTGACTGTTGACCTCTGGTTTCCCTGACATTGCTCTGACAGCTACTTAGAATTCCTGTTATATTTTTGCACTAGATACCAATCAGGATGCTGCCTTTATTCCTGCACAAATTTAGAAACTCTTTGGAGTTACAGATTTTGGAACTGCAAGTCAACAATGGAGCCAGATGCTCTAATCCCACTCAGAGCTATCAAAAACCCCTGAGTATCTGTTAGCACCTCAAACTAGACTCGTATAAACAGGTTCTTTGACCCTGCACAAAATTCTGGACTGACTAGAGTTTAAAAGCTGGGAAAAGGTGATGAAACATTTTCCCTAAAAATATCCCCAATTATTTCCTCTCTATTATTCCTCCAGTTCTGTTCTCATGCCATAGGATCTTTCCTTTGGCATTTTCTACCACCCTGGCTGCCAGAAGAAAGTCCTCTCACATTCCTTCTTTTGTTAATACTTTTTGCCTACTTTGTATTCTACAGCCAGCTTTCACCAGCCTCCTTCCCCCATGGTAACAGAAGGCAGAAAAAGAAAAACTGGGTCATCTGGATCCCAAGAGGAGTCAACAATGGCCAGTAAAGCGGCAACGTCTCTGCAACAGCCCCAAGAGTTGGTCTTGCTTTCTATTTTCCCTGATTAACTGTAACCTAGCAACAATCAACACCTCAAAGGTGAGGACAGACTCCTAGATGGGGAGCCCTATCTGAAGGCAGGTTCTTGGTTTTTTTGGTCTACTAGGCTACAGAGGTAGGGTAAGAGATTGTGGAACAAAGCCAGCAGCATTCACTCAAAGCCCTCCATGTCTCACAGGGCCACATTCTTAAAGATTTTAGAGCTGGAAAAGGCCTTAATGGGCATGTAGTTTGATCCTCACACTTTTCAAGGCCTAAGTTTAGAGATGATAAATAATTGGCCCAGCATCATACAGTCAAATATGTGTCATGCCACAATCTGGAATCTTCAGACGATCTAAACAGACCAAACCCATGTCTACTAGACAAAGTTCCCAAAGAGGGTTGTAAATCTTTCCCATCTAAAGGAGTGAAAAAAGCAAAGGCTGCTCCTGAGGCCCCAAGAAGCCTGCCCAGGGGTTTTCAGGGACAGGCATTTCCTCAGGCTTCACCAAATTCTCAGTATATTGTATATCTGTGGCTCCATGGCTACTGAACTTTAGTGGTTTTAACACAAAATTAACAAGGTCTGTCACACCTCAAAGACTCCTGTGCCATACTCTTCTTAATTCTATTCTTTGTCCTCCCAGTGAGATTCCCCTCCTTGCCTCTATCAATCCCTCTTCTCAAACCAACATGCCTACTCTCCTTTCCCAGTGTCAAATTTAGTGAAACAATTCATTTTCCACACTCTCCTCTCTCTCAAGCCTCTTGCTCCCTTGTCCTATTGTTTCTCATATGATACCAAGCCTCAACCCTAGATTATTCCCTCTATCTGCCTCTTTTGCTCTTTCTTCTATGCTACAATTGTGCTGCCTGGGTCTCTGACAGTCCTCTCAGTAGAAAGCCAAGACTTTTACTCTTCTCTAAGTGATTATTTTGGCAATTTGCCATGGTAGTGATGCCAAACCTGCTTTTCTCTCAGGCCTCCTACTCCTTCAGGTAAAAATTTCATTTCTTTCATTACTGAGAAAATCTGACATTCACCGTGAACTTCCTCTTCCTTATTTCTCCTCCATACTTTTTAAAACTATCATACCCAATTATTTTCCTCCTCTTCTCCAGTCTCTGATGAAGAAGCAAACCCTCTCCATGCACATCGTGACCTCATCTCTTCCCTTCCCCATTATCATGTCTTCATCTACTGCTGATTACAAACACACCTGAGAAAATCAAATATTGGGGATTTTTGTATCTTCTATTTGATGCCATTCTGTAATTGGTTCTATTCTATAACTGCCTAAGTCATGTTTCTAAGTTCAGAAGTTTAGCTCTCCTCTCTCAACTAAGCTGTCCTAGAAATCACCTTAATTCAAAAGAATATATTACCTCTAAACAGCTTACTCCCTATGCACAATTAAGGGAGACCTGTCATCTTACTAATGAGCCTTGTATATACCATATATATAGTTAAATGAGACCTGTTATCTCACCAATAAGCCTTGAAAAAACATTCTGCCCTTCCACAAAGTCCGGTCTGTTATCATGTATCATGGTGATAATAACTACTGATGCAAGTGGATGCCACCAAGTGATCTTTCCATAGCAACAAGATGAAAGGAGGAGTTGTTGCTTGCCCTAAATTCCAGACTTCCATCCAGTCATATCTTTTTCCATCATCTATGCTACTTGACTTTGTAACCAATCATATTATTTTCCATCTGCGATGCTCCCTATTCTTTGTTCTCTTGTACTTTCCAAAACTATTTGAAGGCTAGTAAACCCCACCTTGTGGTATTTTGGATGGCCGAGGAGCCAAGACAACCTAGGCTTCCCAATAAATTGACTGTACTCAGAACTTTATGCCTCTGTTGGGCTTAATTTTAATCAAGAAAATTGACAACCATGAAGATTTGGGGGGGGCAGGGGAATGGGGGAGAAAGGACAGTCCTTGGAATAGTGCCCCACCCTTCCCCCAGGGGGAAAACCCCTAGAGCAGTGATGATGAACCTTTTAGAGACTGTTGCTATGCCACTCCCCAGAGGCTAGTGCCAAGCATGCCCCGCCTCCCCCTTACCCCACACGGGAGGGAGGAAGCACACCCATCAGGCTACTGGGCAGAAGGGTGGATGAAGTGAAGAATGCCCTCAGTGAGTGTAGAGAGGGGGAGGGGAGTGGCCCAAATTCTCCACTCCCCTCCAGCTCTGCCACCTACAACCCTGTGCGCTCCCGTTGGGCTGCTGGGCAGAGGGGTGGGGGATGTGAAAACATGTTGTTAGCACAGGTGGAGAGGGGGAGGGGTGCAACTCTCCCCAAGTCCCTCAGCCTTTCTAGTAACAACTCTGGGAGTGGGAGGTGGAGGGGTGGAGATGGCACGCGTACCCACAGACAGTGCCATCTGTGCCATAGTTTTGCCACCATGGCCCTAGAGTGTTCATTGGTGGAATTCACCACCTGGGGCTCCTCCACAAAAGATTACAACCAGGGACCTGGATCTTCTTCCTATTCCCAAATCTCTTGAGCTAAGGTAAGCTCCCTATTTTGGGAAAATTGCAATTTGCTTGTTTGTCTTGTCCTATCACTGTCTGGAAATAATAAGGCAAGATTATGACTAGGATCAAATCTAAAATCCTCTGTTCAGCATTCCTTTATAAGCCAGCTCCTTCTGACAAACTTATTAATCCACTCTGTACACTGAGGTACCCAGCCATTCTGCCTCTTCCCACTTTCATGCTTCAAATGTTCCAGCTTCTCCTTTCTATACTGCACAGCCTGAATGTTCCTCTCTCCTCACCTCTTGTGATCACTGGTGCTTCAAGACAGTTCAAATACCACCTTCCACAGGACACATTCCACAGGACACATTCCACAGGACATCCAGCTGCTAATGTCTTCCTATCTAAGGTCACCTTGATTCTGTTCTCAATTTGTCTGGAATATGCCTACATGTGTGTATATATCCCATTCAGACAGCATTTGTATGGCTTGAGATGAGCTCCATCACAAATGCAAGATTTTACACATGGCATCAGTTTCTTTTTTTTAAATCATTTTTATTCTTTTTTTTTAAACCCTTGTACTTTGGTGTATTGTCTTATAGATGGAAGATTGGTAAGGGTGGGCAATGGGGGTCAAGTGACTTGCCCAGGGTCACACAGCTGGGAAGTGGCTGAGGCCGGGTTTGAACCTAGGACCTCCCGTCTCTAGGCCTGGCTCTCAATCCACTGAGCTACCCAGCTGCCCCCTGGGCATTTTACACATGGCATCAGTTTCTTTTAATAGATGATTTTCATTATTCATCCTCCCTCCCATTTGATACCCTCAAGAGAAAGGTTTTCTTACTGAATAGGATTTCAGGACTCGAGTAGGAAAGGTGACTGTGTTCAAAATGTTGGTGCTATCATAGATGGCATCCTAAAAAGAAACAAATAAAGTCAAGAAGCCACATGGTTTGTTATATAGGCATTTGCACAAATAAGTGGAGGTGATCACATCCATACCATCTCAGAACAGTAAAGCAAGGATCTACAGTCTTTGCCGAGAAAGCCAGAACAGAACTTTGTCACCTAGAATCTGTGTAATGAGGCTTTCTTATTCATGGAGCTTTTGAGAACGAGAATGCTGTCACAGTTGGTAGGGAAACATTAGGTCCAGGAAAAGGAAAAGAATCGGAGAAATGTTCATAATTCCTTAAGATCCCTCTATCAAAGAGAACCTTACTTTGGCCAATGATAACTGAAGGAAGATTTCTTCCAAGAACTTAAGGAACCAAATTCTTAGACTTGAAAAGGCGATTTAACCTCTAACAGCCTCAACAAATGGTCATCCACCCTTTGCTCTTGGGCTTACTATCTCTTTCTAGAGGGCGATCTAATTGTTTCTCTTCTAATGGGCACACTCAGCTCCTCTCTTTACAGAAAGGCCAGCATGAGGGACCAGCACGGCCCACCACCCCTTGACATACAAAGACAGACATGGTGGCTGGCACTGCTTGCAGAACAGTCACCAGCTCCAATGCCCCGAGGCCCCCTGGGTCAGTCAGTCAATAACTATTTGCTAAGCTCCTAGTATGTGCCGGACACTGTGCTAAGCACTGCATCTTACCGTCCTTGCTGCAACCATTAGGGCTTAGCACTTGGCCTGCCCCCAGTAGAGGGTGAGCTCTATGGCAGCAGCACTAGCTGGGTTCTCTCTGTGTACCCCCAGAGCTCAGCATCATGCTTAACACACTGCAAATGCTTACAGCTTTTTCTTTTCAGTAACATAGCAGGTACCTAATAGAAGTTTCTCAGTTGAATGGTTAAAAAAAAATCCTGCCCCGAGTTCACTAGAATAGGTTTGCCAAAGGAGCCAAAGACTGCATTCGTGTGGGCTGCCGTGACTTCCTGCCGACTTCTATCAAGTCTCCAGCACATTGGAGACCCCAGGATGGAGTCTGCATCCGTGACTATCTTGCCTTATCTCCCTTCTTCTGTTTTTAAGAAGACAAGCAGAGTTCCTCCACAGAGACGGCTGAAATCCCTTTGATATGGAAGCAGATGGTTTTTCATGACTTTTGGACCCAGTTTGTCACCTGATGACCCAAGAGCTATTTCCAACTCAGTTTGGCTGGTCCTTTCTTGGATGACAGACATGCAGCCGATAGCCTGGCCTGGATACAGATCCTTTCTTGCCTGGCAGAACCTGTCAGGGTTTGTATTTGGCGAGCACAGGCTTCAAGAATCCTGAATCAGTCCAGGGCACAGGTGTGATTTCGGGGGATGACATTATATGATCACTATTGATTTTGATCAAATACTAGACAGTTTTAATGACATTGTTAAGAACATGTACAGCTGAGAAAGGGGGTGGATCAGTCATAAAATAAGAAAGGCAGACAAGTTATGAATAGCCTGAATTATATATATATATATGCATATATATATATGTTTTCAATTAGTTTATTTTTTAAACCCTTACCTTCTGTGTATTGGCTCCAGGCAGAAGAGTGGTAAGGGTGGGCCATGGGGGTCAAGTGACCTGCCCAGGGTCACACAGCTGGGAAGTGTCTGAGGTCAAATTTGAACCCAGGACCTCCCGTCTCTAGGCCTAGCTCTCAATCCACTGAGCTACCCAGCTGCCCCCTTTCAATTAGTTTTTAATGCTATATATTTGTAACCCAACATTTTAAAATGACCAGTACTAAAGGTCTCTAGGATTTGGGATAGATCTTCTATGGGAAGGTTAGGGGAAAAACATGCACAAAAACCATACATTTCTAAGTTTTTACTTAAATAAAAACATAATATGACTGAGCTCTACTCCTAAGATAGTAAGAAAAGATTCTATGAAAAAATCAAATCAAATTTCCCCAAAAAGGTGGAAGAGATTAATTAATCATTTGGGAAAGCTTAAAATAAAAAAATATATAAATGACACAATTTGTATGAAAAAAAACAATAAACTTACCTTCTTTCCTTTACAACATTCTTCGTTAGATCTAGCAGAAATGATCACTGTGGTTGCCATCAACATTTCTAATAGAATTAGCAGAATCAAATTGAAATTTATCTACCAAGAAAATATACAATAACATTATTCATTTCAAAAATCAAATTTCTCTAAAAGAATTACTGTACACATCTGCTCTAAGGTTAACCATCTTAAACTTGTAAAAATTATAAGCTTTCTTAAGATCATCTACATACATTTTTTTTACATACATTTTTTAAAAGAAACATTTATTAAGTACCTATTGGGTGCTAGGCATTGTGCTGAGTTCTGATAGTGGCATTTAATATTTGATGACTATTTTTGTATCTTCCTTTCCATTTGACCAATTCTACTTTTTAGGAAGTTGTTTGCTTCACGGGATTTTTGTGCCTCCTTTTCCATTTGGTCAATTCTAGTTTTTTAGGAAATTGTTTTCATCAGTGAATTTTTGTGTATCTTTTACCAAGCTGTTGACTCTTTTTTTGCATTTCTTTTCCCAATTTTACTTCCAACTCTCTTATATGATTTTTCAGCTCCTTTTGGAGCTCTTCCAGGATTACTTCTTGGGTCTAACACCCTTCACACTTTCCTTTGAGGCTTCACATAATTCTACTTTGGCATTGTGGTCCTCTTCTGAATTTGTTTTTTAATCATCCTTACCACTAAAGTATCTTTCTAGAGCCAGGTTTTTTCTTTGTCTTTTGCAAATGCTGATTAATTGATCTTTGCTTGGATGTTAAAGTTTGGCTCTATTTTAGGGATGGAAGGGGTGCATTCCAAGCTTCTTTTGCTAGGTCCTACAGTGTGCTCTGACTTTGGCAGCCTGGCTGGACTGCTGTGGAGAGGCCTGTAGCTATTTTGTCTCCCTGCTCTAGATTGAGCTGGATTTGACTTCCCCCATGCTAGTTCCCCCAGACCTACTCAGATGCCTCTCAATTTGGACTGTGCTCCCCTCCTACTTTACTGCCATCCCTACATGATGTCTTGGGATGGAAAACTGTTTCACCCTGTCTTTTGTTGGTTCTGCCACTCCAGGATTTGTTTCAAGATTGTTTTTTTTAATTTTTATTGTTTAGAGGTGAGTTTGGGCAAACTTGGAGCATTCTGTCCTTACTCTACCATCTTAGCTTCTAGAATCCTTGATGACTACTTTTGAAACTGTTGATTTTCCTCTATTAAAAGAGTTTAAAGGGTTCAACTGGGTAGCTCAGTGGATTGAGAGTCAGGTCTAGAATCAGGAAGTCCTGGATTCAAATCTGACCTCAGACACTTCCCAGCTGTGTGACCCTGGGCAAGTCACTTGATCCCCATTGCCCACCCTTACCACTCTTCCACCAAAGGAGCCAATACACAGAAGTTAAGGGTTTTAAAAAAAAGAGTTTAAGGAGAGGCTGGATAGTCACATGTGAGGAATGTTCAGTTTAGCTAAAAAACCAATTGATTAAAAGCTAACTAAGGGGAGTACCCTGCCCTAGGCACAGAAAACACAAAGATGGAACACAAACCAATCCTTGTCCATCAAGAATTATTCAGTTAAATAGGGGAATAAGACACATGGATAAATAACCATAAATTAGGTTAGACTATTACAACACATGCAATGAAATCAAACAGAGATGAGGATTTGGGGAATGAAAAAAAACACAAACAAGTAATATTGCAATTTGTTTTACACACACACGTCAAACACTTTGTATCAGCATTTGGTTCAAAAGGGTAGGGTAACATGAGACATACAATTCCCCTCTTCTTTTTCTTCTTTCTTTTTTTAAAACATTATCTTCTGTCTTAGAATCAATACTGTGCGATAAGAACTAAGCAAGGGGGTTAAGTGGCTTGCTCAGGGTCACACAGCTAAGAAGTGCCAGAGGACAGATTTGAACCCAGGACCTCCTATCTCTTGGCCTTGTTCTCAATCCACTGAGCTGCCACCCTCCCACCTTCTTTTTCCAAAAAGATGATGGTGCCCTGGAGAGTGAAGGAAGCCTATAGGCCTCTTTGCCCAGAGAGCTCCTAACACCACTCAGCTCCTGATTTGCTTAATAAAAGCAATTTGTAAGAGATTAGTTTAATCTCATAGTTACAGCTATTATACAGACTAATTAATTGCTCCTGAGTATTCAAGCCAATATAATAAAAATGGCAAAACTACCCAAATTAATTTATTCAATGGCATACAAATCAAACTCCCCAAAGAATTTTAATAGAGCAAGGAAAAACAAAACAAAATTCATCTGGAGGAAGAAAATGTCAAGAATCTCAAGAGAAATAATGAAATAAAAAAATGACAAGCAGGCCTAATAATGCCATATCTCAAATTCTACCAAAAAAAAAAAAAAAAGAAATCATTAAAACAACTTGGTACTGTTTTGTTGTTGTTGTTGTTGTTGTTTTTTAAGTTTGATTAATGATAAAGATTTGGTACACATTTTACAGAAACAAATACCTTGAACCTTGTTTGATAAAAACAAAGTCCCCAGTTACTGAAGGAAAGGCCTATTATTTGACAAAAACTGCTGGAAAAATTGGTCAATAGTCTGGCTATCTGCTTTCAGAGAAATAATTGATAGACATCAATGCAGGCCAAAGCATGCTATTTTTTACTCTTTTTTTCCCCTATGAGTTTTCTTCCTCAAAATGACTAATATGGAAATTTTTGATTGTACATGTATAGCCAGTCTTTATCAGACTGAATTCCTGCTCAAGTCCAGGATGGCTGAGATGACCTATGGGGTCCCTTTAAGGTCAGAGATTCTATGCTCCTGAGATCTCGTCTGTCCACTCATGGCAAAGACAAGCAAAAGCAGGAGGCATCACTAGAGCCCCTAAAAGGGTTTTTTCCCTCCAGTAGTTAGAACTCTCACCCTCCTTGTATTTACTTCTCTAGATACATATTGGGCTCTGCCTGAGATCATAAGCTCTTCCAGAAAAGGGATTGAGCTCTCTCTCTCTCTCTCTCTCTCTCTCTCTCTCTCTCTCTCTCTCTCTCTCTCTCTCTC
>NC_058134.1:305519251-305668348 GCF_016433145.1 Gracilinanus agilis
TCTCTCTCTCTCTCTCTCTCTCTTCTCTCTCTCTCTTCTCTCTCTCTATCTCTCTCTTTCTGTCTCTGTCCCTCCCTCTCTTCTCTCTCTCCCTCTCCTCTTCTCTCTCCCTCCTTCCCTCCCTCTCTTTCTTTGTCTCTCCCTTCCTTTCTCTCTTTCTCTCTTTCTCTATTCCTTTCTCCCATTTCTTCCCTTTCTTTCTTCTTTAATTACCACATAATAAATGCTGATTCTCTTCTCTCTGCCCAGCAATGGGAGATAGCAAAAAGCTGGGGAGTGGAGTGTAAACCTGGGTTTAAATCCTTACCCATCACTTTAGTGGCTATGACACTTATTAGTAACTTGAAAAGTCATGAAAGGTAAGATTTATTTCCTCATGTGTAAAATGGCACAAATAAGTCTTCTATTATCTACTTCTAGCATCTGTTCTTCCAAACTGGTAATGCATGCGAATAGCCCTGTAAGGACCATGCGTTGGTCTTTCCAGGCCTACCATGTAGCACAGTGGAGCACTTAGAGGGAAGGGAAAAGGGAGCAAGCACTTATTGAGAAGCTATTCTAGGCACTGCGCCAAGTGCTTTCCAAATAGTACTTTGCTTGATCCCAGCCAACAGCCCAGTGAAGGAGGGGCGATCGTGATCCTCATTTTCATTTTTTAACAGTTGAGGAAATAAAGGTAGACAGAGGTTAACTGACTTGCCCAAGATCGTCCAGCTGAGTCTAGGTGAGGATGCTATTTATGCTATTTACCTTAAGATGTCTGTTGTTGAACTCAACTGAATTGAATTCATGGGTTACTGATCTCAGCTTTAGGTGGCATCTAATAACAGACCCAAAACTGTGGGGTTCATCAGGAACTGCAGAATTGTCAGATACTGTTAAGATAGTTATATAGGGGGCAGATGGGTAGCTCAAGAGATAGAGTCAGGCTCAGAGATAGAAGATCCTGGGTTCAAATCTGACCTCAGATACTTCTTAGCTGTGTGATCCTGGGCAAGTCACTTCACCCCCATTGCCTAGCCCTTACTTCTCTTCTTCCTTGGAACCAATGCATAGTATAGATTCTAAGATGAAAGGTAAAGGTTTTTTTTTAAAAAAAAGACAGTTAAATATTTAAACAAGTGCCCTTGAATCTACCATGATATGGACCCAGAGTACCCAACATCCTACTCCCACTTCCAGAAGTTCAAGGTTGAGTCAGAAGAAGGCTCAGTTGCATGTGGAGAAACTATCCTAACTAAAGATCTTTTGCATTCTTCTGACAGTTAGCCTGCCTCTTGAACTTTTTATTTTCTACTGTAAAATCAGTAACTATCAACAAAAGCAAACAAGCAAGCATATGAATGAAACAAGAGACATGTTCCTGTGCTTCTGCTAAAAATGCCGGGGCCACACATAAAGCTTTTCCTGATAGTGCCTCACCCGTCCCAAATAGCTTTTTCTAGATTTCTGTATTCACATATTGTTTCAGCTCCTTGAAGTCAGGGTTTCTCACTTTTGTCATCTTAACACTGGCATTTAGTACAATGTGGAGCACCTGGGAGGCACTTGATGTCTGCTGGTTTATTGAAAAATAATGTAAAAATAAGATTTCAAAAACTAAATTCAATTCAACAAATATTTCCTGAATACCTGAATAACTGAATGCCTGTCTCTGTTGAGGGGAGACAAAGATAAACTAGAACAGTGATGGCAAACTTTATAGAGAATATAGAGACTAAGTGCCCAAACTGCAACCCTCATGCCGCATACGAACCCCCTACCTTACCCTAGACAGGGGAGGGAGGAAGAGCTCCCATTGGGCTGCTAGGCAGAGGGGCAGGTAGCCGTGAGAAATGTCCTCAGGCACTTGTGGAGAGGGAGAGGGGACTGCCTCCCTCCAGCACATTCTGGCACATGTGCCGTAGGTTTGCCTTCATGGAGTCAGAATATCCCCAAACCATAATGGATTAGAGTTTCCTAATGCCTCCAAACCCTCACTGATTATAGGACCACATAAATACTGTTCAGTACAAGGTTCCTGAGGGGCCCGTACAACATTTAGCTGCATACTCTATGTAGGATTAGTACAAAGAAAGGGGTTTCCAGTTCCTTATTTTTAAAATAACTCACATTTATTGCTGATGGATTCAGGACAAGTTTACACCCAAACCAAACTAAACATGTCGTGGTAATGGCAAATGTTGAAACAAACAAAATCTGGAAGTTTGGAATCTGAAAAACAATGAACAAAAACTGTTTTCCTTCAGTTACCTAAAGAACAAAAGTGATCATGAGAAAAATAAATTGGAGCCAATAATCCTCAGTCCTGTTTGTGGGATATCTCTATCTATTTCCTGATATTCCAAAGCTTGTCATGTATTTTTTTAGGTTTATTGTAATGTTTGACTTTATTTTTTGGAGAGGTTGGTTGGATTAGATACCGTCTGAGATCCATTATTACTCTAGAATTCTAATTCTGTGATTTTGTAGTGTGAGCTACATGAAGAAAAATTTTTAAAAGGGTTGTCATGTAATTAAAAAAATCCTAACTACTGTAAACCTCTTAGTGAAGTTCACCTTAATTATGAACATAATATGTATATAACCATTAGAATGTAAGCTACTGAAGAGAAAGAGATGGTGTTTTTGTCTTTCTGTTGATAGTCTTGGAAATAGAAGGCATTTAATACATGTTTGTTGGATGGCTGTCTATCTATCAATCTATCTTTCTATCCATCTATCCATCCGTCCATCTATCTTTATCTATTACTCATCTATCTTTCTATCTATATTTCTTTCTATCTTTATCCATCCATCTTTCCATCCATCTATCTATTCATCCATCTATCTTTCTCTTTATCTTTCTACCTGTCTAACTTTCTATGGATCTGGGTTTCTCTTCCTTTTTTCAAACCCCCATGTGAGACTGATTTCTATTTTGAAAAGACCCTGAGGCTCAGGGTTACATGAGTTGTATGGTGCCACAGAACAATTTTTGGAGAGGATGTTATTAAAACAAATCAAAAGCAAATCAACCAATAAATGATATAACTCAAAAGCTAGCATCATAGTTAACAGATACTCACCACATTAACCTTATTTCGTGCTATAGCAAAACTCACAATTGCTGAAGGAATACACTGAAAAATCAAAGGAAAAGATTAACTATATCACTAACAGGAAGATCAAATTGAACTTTTAGGCTTTTTCCAGGACAGAAATGAAAATTGTACAAATTAGAAAAAAAAAACATTTTGTATTTTGGATGTATTCTTTATTGTATTCATTTTTGAATTCTGGACATATTCTGTATTTCGGATGCCTTTAGACATCCAAAATGGAGGCTATTTCGTATATCATCCCCATCACAATTTAGTATTTGCAATGTAGTCTGGGAAACAAGAAACATTTAAAAATTTACCTGCTGTGATTCAATTCATCAAAATTCCTCTTATGTGACAGACACTGTAGTTTACATGCTTAATGATGGAAAATAACTGTTATGCCCTTGAAGAGTTTACATTATATTAGGAGGGATAGACACAAAGAGGAACCTGATTAGAGATACATTCTGCAATCTCAAAACCAACTCTATGGAAACTTGCAAGGGGACAAAGTAAGGAAATTTAAATACTTCATTGGAATAGTCCAGTGTAGTGTTTCTCAAAGTTTCCTTATTAGTAGAGAAAGGCAGTGATTTCCTTTCTAGGGGAAATAAGGCAAAATTATCCAGGCTTTTTGGTCTTTTTTTACCAGCACAATCCCTAAAATATGCACAGAATAGAATGGGTTTGATTGGGTTGAAACTATGCAACACTTGAAGATAATCTATTGTGATCTGTGCATAAAAGGAATTCAAATCAATTTACCAACCAGAACTCAGAGATTTGTTTTGCTGAGGAATAATCTATCCCTTAATCTGCCCTACTTCTGATTCCTCCTTCTCCCCTTTCCCTTTCATTTCCCTGCTAAGTGAAATGAATTTTTATGCCCAATTGTGTGTATATGTTTGTGTATCTTTCCTTCCTTTAACAAGTTCAGATGAGAATGAGCTCATTTCAGTCTCCCTCCCCATTTTTGTTTGTATAGATATCTTCTTTCATACCCTGATTATGTGAGATAATTTTCCTTAATATTTTTTCCTTAACCCCTCTCCCACTGGCCATTGTATTCCTCTTTCCCTTTTCATTCTTCTATCAAGATTATCAAAATATAACAGAACTACTCCCAGGCCTTCTATTTAGATTCCCTCCATGGCCCTTGATAATGGAATTCAGAGAAGAGATGAATATTATCTTCCTATATTGAAGTGTAAGCAATCTGTCCCTGTTTAATCTTTTATCAGTTTATTCACATTGCTTCTCTTCACTCCTTTGCACTTGAAAGATTCTGCACAGCTCTGGTCTTCTCATCAGGAATGCTTGGAAGTCCTTTGTTTCATTAATCATCTATTTTCCCCACTGTAGGCCCATTTTTGTTTTTTTCTGGATAATTCATTCTTGGATGTAAGCCTTTGACTTCTGAAATCACATTCTAAACTCTCCACTCCTTCACAGCTGTGGCTGCTAAATCACCTGCAATGCTGACTATGGCTCCTTGGATCTTGGATTCTTTTGGCTACCTACGGTATTTTCTCTAGATTCTGGCAATCATGTTCTTGGGACTTATAATTTGGGGTTTCTTTCAGAAAGTGAGCAGAAAATTATATTTCCACTTTGCTCACTGGTTATAGGAGATCTTTTAAGGTTTCTCTTGTTTTGGACATGGCTTTTCCCACCTAGCTTCTCTCCTGCATTCCTTTGTCTTCAAAAAGAGCATCTTCTGGGAAGATCTGACCAACTCTGAACCTCATACATCCTCAACCCCTGGGGCCTCTGTGTCTCTCTGATTCTCCACTGGAGGGGGTCCAGGATATCACCCCACAATAAGATAGCAGGATTTATACAAGTCCCCAACCTTCTCAGCTTCTCTTTATGAGCTGCCTCCCCCCATTAAACTCTGAGCTCCCTGAAGGCAGTGACTAACTTTTGTATTTCTGTATCCCTACCACTTAGCACAGTGTCTGGCACATAGCAGGCTCTTGATAAGTGTTATTGACTGATGATCTGATGATTCTTAAATTTTTTCCCCTCTATCTGTCTTCTAAGTCAGTTGTTTTTGCTACATTGTAAGAATACATTTTGCTGTGAGATGCCATGCATTTTCTTCTATTTTTTTTTTCAGTCTTTTGAGTTTGTTTTAATATTTCTTGTTGTCTTATGGAGCCACTGGCTTCTCTTTGGTCTTTTTCTCATTTTCAAGGAATTTATTGCTTAGGCAGGTTTTTTACTTCTTATGACAAACTCTTAATTCCTTTTCCAATTCTTTCTTCCATCGCTTTTATTTCTTTTTCATTTTTTTTCCTCTAGCATACTCATTTCACCAATAAAAATATTTTAATCGTTTTTTTAAACTTTTGCTTCATTTCTTCCAAGAATTCCAGTTGAATTTGTGCCCAATCTATATTTTTCTTTCATGGAGTCATTCTATTCTTCCAGTGTATGTTCTTGCCATTGTAAGAATACATTAGGGTCAGATTCTTTCTTTGGTTTAGGTTTGATGTTAGGGCCAAACTTTGAAAACTTCTGGAGGGAAGTTGGGCTGCTCTGGTTGTTGCTTTCTCACAGTACTGAGTGTGTGTTGTTCCAGGATCTTAGTTCAGTTCAGGCTAGAGACCTACAAGCTTTCAGTTCTCCCAAAGTGGTTCGATCCAGGGAAAGTCTGATTGTTGAGCCCCACCCCTGAGAGTTCCTGACCTGTATCTGGGTCTGAGCATTAGTGGATGCTACTGGACTTGGTCCCTATCAGCAGCTGGAAA
The DNA here is from genome assembly GCF_016433145.1 of Gracilinanus agilis. NCBI lineage: Eukaryota > Metazoa > Chordata > Mammalia > Didelphimorphia > Didelphidae > Gracilinanus > Gracilinanus agilis. Next base: position 305,525,091 of record NC_058134.1, read on the forward strand.
ACTCTGTGGGTTCTGAATGGCAGGACTACAGGCTCCTTTTCAGTCTCAGGGTCCTGCCCTGGTTATTCCTCTGCAGGCTTCATACTAGGCTGAAGGTTACTCCTGAAGTCTGATCCATAGGGTGCTGCTGCTACTTCTGAACTTGTTCCTCACTCATTATACCACTTAGGGCCTGAGATGTGGGTACGAGAGTAGTGGGGAGGAAGGGAATAGGTACAGAGGAAGTCTTCCATATATGGCCCCTGAACTAGGTTGTTAGCAACAAAGCTGCCAGTTTGCACCAGTCATAGGACCCTAGTGTGGTTCTAGGACCCTTTGTTGTTCAGGTTTACAGATTCTCCCTGTGTGTGCTGTGTGTAGTATGCCTGTCCCTTGGTCTGACGACCTCACAGTCTTGTCTGATAATCTTTATTTTTATTCATTCTTATCCTATTTCCCACCTCCACCAGTATATAATGCCCTCCAGGCCAGTCCATCTACTTCTCTGGCTCATTATTATTCACCTTCTCCAGGAAGCCCTCCTGTATTAACTCCTCCCAACTCTCATCATCCCTTTACAGTGAATCCCTTCAGATTGTATACTTTTTTTTTTTTAAATTTTAAACCCTTAACTTCTGTGTATTGACTTATAGGTGGAAGATTGGTAAGGGTAGGCAATGGGGGTCAAGTGACTTGCTCAGGGTCACACAGCTGGGAAGTGTCTGAGGCCGGATTTGAACTTAGGACCTCCTGTCTCTAGGCCTGGCTCTCAATCCATTGAGCTACCCAGCTGCCCCCTAGATTGTGTACTTTTTAATACGTTACTTCATTACTGTTCTTAGGTCATGAAAATTGACTATAATCTGTAAAATGGCACAATGACGAAGTCAGTTAGAGATGGTTTCAGTCACATCATGGAAACTTGGAAGCTGTATGGCCCTGGACAAATCACTTTTGGGAGAACTGTTTCCCTCACCCATAAAATGGGAGTAATAACACTTGTATATATAACTTTGATATGTAACCTATATAAGAGGGCTGTTAAGAAGCTCAAAGAAGATGGTTCAGGTAAGATGCTCTGCAAATCTTTAAAGCACCATGTCAGTTATTAATACAACTAGAATGAAAAGGCAGCTGTTCTTAGATCATCAAATTTCTTCTTTAGGTATTGCAATTATTCTAGGATCCCAGGTTCATAGCTTAGACATTACCCTCCAGTTCTCACTCTCTTTCATCCCACAGATGTAACCAGTTGCCAGATGCAGTCATTTCTACCTCCATAACATCTAAAATATCCAACCCCTTCTCTCTCCATGGGTACCACCCTTAGTCTGGGCTCTTTCTGTTGGGTTATTGGAGTGTCCTAATTGGTCTCCCTGATTCTCATGTCTATATGTCTATCTACTTCAATCCGATTTCCACTCAACTGCCAAACTGATTTTCAGTAAATGCAGATCTGAGCACACTCCTAACTCAATGAACCCTACTGGCTCCCAATGGCTTTGCATTTAAAACCCCTTTGCAACCTGGCTCATATCACACATTCCTGCCCTTCTTGTTCTCTGCAATGCAGCCAAAGTGGCTTTCTTTCTGTTCCTCATACATTGGCTTCCAACATTTCCTGTCACCATGCCCTAGCATATTGGAAAAAAGAAAAACCAGTTCAGAAATTTAAGAATGAAGTAATACAAATGCTCAATAGATTGTGTTTTAACAGCACAAAAAGTATACTAGTAAGAAGCTTGCTTACTGAACCTGCTGCACAGCGTAAATAGTCCATTTCAGAAGGGAAAACATTTCCCAAGTAAAGTGAAAAGCCCGATGTGACAAGAAGGCAACTCTGTAAAATAGAAATATAAATTAAGGTTATGACTGGGACTGAGCAAAGCAAAATAAACCAAAAATCCAACAAGAAAACAACAAACTAGATAATTAAGAAATGAGGAATTTTTAGAAAGCTCAACACTTGAATAGTGTGTAAATGGAATTAGCTCACCCCCATTCCTAGTTAGAACTCCAGCCATCAGAGAGAATGTCATCCCCACGTCCCTGAGTGGGAGGGGAGACGAGTTACCCACACGTGACAATAAGTAACAAATCAAGAACAAGGGACGGCCCTTTGGGCAGTCCAAAACCAGTACTGAGGCTGCCATTTGTCCACTTGAATTAGAGGCGGATGCAGGAAGTGACGAAAGATGCCGTCCTTCAAATATGACGGTAACTTCCTGTGGAGGCAGTTGGCGCTTTGAACTTGGTGTGGAAGGGCCTCTGGTGAGACCTCAGGCGGCTTCCCTTGAACTGTCACGTGGGCGAGTTAGGCTGACTTCCTGGGCCTCCCTTGGCAAGTCTCCACCCTCAAGGAGGCCTCTCTTGCCTCTCCAATTGTCCAGGCCTTGCGGCTAGTACCTTGTTTACTTAACTTCTGTGCTCCTCCCATCCGGTCTGGACTCAGGTCCGGGCCAGAGTTTCTCTCTGTCTATTTCCCTACCTTCAACCTTCCTAATTGTAAATAAACTTCCATAAAGCCATCCTGACTTGGGTCTATTTTAATTATGGATTGAGCTAATCGATTCCTGGCGACCACACCTTAAATATAAATATCTAATTTCCCCTCTTACAGTAGTGTTTGGCTAATATTGAAGGAGACCATTAAAAGATGCAAATTATCTAACACCTGTGTCTTGGGACATTCATAGATATCTGAATGAACAGTGAATTGGTTTGACAAATATATAGACACCTACAAAACCAACAGAAAGATTTTGAGTTTAGAAATTTCGAGAAATAGGTTGAACTGTTTCAAAAGGATAAAAAGAATTTTGGGGAATAAGATGCCTGAAAAGTCAAATTTTCATATAACTTAACAACTGCTGAAAATAAGGAAATTAAGACTAGGAAGGGTTGTGTTGTATATTAAGGAAATCCTAAAATAATGCATACGGAATGTCTGCTTATGGCACATGGTGAACAGATTTTGCAGAGTGAATGAATTGTTCCCTAGTTAAAAGACATGTTTAGAGATATGCTTTTTTATCCTCCACAATCTACTGTCTCATCCTAACTGCTATAGTGTTTGCATGATGATGGGTTTCCTTAATATATGGTTGTTGATGTGGCCCCCTGCTGCCACAAAACTCTTTTCCTGAGGAGAAACGGCCGGATCTAATATGACTTATTTTGGCTAATAACTAACTCTACCGAAGGACCATAAATATAAGTATTTTTCCGGTTTTTATACATTTATATTTTATATGAAATTATCTGCTTTTAAAGCAGGATTTGGTCTCTAAGCAAATATAGTTTTTCCTTTCATCTATACATAAGTTTCCCGTTATAAACTCTGATGGTGATACTAAAAAAAATCCCAAAATAATAATGAGTATACAACGAAGTCATTTTTTATCTTATGTTAAGTTAAAGTTCCTCAAAGGCAAAGATCCCATCTTCTCATGTTCTGTGTCCCACAGGGCTATGTCATGTACAAGTACAAGATCTGTTCAATGCAGTATTAAGCTTTAATAACTCTGTAAGTATAAATGCTTCAAACTTAGACCAAAACAGCATTTGGAAATTTAGTTATTTAAATTTTTTATGCTTACTTGGTTGTTTTTTTTTTTTTAGACCCTTAACTTCGGTGTATTGTCTCATAGGTGGAAGAGTGGTCAGGGTGGGCAATGGGGGTCAAGTGACTTGCCCAGGGTCACACAGCTGGGAAGTGGCTGAGGCCGGGTTTGAACCTAGGACCTTCTGTCTCTAGGCCTGACTTTCACTCCACTGAGCTACCCAGCTGCCCTTGCTTACTTGGTTTTGTGAATTATAAATAATATTTGATTTCAGTTTTTACCAAGATAAAGCATCCTGGGTTTACTGTGTATGTAATAGTTATGACATTTTTTCCCCCCACCTAGATGGCAGGAGAATGTCCTTCCTCTCCCTTGGCCCTCTGACAATGTTCTACTCTTGTTAATAAAATATTCTAATCAGCTGTCTGCTGGAATTCACTGCTGCCATGTTGTTATGGATTTCCAACACTATATGACAGGTCTCTGCTCTTTAAGAGCTCAAAACTAAATTAGTTTAACAGATTTTTCTATGGCCCATTTATGTTCATGGCCATTTTAACATTCCATTTTTTTTTATGCCTACTAACGCATAGTCTAAGAAAAGTTAATAATGTAACCGTTTCAGTTGGATTCTTAATCTTCTTTTGTGTCATGTACTCCTTTGGCTGGCTGGTGAAAACTTTGGTCCCTCTTTTCAGAATAAGGTTTTTAAATGAATCAAATAAAACACATAGGATTACAATGAAAATCAATTATATTTAAATAGTTATCAAAATATTCTTTTAAAGTTCACAGAGTGCAGGTTTCAAAGTCATAATTTAGACCACAGTTAAAGCTGAAGCTTAAAATCTAATGCTAAGACTGGTTGATCTTGAAGTTGGCCTTAGCACTTCTGATATTAGAGGACAATCTAATAATAAAATAATAAAAAAGGGCTTACTCTGTATTGACAAAAACTTTTTATGTAATTACACCTAACATTTAAAGAATAATTTCTTTAGTAAAGCTTTCCCAGTGATCAAAAATGTGCCATTTTCCTTTGTCTTATGCTTAAGGTACTTACCCCCATCAACAAAGAAAAAATCCATGTTCTGTAACTGAAACAAGGATGGAATCTCTTTGATAGCTGGAGGTCACTGGATTTTATATCTGGAGCATAATGTACAGCTTCCTGCCTTCCTCGCTCCAACGTCGGCATCCTGTCATAACTAAATTCTTCTCTGTAGGGATCTTCTCTTGTCATAATACTTGAAAAACATTTTTTAGATTAATGAAACTAATATTTGTAATAAAGAATACCATGGGAAAACATTTGCTAAGTGGGCAGTCAAACAGAGCACAGAGTTTATTTTAGGTTAAGACCAAAGGTTTCTATGAAAGTCTAGCAGGCGCCAACACAAATAAATATAATACATATAAGATTGATGTTTTTGAGAGTGAGAGAGCTTATATGAAGGCTGAAGAGGAAGCTCTCTTAAAGGCTTGACTCCAAGGGAATCATTTCTTTTTCCCTGAGGAAGTTACAAGTTTCAATCAGAGAACAAAGCTAGAAAGGACCTCAGAGACATCTCAGATGACCTTGACCACAATAGGGATGTGCCACAGGGGATGAGCACTCTGAAAAACAAACATAACTGTAGTAGTTTAAATACTTGAATCCTTCTTAAGAATTGTAACTTTACAAATCAAAAAGATATATTAAAAAGCACTTAATACATGATTCACTTATGCTTCTCTAAGTACTATATATATAAGGTTTTTAACTTGATAACTTTACTTTAAAAGTTCAGTGAAGCTCTGATTTCCCTCATTCTTCTTCAAACCATTCACATCTTCTAAAAAGCACTTCTAAAATAGACTTCCATACACACACACACACACACACACACACACACACACACATATATATATATATATATATTAGTGATTTAAAGTTTCTCTACTTACCTTCAACCAAAAAGTTTGCTGTCAGGTCTAAACAGTTTGGTGAGTAGAGTTGTCTGGTCACTTTGTAATACTTTCACTGGTTAACAATTTATCCTTTCTTTGAAAAGTTTGTTCCTCCACTTTGAGTTTCAAAAACATCTATTCAGAAACAGAACAAAAGTCCAGCAAAAGTTGTAGTTAAGCCAGGGAACAGGGATATGTCTCCTGAATTTTAATGAGGAGAAGAACCTAGAAGAAAACTTTAGTAAGATTTCATGCATAGAAAAGTTTCACATTACTACCAAATCTTTTCCCTGGATATATAATAGCTTGGTATATGTTCCATATTTTTTTTTAAACTGTGGCCTACCTGAAAACTAAGAAAGTGCTTACTGTTAATGTACATCTGCTTTGGTACTCCCCAAAAGGATATTTTTAATAAATTCTTTCTTACACATAATCTCTTGTTTTCATTCTTAATAAGAAAGACCACTTGAAAATTAAAAATTTTTGAAGCATTCTTTAAAAGATAAATTAATGATGCTTCTTACTCAGACTATTAAGTCTTAGTTCTTCCCTTGGGACAATGATGAACTTGCAGTTATGAACAAGTTTTATTGGATCGTTTTAAGCACCTGTGTCTTAACTAGTAATAATAATGACGAAAAAGATATTCTTTATATACTTGCACACTTGACTTCAGCTGGAAAGGCACTTCAATAGAATAAGGTTTCAATCAAATAAGACAATTAAAATTCGAGTAGGCAGTACTAATAGACTGTGAGCACAGTTCTCTAGACTCTTTCTTTTGGCTCAGTAAGCAAGGAAAAAGTATAGGAATTCACTTAGCCTGAAAATACTGGCAACTGAATAGTGATGACAGTCTTTTAAGAGTGAACATTTTAAGAACCATTATAACTATGGAACAGTTCAGACCATAACATACAAAGAAAGCAGTACCTCAGACCAGTGATGGGCAAACTTTTTAAAGAGGGGGCCAAAGTAAAGGAAATGCTCATCTGTCAGTCTGTTTCTAAGGCAACTCTTTCCAAGTTTCATTGTATTGTATCCTACTCATTGTATTCGTCAGATTAGGAATAATGTCATGCTGAGAGACAGAACATTTCAGGGGGCTGCATCTGGCCCACTGGCCATAGTTTGCCCATCACTGCCTTAGACTATCCCCAGATCCAATTTTAAGAAAGCATCAGTTTTCTTTATTCTTTCTTTCTTTTTTAATTACATGTAGAAACAGTTTTTTAACAATTGATTCTGACCTTTTGCAATGCAAATTCTCTCTCTCCTCCCCAAACAGTAAACTATCTAATCTAATATAGATTATTCCAGGATTAAATTTCCATATTCCTTATGTCTTGAAAGAAGACATGTATCATACATGCAAGAAAAAAACTCATGAAGGAAATAGGGTGAGAAATTATATGATAGTAGTCTGTATAGTGTCTGTGATATACAGAAATTCTTCTCTACTATACAAGAGCTGATGGAGACCCTACTATTCCAGGACCCTGATTTGAGAATACCGTATATGAAAACACAAATTCTGGGTCAAAGAGTATGCCCAGTTTTATGACCCTTTGGACATGGTTCCAGATTGCTCTACAGAATGGTTAGATCAGTTCACAGTTCCACCAATACTGTATTTAGTATTCCAATTTTCCTACATCCCTTCCAGTATCTGCCTTCTCTTGAGGTGGTATCTCAGAGTTGTTTTAGTTTGCATTTCTTTAATCAATAGTGATTTGGAGCATTTTTTCATATGATTATAGATGGTTTTGATTTCTTCACCTAAAAACTATCTGTTCATATCCTTTGACTATTTATGATTTGGGGAATGACTTGTATATCTTATAAAATTGTCTCATTTCTCTATGTATTTGAGAAATAAGGTTGTTGTCAGAGGAGATTAGCTATAAAATTTTTTTCCTGCTTATTTGTTTCCCTAGTAACCTTGACTGCATCAATTTTGTTTGTATTTTTTTTTTATCCTGGGACTCCATTCTAGGAGCATAGGGCCACAACCAGTAGGCAATGGGACACACAGTCGCTCAGGATCACACAGCTGGGAAGTGTCTGAGGCCAGATTTGAACCTAGGACCTTTCGTCTCTAGGCCTGGCTCTCAATCCACTGAGCTAGCCCAGCTGCCCCTACTTTAGGTTGCAGTTTCTTTAGCAGATGTAGTTTTTACAGGGTGGGGTTGCTAGCCCCACGCCCAACCCTCCTCCTTTTTTCATCCGGGCTAGGGACCGTCCTTGGCCCAGGAGTGGTAAGGGTGGGCAGTAGGGGTCAAGTGACTTGCCCAAGGTCACACAGCTGGAAGTGTCCGAGGCCGGACTTGAACCTAGGACCTCCAGTCTCTAGGCCTGGCTCTCAATCCACTGAGCCACTCAGCTGCCCCTTTGTTTGTATAAACCCTTTTAATTAATGTAATCAAAATTATCCATTTTATATCTCCAATATTCTCTGTGTCATTTGGTCATAAATTTTTTCCTTATCCATAAGCCTGACAAGTAAACTATTCTGTGTTCCCACGATTTGTTTATGGAATCACCATTTTTCCTGGGCTATTCTTCACTCAATAATATCTTCTAAAAATATACATTAGTCATGTATTCATTTTGATTTTACCTTGAAATATGGTATGAGATGATGGGCTATACCTAGTTTCTGCCATGATGTTTTCAAATTTTCCCATCAGTTTTTGTCAAATGTAAATTCTCCCAAAAGCTTAGATTTGGGGGTTTATTGAATACTAGGTTACTATAGTCATTTGCTATGGTAGGTTGATTATTTGATCTATTCTGTTGATCTACTACTCTGTTTCTTAGCCAGTACCAGATTGTTTTGATGATTACAACTTTATAGAGCAGTTTGAGACCTGGCATGGCTAGGCCACCATCCGTTATAAATTTTCATTAAATCCCTTGATATTCTTGATCTTTTGTTCTTCTAGATAAATTTTATTGTTATTTTTTTCTAACTTTGATTGGTATAGCACTGAATAGGCAAATTAATTTAGGCACAAACATAATATGATTTGAAATTTTTTATTGTGCCTAAATTAACCAAATAAGGTTCTGTCTTTATTGTCACAATCTATAAATTCAGCTGTTTCAGTTAGATTAGACTAAATACAAGCTTCCCATTTTTTCTCTGAGCCATTCTTTGCTCAATAATATATTTTAATAATATACATTACTCATTCAAATTGATTTTAACTAATAAAACCATCTTGTATTTCCTTATCTTGGACAAAATATTCAAATGTTTTTACCATTTGCATGGAATTTCAAAGCTAGTACCCAGTTATTAGAACTCAAAGCCAGAGCAAGCAAACAAAAACAGCCTGAAGTCTGCAGTGGAATACTGAGAACACATATCAAAACCGAGCAGTGATCTTTTTATTTAATCAATTTGGTAATTATAGAAATATTTCCTTATTTTGTTTATGTAATAAAGTATTACATGAAAAAAGCTGTCACTGGAGAAATGCTTTGATATTTCACCTGATACTTTTGCCTCAATTTAAGTTACAATTTTAACATAAAAATGATAAAATTCTAATTTTATTAAAAGAGATTTCCAGATTTTATTTTTTCTCTTAATGTACTGTTATTCCATAACCTTCTGCTTTATAAGATGTACGTGGAAGGGTGTGACAAACTATTATCCTTTCAGTCAAAGAAGAACCTCAGGCAAAGTATCTTCTGTACTGTTACCTGTGTTCTAAAGGGGCAACAGTCGTTTTTTTGTGTTAATTTAGTTGTTGCCAGTCAGTCAACAAGCATTTATTAAGCCAATACTATTATGTTACATTCCAATGAGAGAGACAAGATGAAAAGACTGTCAATATAAAATACAGAGAGAATAGTCAGAAGTTAAGTTACAAGAATAAGGCACAAGCATGGGGGAAAAAGGGGACTGGGCCTAGCCTGTTACAGAAAATGGGACTTAAACTAAGTCTTGAAAAAAGCCAGAGAAACTAAGAGGCAAAACTGAGATTAGGGATAGCCTGATATGAGGAACAATCAATGAAAAGGCAGAGGATAGAGTGTCTGGTGAGAAGAACAACAGAAAAAGTAATATTGTGGCTGTAGAGCATGCAGAGGAAAGGAGCATGTAAGAATGGAAAGGAAGAACAGAATTGAGGCTTTAAAAGAGAAGATTTTATATTTGATTATGGAGGTAAAATAGAGCCACTGGCTAAGTCAGAAGCCAGATTCAAAATGGTTTAGGAAAGGGAGGAGAGGAAGTGGAGCACCAGAGGTGGCTGGCTTTCTTTTTTTTTTTTTTAATTAAATTTTCTTTTATTTTTTCCCCTAGTTACATGTAACAACAGTTTCTAACATTTTTCAAAGAATATTGAATCTCTACATCTCTTCTTCCCTCTTTTCCTCCTCCCACCCCATTGAGATATAAGCAATCTCATATGGGTTATTCATAATGTAAGCTTCAAAATTAATATACAATATCTCCAAAGTATTATATTTAACAAGATTTGTTAATAATAACTAACATAAAAAGCTAGAGTAAAAAGCCCGCTTTCCCAGCCACATAGGCAGAAAAAGAGAGAGAGAAAGAGTTACAAAACTCCTAAATAATAACATAAGCACACATGTAAATGAAAAGGGAAAAGGAATTTGGGGACAAGGAAAGAATTCTGGGAAATGGAGTCCAAGAGTTCAAGATTTTTTTCTAATTATACAATAAGCAATCATATAAAACATTTTTTCCATATTAATATTTTTGTGGAAGAAAAAAAAGAAAAAAATTAAGAAAGGAAGTGAAAAAAGGTTGCTTTGGTCTGGATTCAGATTCTATCAGTTCTTTTTCTCTGGTAGCAGATGGAATATTTTATCATGAGTCCTTTGAGATAGTTTTGGATCATTATATTATGGAAAACAGTTGTTATTCACAGGTATTCATTGTATAGAATTATTGTCACTGTATAATTTTCTAATTCTGTTTATTTCACTTTGCTTCAGTTTGTATTAGTCTTTCCAGGCTTTTCTGAACTCCTCCAGCTTGTCATTTCTTTCTGTTTTTTTTTTTAAACCATTACCTTCCATCTTAAAATTAATACTGGGTATTGGTTCTAAGGTAAAAGAGCAGTTTTTTTTTTGTTTTGTTTTGTTTTTATCCTGGGACTCCATTCAAGGAGCATAGGGCCACAACCAGTAGGCAATGGGACACATAGTCGCTCAGGGTCACCCAGCTGGGAAGTGTCTGAGCCCGGACTTGAACCTAGGACCTTTTCGTCTCTAGGAAAAGAGCAGTAAGGGGAAAGTAATTGGGATTAAGTGACTTGCCCAGAGACACACAGCTAGGAAATGTCTGAGGCCATCTTTGAACCCAGGACCTCCTGCCTGTACGCCTGGCTCTCAATCCACTGACCCATCTAGTTGCCCTCATGCTTGTCATTTCTTAAAACACCAGTCATTCCCCAACTGATGAGTATTCCCTCACTTTTCAAATCTTTGACCCCACAAAAAAAGCTACTTTAAATGCTTTTCTACATATATAGATCCTCCCACCCCACTTTTTTTTTAATCTCTTTAGGATATAAACCTAGTAATGGTATTGCTGGGTCAAAGAGTATATACTGTTTTATGACCCTTTGGGCATAGGTTCAAATTGTTCCCCAGAATGATTGAATCAGTTCACAACTCTCTAACAGTACATTCATGTCTCAATTTTCCCACATCCCCTCCAAGTTTTGTCATTTTCCTTTTCTGTGATAATAGACAATCTGATAGGTGTGAGGTGGTACCTCAGAATTGTTTTAATTTCCATTTTTCTAACAGCAATTTATTATTTTTTGTTATATTTCAGTTTCTTTTTGGTTTTTTGTCTTTCTTATTTATTTTCAAATATTTTTCCATGGTTATATGATTCATTTTCTCTCTGACAAACAATTCCACTGGGTGATATATGTGTTGATACCTATTTTATATATATATATATATATATATATATTTTTGTATATATACTTGATACCTAAATATATATATATGTGATATATACTTGATACCTATTTTCATATTATTTATTTTGTAATAATCTTTTAAAACCAAAACCCCAAATCATATATCCATATAAACAAGTGATAAATCATGTGTTTTCTTCTGCATTTCTACTCCTACAGTTCTTTCTCTTGATGTGGATAGCATTCTTTCTCATAAGTCCTTCAGGATTGTCCTAGATCATTGCACTGCTATTAGTAGCACTGGATATGTAGCTGACCAGCAATTTCAAAATATTCTAACATGGGTTGACCACCTGAAAGGGAAGTTGAGGACTGAGGGAAAATGGGTGGAAGGGTTAAAGATTAAGATAGAGAGAACATAAAGCGAAAACAAAGAGATATGGGAACACAGGATTCAACAGTGTGGTATTCAGCCTGTGAATGCTCCTCTGATGGAGTGAAAGACGCTGAGAACTGTCAAGTTCATGATGAATGGCAAAGCCACACATGAACCCTGAGATTCTGCAAAGCAGGTCAAAGGAGGGCGGATTTCTCACTCAGTTTCCCCTGTGTGACTGTTCTCTTACTACTACTCCTCATAATAGGAATTATTATGGTCAATATCTGTATTCAGCCCCAGAAACATATAGAGGAACATTATAGGCTATTATTAGAGCCCTTACAGGCCCCCTACGAACTCCTAGGAAATTCCTACCTTTACATGCAGTAATACAGAAATTCCCCTAGAAGTCATTTCACAACCAGCAAATAGTGAGTTAATGTTAAAAGATTTTAAAACCCTAACTTAGAATCCCATACACAGGTGCCTGCAAAAACAGGCCATAATAGTTTCCAAATTTCCCCCCTCCCTGGTCCCTGATTTGGTATAGTACATTAACATAAAAGAACAATGAAATGGTAAATGGAGAAATTGTCTCCTGTACTTTCCCACCACTGTAGCCCAAGAGATATGTCAAACACACTTTGAGAAATATGGGAAAGTTACTGGAGAATGAAAAGTATGACAATACATTGTCTCGAAGAAAAGATTTATGATGAGAATGGATTTCCATGCCAACATTATGTGTGATCTCAAAGCATAAGAAAGTATATAAATTAAACCTTACTCAAGGCAGACCAGAGCAGTATTCATGATGCCTCCCTGGCTGAAATTCAAACTGTCTCTCATTCATCATCCTCCAACACCGTTACACCACCTTGAGCCCCTGGCCCTGGGGGGGGGGGGGGGGGGAAACAGCCTCTCCCAGAAAGAGAGCATTACAGGTGAATACAGTTTTTATTGAAGTTCCAAGGAATGGGAAATGGGAGATAGTTAAACATGTGACATGGTACAGAATTTAGCATCAGCTTGGTAAACAACAAGATGAAAGAGACTAAGACAATGTAGTGGTCAATGCCCAGCCCAGAGGTTCATTTGACCTATGGCCTGCAGGTGTGGGGAATGGTCAGAATACCACAAGATTTGAGTCCCAATGTAATGCAAGGATCCAGAAATCAATTATGTGAAATATTAGAAATATATCCATAAGTCTGGTATATGAGGACTTTGTTTATAAGAGTCAGTTATTGGATGCATCTTTAATACTTTCAAGATTTGTTTATACCTGGAACCCTACAGGATGGTTCCACAATGTCTCACTTTCTGTGTACAATGTTCTCCTGGTTCTGCTCATTTCACTCAGCATCAGTTCATGGAGGTCTTTCCAGTTCATACAGAAATTAAGCAGTTCATCATTCCTTATAGCACAATAGTATTCCATCACCATCACCTACCACAATTTGTTCAGCCATTCCCCAAAGAGACACCACCGCATTTTCCAATTTTTTGCCACCGCAAAGAGCACAGCTATGAATATTTTTGTACAACGCATTTTTGTATCTCTTTGGGGTACAAACTTAGTAGTGGTGTTGCTGGATCAAAGGGAATGCATTCTTTTAAAGCCCTTTCAGCATGATTCCAAATTGCCTTCCAAAATGGTTGGATCAATTCACAACTTCGCCAGCAATGCATTAGTGTCCCAATTTTGCCATATCCCCTCCAACATTAATCATTTTCCTTTACTGTCATACTGGACAATCTGCTAGGTGTGAGGTAGTACCTCAGATTTGTTTTGATTTGCATTTCTCTAATCAGGAGGGATTTAGAACACTTTTTCATGTGATTATTGATAGTTTTGATTTCTTCATCTGAAAACTGCCTATTCATGTCCCTTGATCATTTGTCAGTTGGGGAATGGTTTGATTTCTTGTACATTTGACTTAGTTCTTTATGAATTTGAGAAATTAGATCTTTACCAGAGATTTTTATTATAAAAAATTTCCCCCAATTTGTTTCTTCCCTTCTAATTTTGGCTGCATTGGTTTTGTTTCTACAAAACTTTTTAAATTTAATATAATTGAAATTATTCATTTTACCTCTTGTTCTGTATCTTTTGCTTGGTCCTAAATTCTTTCCTTTCCCATAGATCTGACAGGTATACTATTCTATGTTCACCTAATTTACTTATAATTTCCTTCTTTATATTTAAGACATTTACCCATTTTGAATTATCTTGGTATAGGGTGCAAGATGTTGACCTAAATCTAATTTTTCCCAAACTATTTTCCACTTTTCCCAGAAGTTTTTGTCAAATAGTGGTTCTTATACCAAAAGCTGGAATCTTTGGGTTTATTAAATACTAGCTTGCTGAAGTCATTTAAACCCCAAGTCTTTTCCATTGATCCACCCTTCTCTCTCTTAGCCAGTACCATATTGTTCTGATGATCATTGCTTTATAGTACAGTTTAATGTCTGGTACTACTAGGCAACCTTTCTTCACTTTTTTCTCATTAATTCCCTTGATAGTCTTGATCTTTTGTTCTTCCAGATGAACTTCGTTATAATTTTTTCTAATTCTATAAGTGAGTTTTTTGGTAGTTTGATAGGTATGGCACTGAATAAGTAAATTAATTTAGTTAGGATTGTCATTTTTATTAAATTAGCTCACCCTATCCATGAGCAATTAGTGTTTTCCAATTGCTTATAGTTTTATTTGTATGAAAAGCATTTTATAGTTGTATTCATATAATTGCTCTGTTTGTTTTGGGAAATAGATTCCCAAATATTTTATATTGTCTAGAGTGATTTTAAATGGAGTTTAACTCTTGCTGCTGAGTTTTGTTGGAAATCTATAGAAATGTTGATGATTTATGTGGGTTTATTTTGTACCCTGAAACTTTGCTAAAGTTATTTCCACTAGCTTTTTAGTTGATTCTTTAAGATTCTTTAATAAAGCAGACCATCATATCATCTGCAAAGAGTGATAGTTTAGTTTCCTCATTGCCTACTTTGATCCCTTCAATTTCTTTTTTCTTCTCTAATTGCTACTGCTAGGATTTCTAGTACAATATTAAATAATAGTGGCAACAACAGGCATCCTTGCTTCACTCTTGATCTTATTGGGAATTGGGAAAGCTTCTAACATATCCCCATTGCAGATGATACTTACTGATGGTTTTAAATAAATACTGCTTATTATTTTGAGGAAAGTTCCTTTTATTCCTATACTTTCTAGTGTTTTCAATAGGAATGGGTGTTGAATTTTGTCAAAGGCTTTTTCTGCATCTATTGAGATAATCATATATATATATATATAATGATTCTATTAGTTTGGTTATTGATATGGTCAATTATGTGGCTGGTTTTCCTAATGTTGAATTAGGAAATTAGGAATGCCTTGCATTCCTGGTAGAAATCCGTCTAGGTCAGAGTGAATAATCTTTGTGATAACATGCAATAGTCTCTTTGCTAATATTTTATTTGACTTTTGCATCTATGTTCATTAAGAAGATTGGTCTATAGCAGTGATGGGCAAACTTTTTAAAGAGGGGACCAAAGGAAATGAAATGCTCATCTATCAGTCTGTTTCTAAGGCAACTCTTTCAAAGTTTCATTCATTGTATTGTATCCTACTCATTGTATTTGTCAGATTAGGAATAATGTCCTGTGCCACATAGAACATTTTAGGGGGCCCACGGACTGTAGTTTGCCCATCACTGGTCTATAGCAATGATGGCGAACCTATGGCATGGGCACCAAAGATGGCATGCTATCTGTGGGCACACAGTCACCTCCCTCCCCCCTAAGAATTCCTTAATAGAAAGGTAGAGGGACTCAGAGGGAGAGTTGTTCCCCTTTCCCTCTCCACTGTGGGCCTGAAATTTTTTCCCATCCCTGTGCCCCTCTGCCCAGCAGCCCAGTGGAAGCACATGGTGGGTAAGGTGAGTGACTAACAGGTGGTGGAGCTGGAGGGAAGCAGAGTGCTTGGGCCACTTCACTGCCTCTCACCACACTTGCTGAGGCCATACCTCACTTCATCCACCCTCCACTAAGCTGCCCTGTGGGAGCACTTTCTCACTCCTCTGTAAGGGATAAGGGAAGGGGACTCACACTCCGTGTGGGGAGAGGCACTCCACTCAGTCTGGGAGGTCAGGTGGGGCTTGACATTCTATCTCTAAAACTGGTCTATAGTTTTCTTTCTATGATTTTGGTCTTCCTGGCTTGGGAATCGGTATCATATTTGTGTCATAAAAAGAATTTGGTAAGAACTCATTCTTTGCTTATTTTGTCAAATAGTTTGTAGCATGTTGGGATTAGTTGTTTTTTAAATGTTTGATAGAATTCACTTGTGAATCCATCTAGCCCTGGGGATTTTTTCTTAGAGTTCCTCAATGGCTTGTTCTTTTTCTGCCTGGGATTATTTAAGTATTCTATTTCCTCCTTTGTTAATCTAGGCAATTTATGCTTTTGTAAATATTCACCCATTTCACCTAGATTGTCATAATTATTGTCATATAATTGGGCAAAATAGCTCTTAATAATTGCCTTAATTTCCTCTTCATTAGAGGTGAGATTGCCCTTTTCATTCATGATGTTAATTTTATTCTCTTCTTTCTTTTTTAAATTAGATTATCCAATACTTTGTCTATTTTATGTTTTTTCAAAATACCAGTTGCTGGTCTTATTAGTTCAATAGTTCTCTTCCAATTTTATTAATTTCTCCTTTGATTTTTAGGATTTCCAGTTTGGTCTTTACCTGAGGATTTTTAATTTGTTCTTTTTCTAGTTTTTTTAGTTATATGCCCAATTCATTGAGCTCCTCTCTTTTTTGTTGATATAGGCACTCAGGGATATAAAATTTCCTGAGTACTGCTTTGGCGGTATCCCATAAATTTTAATATGTTGTTTCCTCATTGTCATTATCTTCAATGAAATCAGTAATTGTTTCTATTATCTGTTCTTTAACCCACCAGTTTTGGAAAATTAGGATTAATTTCCAATTAATTTTTAATTTCCCTCTCCATCAACCCTGATTATATTTTTATTGCATTATAATCTGAAAAAGTTGCATTTATTATTTCTGCTTTTCTGCATTTGCTTGTGATGTTTTTATGCCCTAGCACATGGTCAATCTTTGTATCTCATGTGCTGCTGAAAAGAATGCCTTCCTTTTTATCTCTATTCACTTTTCTCCAAATATCTATTAACTCTAATTTTTTCTAAAATTTCATTCACTTCTCTAACTCCTTATTTTTTGGTTCGATTTATCTAGATCTGATAGAGGAAGGTTGTGGTCTCCCACTAGTATCGTTTTACTATTTCCTCCTTAAGCTCCAATAGTTTCTCCTTTAAAAATCTTGATGCTGTTCTATTTGGTGCATATATGTGTATCCATTGCTTCATGTGTGTTTCTTGTAAACAATATATGGTGGGATTTTGGTTGTTAATCCACTCTGCCATCTGCTTCAGTTTTATGGGTGAATTCATCCCATTCACATTCACAGTTATGATTACCATCTATATATTCCCCATCACTTTGATTTCCTCTTTTAATACTGCCCTTTCTCCTTTCACTCTTTCCCTCCACACCAGTGTTTTGCTTTTACTCAATCCCTTTTTCTACTCCCTTTCTCACCACTTCCTTTCTTATTTCTCTTACTTCTTTAGTCTTTTAATCACCACCCCCAAATTTTTCTCCCATATAGTATTCCTCTCCCCACACCTCACTTCTTTATTCCCCTTCTACTTCTCAATAAGGTAAGAAAGGCTTCTAAACCCCAATAAATTTGACTGTTCTTCCTTCTCTGAACCAATTCCAATGAGAGCAAGGTTTAAGTATTACCCGACACCACCTTCATCCTCCCCTTCTTGTAATAGTATTCCCCACCACCACCATATGCCTCTTTATATGGTATAATCTAACAGCGATTTAGAGCATTTTTGCAAGACTATAGAGAGCTTAGTTAATATCTGAGAACTGCCTGATTTGTATTCTTATATATTCAATTCATTTCTCTATGAATTTGAGAAATAAGGCCTTTATTTGAGAGACTTGTGAACAAATTTTGTACCATTCTAATGAATGTGTATTAGTCTCTGTCTGAGTTCCCCGTTTAGTTTTTTACCTCTCCTCACCCAATTTTCCCCCTTTTCTATCAGTCCCACCTCCTTCTCTTCTTACTTTCCTACTGGGTAAGAGAGCTATCTCTACTCAACTGATTGTGTATGTACTTCCCTCACTGAGCCAGTTTCAATAAGAATACAGTTCACATGCCCTCCTCCCCATCTCCCCCATTTTCCTCTCTATTTTAAATGATCTTTCATGTGTCTTTTAGCTGCAAAATGTTACTCCATTCTATTTTATCCTTTCTCCTCCTCCCAATGCAGTCCTTTCTTATCCCTTAATTTTATTTTTTTATATTATCTCATCATATTCAACTCATACCCTTGCCCTCTGTCCATGTATGCTTGAACTAACTGCCCTAATAATGATAAAGTTCTCTGGCACTACAAACATCATTTCCCCATGTAGGGATGCATACAGTTTAAACTTATTGAGTGTCTTTTGATTTCCCTTTTCTGTTTACCTTTGTATGACTCTCTTGAGGCTTGTATTTGAGAGTCAGACTTTGCATTCAGCTCTGATTTTTTTCATCAGGAACGTTTGAAAGTCCTCTTTCCCCTATGTGGATTATGCTCAGTTTTTCTGGACAAGTGATTCTTGGTTGAAGTCCTAACTCCTTTGCCCTCTAGAATATCACATTTCAGGCCCTCTAAAATTTTCATGTGAAGGTTGTAAATCTTGTGTTCATTATATCCTGACTCCATGATATCTGAATTGTTTCTTTTTGGCTGTTTGCAATATTTTCTCCTTGACTTGAGTGTTCTGGAATTCCACTATAGTATTCCTGGGAGTTATCCTTTTGGGATCTCTTTCAGAGGTGATGGGTGAATTCTTTCAGTTTCTATTCTGTCCTCTGGTTCTAGAATATGAAGGCAGTTTTCCTTGATAATTTCTTGAAAGATAACGTTGAAACTCCTTCTTTGATCATGACTTTCAGGTAATCCAACAACTCTTCAATTATCTCTCTTGGATTTATTCTCCAAGTCAGTTTGTTTTTTCAATGAGATATTTCACATTTTCTTCTATTTTTTTTCATTCTTTTTTGTTTGATTTTCTTGATGTCTCATGGAGTCATTAGTTTCCACTTGCCTAATTCTAATTTTTAAGACATGATTTTCTTGAGTTTTTGTAGCTCCTTTTTCATTTGGCCAATTCTACTTCATAAAGAGTTCTTTTTCTCCGTGAATTTGTATACCTCTTTTTCCACAGAGCCAATTCTCTCTTTCAAGAAGTCTTCCTCTTCAGTGCATTTTTGTATAACTTTTTCCATCTGGCCAACTCTGCTTCTTAAAGAGTTATTCTCTTTGGATTTTTGTGCCTCTTTTACCAATTAGCTTATTCTGTTTTTTAAGATATTAATTTCTTTAGTATTTTTGTGCCTCCTTTATAAAGCTGTTGGCTCTTTTTTCATGATTTTCCTGTATCACTCTCATTTCTTTTTTCCTAATTTTCTCCTACTTCTCTTATTTGATTTTTAAAATCCTTTTTGAGCTTCAAAGCAACTACTATTTTTCTTGGAGGCTCTGGATGCAGCAATAATTTTTTGTTGTTCTTCTGAGTTTGAGTCTACCCTGTCACCAAAATAACTTTCTATGGCTTTTTTTTGTTCTTTGCTCATTTTTCTGCCTTTTCTTTTCTTTTAGTTTAAAAACTGTTAAATTTGGTCTCTGTAACAGAGATGAATGGAATATTGTTCCAAACTTCGGATTCTTTGTACAACTGCCTTCAGAGCTGCCTCTGGGAATCCATCTGTCTTTAATTCTTCCTAGGTGGTATGATGTAGAGATATAGAGAACCAGCTCTATATTTTTGGGGGTCCTGAGTGGCATTTAATGGCGTTGGATTGAAAAGGCAGGAAACAGAAACTGAGAACAGCCAGACTAATTGTTTAGCTCATAGCTGCTCCAACTTCATGGCGTTCTTGAGTTTATTTTATACTGGTTTCAAACAAAGAACACAAAGAAAGAGTCACAGCTGTGAAGGGGTTACAAATCATACACAACCCTTTTGAAGTCTAAAAAGTAGAGAGATAGGTACAAGGACAAGGGCCAAATTCCAACCACCAATTAGTAGGAGGTTAATTCTGGGAGCAGAAACCTATTTCATGGAGATTTTTACTAATTGCATTCTGCCTTGATTTACAGGATTGCACCTGGTCAGATAAGGTCTTGTTTGGCCTTGTCTGTGTCCGGTCTTGACTATCTAAGTAATATATTTTTTAGAGTTCAGGCTTCTTAATTATCAAGGAGAGAAATTGTTAACTCAGTAGCTGCTGGTCTACCAAGGACTCAAAGCTTTCCAATAAGAATATTCAGAAAAGGTGGGGATCTGAAAATAAGTCAAAAGAGGAGTCTCAGATTTTTACCTTAGATGGCCCATTTGGTCTACTATCTGACATGCAGTGCAGGAAAAATCATACACAGTTTTACTTGTCGATGACTTTGTAATGGGATCCAGATAAAAATATCTATTACAGACTTTATTTCTCTAAATGACTCCCAATAGCCTCTTGGAGGGGTCAAGTTGTTTTTGGATTAACCAACCTGCTGGTACCAGAGCTTTTCAGGGCTCAGGTGACCAGGACCAAACACAAAGACTGCCTCAGCCTGGATTGGTCACGTAGGGAATCCAGATAACAGGCCCTATCCTGACCCTATTTCTCCAATTGGCTCTCTACAAAGAGAGGTGTGTTTAATACTTTCCTGGGCTGTGAGTAACCCCAAGCACTCTTTTCCTTCTTGGTACTATGACCAAGGTCCCCTGCTCCCCTGTGGCCATAAGTGCTGGTATCCCCCAGTGCTCCTCTTCATCCTGAGGTCATAACCCTGGATGGTGACCTGGTCCTGCATATGACCAAAGTCTTGTATCCAGAGCCAGAAAAAAAACCCCTGTAATCTCCTTCTGAGCAGTTGTCTGATTCCCCCCACCCCATTTGGCTGAGAATTTCAGAAGCCCTTTTGCTGCTCCAACAGCACCTAAATCCTATTGCCTCAGAGGTTTGTCCCAGCATGCTATGCTCCATCTTCATCCTAGTATACTAGATCCCTTGTGTCAGCCTTCTAAATTGTTTTGGGCTGAAAAATTATTTCATCTTTTCTTTTGGGGGTTATGCTGCTCCAAAATTCATTTTGAGGCATTATATTATTGCTTTTTGGAGGCTAATTTGATAGAAGTTGGATGGGTCCCTGTATGAATTGGCTTCACCCCATGGCTGGCTTTCTCAAGAAGTTTAGCCACAAAGGGAAGGAGGGATTAGTAAGATAAGAAGTGAAAAATGCTTTAAGGATGGGGGAGAGATTTGAATGTTTATAGGTAACAGGGAAGCATCTGCAGTGACCGAGAGCCTGAGGGATTAGTGAAAGAATGAGAATTATAAAGACAGGCTCTTAGAGAAGACCTTGGCCTTCTGTCTTCCCTGGCCCTTCTTGCTGCTCTATTTCCACTGCCAGTTCCTTCTGATATCACTGTTGTGAGAGGAATCCCAACTCAGTTCAGGAGGGCTTACTCACCCCAAGAATGAGAGGAAAATGTTAAATGGCCAAGAGGCAGAGTGAAGGTGGAAAACTATCTCAGTGAGGGACCATGGATATGTACACCTTAGATAAAGAGAGGATTGCATGTGTGTGAATAGAATTAGCTCTAGTCCATTCTATAGTCAAAACTCTACCTTCCTGAGATAAGGTCATTCCCACCTCCCTTAGTAGAGAGGGGAGACGAGTTACCAACACGTGACAAAAAGTAACAAATCAAGAACAAGGGACTGCCCTTTGGGCAGTCCAAATCAATGTAGAGACTGCCATTTGTCCGCTTGAATTAGAGGTGGACCCATGGGAAGTGACAAAAGACACTATCTCTTCAAGTATGTTGGTTACTTCCCGTGGAGGCAGTCCCCACCTTGAACTTGGTGCTGAAGGATCTCCTGAGACCACAGACTGCTTGCACTCTGTATTGTCACGTAGGTAAGTTAGGCTGACTTCCAAACTCTGCCTTAAGTAGGCCCTAGCCTATCTGGTTGCTAGGCCTTGTAGCTTGCAGCCTAATTTATTTAGCCTTTTAACCTTCTCTCTCATCCAGGCCTCTGCAGGCCTGGACTAGCCTCTCCCTTTCTCTTTATTCCATACCTTTACCTTCCTAATTGTAAATAAACTGCCTTAACCCGATGCTGACTTGGGTCTGATTTAATTAAGGAATCGATCTGAATTGTTGATTCCTGGTGGCCACATTTTAAATTCATATCTATAAATTATCTAAAAATCTCCCTCTTACACATGACAAAGGGGAATCAGGAAAGATGAGGAAAGGGACAAAGGAGGGGATTCTGAAGTTTGATTGATGGCCTATCAATAACTTCTCTGTGTGGTACCTTGAGGTCTGGGGTGCAGTCAATGTTTGAGGCAAAGGCAAGATAGGTACACAGCAGTGAGGTAAACCATTATGCATCACTGTGAGGAGATACCATGTCTGGGAGATGAGCAGAAGGTACACATTTCTGTGAGGAGCTCAGATCATAAATGTATAGGACATATTGTAAATAGAAAGATCATCCTTGCAGACCTTCCTGTTTACACTGTTTACAACTGCCTCTTGATTGTGGCTCATAAACTAGGCTGTTTATCACATATCTTTTAGGGCTTGGGGGTCTCGAAGATTTCTCAGGGGTTCCATGTCCCACCATATCACCTCCCATATACTTTCTCTTCAAATCTTCTCTGGACATCTCATTGTTGCATGTTACTATTATCTACTAATTATCATTAGATGAGGGCAGAGGCCTTGATGTTACCTTTGTATCTCCAGAGTTTAGCATCACATTTGACATATAGTAAGTGCTAAATAAATGCTGACTGACTGAATCAAGTGCATGCAGAGAGATTTGCCTTGGCAAGGAGAAGGAACATTTCTTCTTATGAGACAAGAGTAAAGGAGGAGATTGTGGGGAAAGACATCAGAGGAATGTGAGATAAGGAGGAAATGCTCTCTGCTGATGGGGGAATGGTGCCATGGGATACATAAGGAGGGTTGAAATGGACTGTAATTGGCCTGGAAGGGAATAAGATAGCAAATGGATTTATTATCTGTGTCTTAGAAAATTCTAAAGCTTGTTCATTAGCAATTATCTAGCTTTTGCAAGGTTTTTAAGCAAAATGTAAGAAATTCCATATTTTAGATTGTTAATTGTCCTATTCACTGCCTTCAGTGCAGGACTGAAGTGACTAAGGTTTGGTGAGAAAAGGACAAGCAGATTCTACAAAGCTAGAAAGACTTTAAAATTATGAACTAGTGACAGGCAGAGAAATCAGCTCTCAGAGGACCAGTCTAAAGTGCATATCTAAGTAAATAATCACCAGAATGTTTTACCAGATAATGGATTTTCTACTAGTGCTATTCTCTCAAGACCCATCTGCAAATGTGAGAAGGAAACATTTGGATAAAAGGAAATCATATGGTTTTAATTATAATATTAGCAACAAAGCAGAAGCAAGAGCACAAATACATGTTTCCACCACTTCTTCCCTTCTAAAAAAACCATAAACTAGTCCAAATGATTTTCTAAATTCCCAGTTAGCTAATTTAATAGTATAAAAACCTAAATGAAATACCTATTAAATATCTCATGCCTTAAACACAACAGAACAGAATAAAGAAAAAAGTAATAGTTGTTAGTATTCACTGTGATATTAGAAATTTGGGGTTCATTTGGGCCTTAAATATTTAGATATATGACATAAACTTCCTGTGGATGTTTAGGGGACTTTGAAACTACATTTCCCATGATTCAACAGGTTTCCTGTCTTATGTGGTGACAAGAGTCATCATAAAGCATAGCTTAAATAGAGAAAACTTGATTGGGACACCCTCTTTGGTACCAGGCAGCCAGGTGGGTAGGAGGTAATGGTGGGCGATTTGAATTAGATCTTAGCAAGCGCATGGTCTTCTTTATTTTACCAACATAGTTTTAATTAGAATATTAATACTATTATCTATATCCATCTATATCAATTTTATTCTTAACACCACCCAACTCAATGACTAGTAAACATTTACTTAATCCAGTTATCTATTAAGTGAAAGCAAGAATTGGCCAAACAGCAGGAAGCCTGTCCCCAACTCTGGGTGATAATCAAGGAACAAAAGGTCAAGAATCTTAAGGGAAATGTGTCCAAGGGTCTATTCTGTTGAGGATGTAGAAGGAACAATTCCTTTTCTGGAGAAGCATACATTGTAACAGATAATCCAGTGGCAATCATGAGTATATAGAGAGTAAGAGACAAAAGTTTTGTTTAAGGGGGAAGACATTGGTAGTTGTATAGATCAAGAAAAGCTTTGTGCAAAAGATGGTGCTTAAATTGCATCTGAAGGAATTACCTGAGGTGGCAGGGAGGGGAGGAACCCATGCATTCTTGGAGAAAGAAAGGGCAGCGCCAAGGCAAAACGTCAGGAGATGGGAGCAATGTGTGTGAGGAACTTAGGAAAGGCCAGGGTTTGGCTGGCTTGCAATTAAGGGAAATGCAGGAATATACAAAAAAGGTTGGGAAAATAGTTTGAGGCAAGTTTCAAAGGGCTTTAAAATCCAAACAGAGGGATTTCTCTTTGATCCTGTAGGCAGACAAGGAGTCAGTGGGCTTTGGTGAGAAGGGAAGTAACTTGCAGATCCATAGCTAATGAGAATGACTGGCATATGTACAGAAGAGAGATTCAAGAGGGGAGAGAATGGAAGGAGAGAGGTCAATTGGGAGGCTCAGGCAAAAATTCAGGCAGGGAATAAGTGCTTCAACTAAAGGGACAGCTGTGTAAGTGGAGAAAGGCTGCGATGTAAGAAGGTGAAGGTGGAAATAGTCAGATTTGGTCATTTGCCTGAAGATGTGGGATAAAGAAGAGTGAGATAAAAATAACTGAATTTACAAACCTAAGAGAATATGGGAGAATGGTGGCACCTCAGACATAAATGGGAAAGTTTAAGAAGGCTAGAACAGATAAGTTCTGTTTTAACAGGCTGAGTTTGAAATGGGTAGGACATCATGTTGAGGATTTTTTCCCAACTTATAGCTGTAATTTTATTGCCCAAGAAATTTTTGTACATGTTTATAGAAGTATTGTTTCTAAATTAGCACCAGCAGATAAAAAACTTTACTTCCAGGTATCTCAACTCCTTCCATCCCCATGCCACAAGAGGCATCACCTGACAAAAAAGATGTGTATATATAAACTCTATCTTTCATGTTCCTATTTATTAGTTCTTTCTCTGGAGGTAGACATTCATAAGTCGTTCTTCAAATATTAATTCTGTAGCTGTATATAATGTTCTCTTGGTTCTACTTGTTTCACTCTTCATCATTTTATATAGGTCTTTCCAAGTTTTTTTTAATTAACCTGCTCATCATTTCTTACAGTTCAGTAGTATTCCATCGCAATTTATGTAGCCATTCCCTTACTGATAGACATCCCCTCAATTTCCAGTTTTTTGCCACCACAAAGAGAGCTATTATAAATATTTTGAAATCTTTTCCTTCTTCCCTCCTCTCCTTGAGAAACAGACCCAAGGTATACGTAGTTTTATAATTCTCTGGGCCTAATTCCAAATTGCTCACCAAAATGGTTGAATCAGTTCACAGTTCCACCAACAGTGTATTAGTGTCCCTATTTTTTCACATCTCCTCAAACATTTGTCATTTTGCTCTTTTATTGTTTTAGTCAATCTGATAGGTGTGAGATCTCAGAATTGTTTTGATTTGCATTTCTCTAATCAGTAATTAATCTAATCAGTCTAAATAAGTGATTAGAGCATTTTTTCACATACCTTTGATTTCTTCATCCAAAAACTATCTGTATCTTTTGACCATTTATCAAGTGAGGGATGGCTCCTATTCTTATAAATTTGACAAAGTTCTCCATATATTTTAGATATGAGACCTCTAACTGACTATAAAAATCCTCCCTCCCCGATTTTCTACTCTCTTTCTAATCTTGGCTACACAGGTTTTATTTATATAAAATCTTTTTTAATGCAATAAGGACATCATGCTTAAAAAGTCCAAAAGGGGGGCAGCTGGGTAGCTCAGTGTACTGAGAGTCAGGCCTAGAGACGGGAGGTCCTAGGTTCAAATCTGGCCTCAGACACTTCCCAGCTATGTGACCCTGAGCAAGTCACTTGACCCCCCATTGCCCACCCTTACCACTCTTCCACCTAGGAGCCAATAAAAGAAAGTTAAGGGTTTAAAAAAAAAAAAGTCAAAAAGGCAGTTGGTGTTATGGGATTGAGGCTTCAAAAGGGGCTGAAACTGAATATATACAGTACAGCCATGATGGGAGGGGAGAAGAAAGACAAAGAGAGAATAAAGGAAAGAGTAAGAGAAAGGAAAGAAGAGGAAGGGAGGAGAGGCCAGTGCCTTAGAAAACACTTATTGACTCAGACCTTGATATAGATACCAAAATGGCAAGGAAACTAATGAGGAGCAGTCAGACAGGCAGGAAGGGAATAAGAATAAAGTAACGTCATAAAAACCTTGACAAAAGTGAAAATAATGAGTGAAAGAACAAAAATATCAACATTTCCTGCCACACTTAAGGCCACAATTCCCCCTCTATTCCTCAATGTGATCAGAAAATCAAAATTCTACATGGGTTGGGGGCAAAGGGTCAAAGAAAAGGACCTTAAGGACACAAATGTAAATAATAACTACTGAATATAGCTGACTGTACCTAGCCAAAGACAACAACTCCTTAAAAAGGTGAATTGATCCCAGTGGACGGAGTACAAGACCCCTCAATTTTTTCCCATGCCATCTCCCCAGCCACTCTCTTCTTACTATCCTATCTTGCCTCCTTGGTGAACCAGGTCAACTCTACACCATCCTTCATTGAATCCTTGTCCTTTTATCATTCCCTTAACATCACCAAAACTTATGCTCATACCCTAGAAGTCATCCTGGACTCCTCACTATCTCAAACCCCACATATCCAAGCTGTTGCCAAGGCTTCTATATTTCACTTCCTTTTTTTAATTATAAAGATATTTTATTTTTACCAATTACATGTAATAACAAATCTCCACATAAGTTTTCTGAAGTTATATGATCCAAATTATCTCCCTTCCCTCCCTCCCAGAGCTGGCAAGCAATCGATCTGAGTTATAAGTGTATTAGATTTCACATTCTGCAATATCTCCCCAGTATATCCCCCTTCTCTCCTCTGACAGTGCCCCCTACCCTAGTGCAAGCCCCTTATCACCTCACATGGACTATTATATAATACTTGCTCAGAGAAGGGTGGGTGGCAAATTTTCTGCCAAACTGTCACTCCATTCTCCATTCAACAACCAAAGTAATTCCTAAAGTGCTGGTCTGATCATGCCCCACCCCCTACCCAGTAATTCCAGTGGTCCCCTATCACCCCCTGGAACAAATATAAATGCTCTGTTTAGCAAAGTCCTTCATAACTCGGCCCCCAACCCTCTTTCCAGTTTTATTACACCTTACTCTCCAATCTATCTCTGGATTCTAGGCATTGTCTCTGGCTGTTCCCCATGCCTGGAATGCTCTCCCTCTTCCATTCTATGGCCTCCCTGACTTTCTTTAACTTCCAACTAAAATCCCATTTTCTATAGGAACCTTCTCCAATCCCTCCTAATTCCAAAGCCGTCCTTCTTTTAATTATTCTCTATTTATCTGGCATATAGCTTGCTTTATATATATTTATTTTTATGCTGGCTCCCTCATTAGATTTTAAGCTTGTCTGTCCTTTGTCTTTCTTTGTATCCTCCAGTACTTCGTACAGTGCCTGGCACAGAGTAGGTATTTAAAGAATGTTTACTGATTGATTAGAGTCTATAGGCAGAGGCCCACAGTTCAGATCCTGGCTTGGCCATTTACTATCTGTATGATCTTGAGCAAGTCTCTCAGTTTCCTTATCTGTAAAATGAGAAGTTGTGACTAAATGTTTTCTAAGTTTTCTTCTAATTCTGTCACCCTATGACCCATTAGAAAGTAATTTCTGCCCCTTCTGAACTGCCATAATGATATTCTCCAGATGCCCTTTTATGGTTATTTGTGTACAACTTATCATCTTCACTAGACAAACACCATTACTGTTTTTTTGTCTTTCCCTTCATACCTAGAAAATCATTCTATATACATACAAGAGTCATTCAGTAAATGTTTGCTGAAAACAAGAAAGAATACAATAATTCTAAATGTGACTTGAAATTCTTTTAGGTCTGTCAGCTACTTCTTTAACAATCAGAAATTCTTAAATGCTGATCTACCTTACATATTAACTATGAAAGTAGTAAAGTGACTCCAAATAACTCATTCTATTCTAGAACTAATAAAATAATTCAGAAAATCTTTTAAAAGGAAATGCACAATAGTAGGCCAAACACACCATTAACTATCCTGTCTAATTTCACAAATCCCATAATCAATAGATAGGGTATTTATTAAGCATTTACTTTGTACCAGGCATGGTGGGATGCCTTTGGACCTTATTAAATTTATCTTTTCTGCCAACTCTTACTATTCTTTGTCCTAAGTTCTACTAATCTGACCCTTTTCTGTGCCTCCCACTACAAAATCTCATAATTTTAAAGTTGGAAGAGACTTTCTTTTTTCCCATTTTTTATTTAGAATATTTTTCCATTGTTGCATGATGCATGATCCCCCTTTTCCCTCCCCGTCCCGGAGCTGGCAAGCAATTCCACTGGGTTATACACGTTTCACTGCTCAAAACCTATTTCCATGTTATTCATATTGGCAGTAGAGCGATCTTTTAACATCAAAACCCTAATCATATCCCTAATGAATTACGTTTTGCTTGTGCTTTTCTGTTTCTATAGTTCTTTCTCTGGATGAGACTAACTTTCTATCAGCCTCCTAGTGGGCAAGCAGGCAGGCAGGCCAGCCCCCCACTTCCCATGCAACTCCCTCCAAAAACCTATGAATTTTGCACCAGATTGAATGATAATCAAGAAATCCAATGAGAAACCATAATGATTCCTTCTCAGAACTGCACCAAAAAATCAGCTGTGGATATCGTCAGTAAAGCCAGATCCAGTGTTCTGAACCTCATAGATCCAAGAGGAACTAAACACAAGGAGATCACAACCAACCAACCCAGGGGATCCAGGCTGGCCAACCACAATTCAACAACAGGCATGGTAAAGTCCTGGTACAAGGTCCTAGTTCAGGAACCAAACCTGGAGAGTTAAAGAAATCAAAGAAAACACCATCAGATATAAAAAATTATTGCAAATAACAATTGCAAGCAGAGACTCAAAGAAAAAAATGGGGAGTTTCATATATAAGGACCTAGAAGAAATTAAGAAATTTTTAAAAAATTAAAGTGCTAGAGGACCATATCATAAGAGCTTAGAATGAAAATTCCTTGAAAGCTAGATCAATCAGAGATCAATAACCCTTTGAAATACTAAGAAATATTAGAACAAAATTAAAAAGTTGAAAAAAATAGAAGAAAATGTAGGCGACCTGATATAAAGAACAATTGAACTGGAAAACAGTTTGAAGAGAGAAATTTTAAGTTGTGGAACTCTCTTACAACCATAATTAAAAAATTAAAAGATCTGGATCTTCTACTTCAAAAAATCAGAAATTAAAACTGTCAGGTCTATTAAAACCAGAGGGGCAAACTGAAGATAGATCACACAGATCATGAGCATTTCTATATATTACCAATCAAGCCCAGAAGGAAGAGAAGTTTCATTTAAAATATCTACAGAATATATCAAATATTTGGGAGTCCACTCACCAAGATACAGAAGAATACAACTACAAAACATTCAAGGAAATAAAAATATACAGACCTACTGCTGGGGTAGGTCGATGAAATATAATAAAAATTACATTACCTACCTTAACTTACTCAATGGCAAACTACCAAAGAATTACTTTGGAACCCTAGAAAAAAAATAACAAAATTCATCTGGAAGATTAAAATGTCAAGAATCTCAAGAGACATAATGGGGAAAAGTAGGAGACCTTGCAGTACCAGATAGCCATCCATACTCCAAAGCAGTAATAATCAAAACAATTTTGGTCCTAGTTTAGAATAAAGTTAATCAGTGGGAACAAAATAGGTTGCTTATTGGATAGAGAGCCAGGCTTGGAGATAGGATGACCCAAGTTCAAATCTAGACTCAGACACTTCCTAGCTGTGTGACCCTGGGTAAATCACTAAACCCCAAATGCCTGGCCCTTACTGGCCTTTCCAAGACAAAGTAAAGATTTTAAAAAAAGGTTAATTGGTGGAACAGATGAGGTATGTGGCCCACAGGGACAAAAAATTCCTACAATCCAGTACTAGATAAACGTAAAGACACAAAGACTGATAGAAAAACTGAACAGTCATCAGACAGGAATTGAGGATATCAAGGGCAGCTGGGTAGCTCCGTGGATGGAGAGCCAGGCCTAGAGACGGGAGCTCCTAGGTTCAAATCTGACCTCAGATACTTCCCAGCTGTGTGACCCTGGGCAAGTCACTTGACCCCCATTGCCTACCCTTACCCACTCTTCTGCTTTGGAGCCAATCAATACACAGTATTGACTCCAAGGCGGAAGGTAAGGGTTTAAAAAAAAAAAAAAGGAATTGAGGATATCCTAAATATAAAAGGTGGCATCATAAATGAATTTGAGAAACAAGGAAGAAATTATAGGGGCCCAGGCACAAAGGATAGAAAGGATCACAGATAAAAATGGAGAATTTTAATCCATTAAATAAAATGTATGTGATTAAACATTTTTACTTTCTCACAAGGGAACTGAATGCTGCTAAGATTAGACAGAGAACCATTAACTGGAGGAAAGTGCTTTCCAGTAAGTTTCTTTGTTAAAGGTCCCACTTTAGTCAGGCATAAGGAACTGATTCTTCTTCAAATGATTATATAACTACCTTTATCTGCCCAAACGGTTTGGGTTTTGCCCTCAAATTCGGGAGGTGGGAGGGGGTGAAGAGGAAGATTTTTGTCCAGGTCGGTCCCCGTTCCTCCTCCCTCCCCCCCCCCCCACTTCATCAGGCCAGCACAAGGCCAACCTCTTTGGGCCTGGGTGGCTTTTCTTGTTTTCTATACCTATTATGGGGTCCCGGGGACGAGTCTACAAAGCGGTTGGAGGTGGTGGGGAGAGGGCGTCCTCATACACCCAGGAATCCATCTCACCCCGGGAAGCCTCATGCCCAAGGGGAGGGTCTCCTCTTCACTTCCACCACGAGGACTCCGCAAGGGCGCCATTTCCTCCAGGGCTCGAGGGCGTGAGAGCGCGTGGGGGCGGGGCTAACGGCTGCGGAGCGCAGCGCGAGCGCGGGCTGTCCTTTTATTGGCCGAAGCGGCGGCGTACACACGCAGGCCTCGCGCTTCGCGGGGATCACGTGGGCGGGCTGGGTCGCTCCTCGGAGGCGTGCCAGCAACCTAGCTGAGGAGGAGGAAGGGGACTCGGAGCTGCGGGACAAGTGGCGTGTGGTGAGGCGAAGTCCGGCCATGCTCAGGCTCGTGTCCAAGGCCTTCTCCTTCCTTTGGCGGCGGGCTGAGGGCCCGGACGAGGAGGTCGAGACGCGGCAGCGGGAGCCCGAGGAAGGTGGGGCCAGGCCAGGGCTCCTCTCTGAACCTCAGTTACCCCAGGGGTGGGGGCGGGCGCAGGCCACGAGCCTCCTACCGCGGGTCTTGGGGAGGAGCTCTGGAGGTGGCTCACGTGACGGCCGGGATTAAAGTGCTGCAAGGCCTCGTGGGGCCTGGCCTCTCGGGTGTGGGCTCTTGTGACCGCTGGTCTTCTCCTTGTGTGCCCCTCATGTGACTGCGGGGGCCCCCAGTGGTCACGTGTTCTTTCGGGGTGTGGAGCCCTTATGGGGTCACATGACCTCTCAAAGGTGTGGACGCCGTGGTGATCCCAGACCCCAGGCTCTGGTTATGGACTCAGAACACTCAGCAAGGCTGTACCCTCTGATGGCCATGGCCACTCTCCAGTGAGCCAGGACCCGATCTCACCACTGGTGAATTTAGAAGTGACCCCAGTGGCAGTGGGTCCAGCCTACATCCACAGTAGGTCTGGAGCAGGGCAGCCCCGGGACCCTGGGCATCCAAGGCTGTTGGAAGACATCCACACTAGGTGGAGGTCATTGTTATTTTTACAAATCTTGTCTAGAACTCCTTCCCTTCTGGTAACGAGGATGCCGAGACTCTCCAGAGGAAGCCTCCAGCATTTTAATGGATTCTCTGTGGGATCTAAGCAAAACAAGAGAACAGAGAAACTATTAACTATTACGTGCAGGGTTGCAGACAGGGCTTCCATTAATCCAGCCTAATATTTGACTGGATTGAGAGGCCTTGCTGATAGGATAATTTAGTCCTATGAGCTTTAGGGGCCTCTCTCTGTGTTTTTTTTTTTTTTTTTTTAAATAACCCTTACCTTCTGTCTTAGATTCAATATTAGATATCGGTTCCAAGGCAGAAGAGCTGTAAGGATAAGGCAGTGGGATTAAGTGGCTTGCCCAGGGTCACTCAGCAACTGTTTTTTTGGGTTTTGTTTTTTTAAATAAAATTAATAGATGTGGGCTGATTGGGAGCAACATTAAGTTGTCTCAGAACTAGCTGACTTATTCTCTTATGCTGGAGGTGTTGTTTACTGGCTCATTGTAGACCTGAAGGACCACAGATCCTTTCTCTTTGAAATATCTATCACTGGCTTAGGTGAAAGCAGAAGTGGTGTGCTTACCTGATTTCCTTGTGACATGGATTGGAGGGAGGGAGAGCTGGCATGGTAGAGGAAGGCTGAAACAGTGGTCTGATGAGATAAAATTTAATAGAAATAAATGGAAATATCTGCCCTTCACTAGTACAAATCAACAGAACAAAGGCTCAACTACTGGAGGGTGAGACAAGATAGCATTCATGGAAAATGATGCCCTTTCCCTGTTCATCTCCTCTGGCACATAGCAAGCACTAATAAATAAATGCCTCTTTTTTTTTTTTTCCAACCCTTACTTTCTGACTTAGAATTGGTGTCTGTTCCAAGGCAGAAGAGTGGCAAGTGCTAGGCATATGGACTTAAGGGTCTTGTCCAGGGGTCACACAGCTAGGAAGTATCTAAACCCAGATTTGAATCCGGGTCCTCCAGATTCCAGGCCTGGAGCTCTATACATTCACTGAACCACCTGGACACCTCAATAAATGCCTCTTGATGAGACTCCTTCTACCCCAGTTTAATCCCTTGGAAAAATTTAATTGAGGATCTCACATCTGATCTTTTTTCTGTACTCCCAAAAGCACCACTTTAGTTCAAGGCCTCACCACCCCTCAAATTGATTGTTTCAAAGAACTCCTGCTTCAAATCTCTTTCCATTACAATCCAACCTGCATACAGCTTCCAAAGGGATATTCCTGAAATGAAGTTCTCACTCTCCTATTCAAACTCCTTTGGCTCCTGCCTGTGAAAATTTGTTTTTCATATACTGTATTCTCATATTAGGGCCCTGGAATAGAAGGACCCACATCAGTTCCTTTATAGTACAGAAGAATTTCTATATATCACAGACATTATACAGACTACAAGTTTTTATGTTTCCTTTGTACTTGGGAATCCCCAGAAGTGCATTCCTTTCATAAAGTCTGGTTGACAGGAAGGTTTTACAGTGATTCTTTTCCTATGTAGCAATTATCACCTGCTGGTGTGGAGAAGGGCTGAGCCTCCTAATTAGCTATTTACCAATTAGAGATGTCTTGGAATGTTGAAGAGAGAAGCTCCCCAAAGAGTATATAGTACCTAGGCCAGGAGGTCTTTGAAGAATTCAAAGAATCCTTTGACCATAATTAGGCGGGTCAAGGAATAAATTCTTTTAAAACTAAGACTTAACTTGTCAAGAATTTTAATTATTACATGACTGGAATAAAAATATCAACTGTGTGTTTTTTTTTCCATCTTGGAGTCAATGCTTTGTATTGGTTCTAAGGCAGAAGAATGGTAAGAGCTAGGCAATGGGGGTTAAGTGACTTGCCCAGGGTCACACAACTAGGAAGTCTCTGAGGTCAGATTTGAACCTAGGATCTCCCATCTCTAGGCCTGGTTCTCAATCCACTTAAGCCACCCAGTTGCCCCTATCAACTGATTTTTAAAGCACTTTCCAACATAGCCCCAGCCTTTCTTTCCAAACTTACTATGCATTCCTCATTCTCTGATCTAGTCAAACTGGCCTTCTCGGTTCTTCACACAAAGCACTCCATTACCCATCTCTATACCTTGGCACTCACTGACCATCTCCCCTGCCTGGCATGGGTTGCCTCTCCTCTCCTCCTATTAGAGTTACTGACTGATTGACAAGGTGTACCCTTTCCTGATGCCCCAGTTCTAGTACCTTCCCTGCCCTATATTTATACTCTCTCTTTTGTATATACTTAGTTTGTATTTGCTCTCTCTTCCAATACAATATAAGCACCTTTGACAGCAGGGACTGTTTTCATTCTTTGCATTCTAAAGCCTAAGCATAGCCTCAGTTTCTTCAACTGTAAAATGGAAATAATAATAGCCCCTCCCTCCGAAGTTTGTTGTGAGGGTCAAATGAAAGAGTATAAAGCTTTTTCACAGTATCTGATGCATAGTAGGTACATAATAAATACTTGTTTCCTCCCTTAACCTACTGTCTCCTTTTCTAGCCCCAGACTGTCTTATTCGACACATTTTTAAGCACTTTGACTTGAGTTGGACAGTATATAGGTTTAGATAGGAAAGGATAAGACCCTGATCCTTCTCCTCCTTGAGTTGACAACCTACTAAACTCTCTAGCCCTTTATTCATCTTGTGCCAAGTGCTTAACCAAGGCTTTGTTGATTTTCAGCTAAGATGCCCTTTCCATGAAGCTTTCACACACAGCCTCACCCTCCCACTTCTGTCACCAGGTAAAAATGATCTTTCCTTCAAATTTCTCAGGACTTTTCTTGGACCTCTTGATGTTTAGTTTTCTCCTTTTATATCAGTTATTTGTGTCAAATCAACAAACATTAAGCACCTACTATATGCCAGATGCTGTACTTTAAATTCTAGGGATGCAAAGGAAGGGGAAAAGTCCCTGCTCCCAAGAAGCAAACAATTATATGTAAACAAGAGTATGCAGGATACGATGGAGATGATCTTAGAGGGGAGGCATTAGTATTAAGGGTGTTTGGGAAAGGCTTCCTATAAAAGATGAGATGTTAGCTGGTAGCTCAGTGGATTGAGAGCCAGGCTTAGAAACAGGAGGTCTTAGGTTCGAATCTAGCCTCAAATACTTCCTAGCTGTGTGACCCTGGGCAAGTCACTTAACTCCCATTGTGTAGCCCTTACCACTCTTTTGCCTTTAGAACCAATACATAGTATTGAATCTAAGGTGGAAGGTAAGGGTTTAAAAAGAATAGAAAAGAAAAGAAAGAAGCCAGAGGCAGAGATGATGAGAGCATTCCAAATGTGGGAGATGGCCTGTAAAGATGCCCCCAGGTAGGAGATGGATATTCCTGGATTGTAGAGTACTTGGAGGGAAGTAAAGCATTGACATTCTACTCCATTAGAGGAAATTCCTTGAGAATAAGCTCTGTCATAGCCATCTTGCATTCCTGGTACCTTAATTGGCTAGAATCAGGTCCAGAATGACTCACTTTCTCCACTTTCAAAAAGTTGACAGTATTAACCAGCTAAGTCAATTCCTAGCACTCCTAACTGATATCTGAATAGTGGAAGTCCCCTAATCACATCTCTTTCTCTTTTCCATTCGAGTTACCTGTTATATGTCAGGAATGTATCTCTTTGTCCATTGGACCTAGACTAGATCTAGCTACATTACCCACCAAAGTCTATCTTCTGTTTTCATTGGACACGATCTCTCTGGAGCAGCTCTCTGCCAACCATTCTTTCTCCTACGTCCCTGCACAGATGAATCTCTATGATGAACAATTTTGCCTGGTCACTAAAAGACTTTTCTTCTCATTGCCACAGTCTAATTAGGAGACTCCTGCCCCCAAGGCTGTGAAATGATGTGACCATATTTCCAAAATACCTAGCTCACCTTGTTTTACTACACATAGCTCGGGTTTCTTTCCTTTCTGTTTAGTATCATTTGTGTAATATTGAGTACTTTCACCACTATTTTTCTAATGTTACATCTGCTTGGTTCAACCTTGTCTCATTTAATAGCTGTATCTTGTTCTTTTTTCCTATGTGTGACTGAAATAAAATTGTTGTGTTTTGTGTCACTGGAGGAAAGTGAAAAGCTTTTTAAGATAAATGGAACAGGGCAGCTAAGTAGCACAGTGGATAGAGGAACAGGCCTGGAGTCAGGAGGACCTGTGTTCAAATCTCACCTCAGACATTTCCTGGCCAAATCACTTAACCCCCATTGCCTAGCCCTTACCACTCTTCTGCCTTAAAACTGATATAAAGATAAAAGGTAGAGGTTAAAAAAAAAAGGTAAATGCAACAGGATCAGCACCACAAGAATTGGGAAACGAGGTCTAGTTCTTATAGTTGCATCTTGCCATGTGTGGGTTCCCCCAACACACACACACACACACACACACACACACACAATGGAGTATATCCAGTTTATAACTTAGATTCATTCATTCAGTAAGCATTTATTACTCCTTAGTCAGAGATTGAAATTCCTTATTCTTTGTACTTTAGATATTTCCAGTGGTAAGAACAGTATCCGATATATGATGCTTTGAAATATTTAAAATATTTTACATGTTATTTTATTTGAGCCTCTTCACAACTTTCTGAGGTAGGTACTAAAGGTGTTACTATATACATTTTGTGAATATGTAAACCAGCTCAACACACCTAGGTGGCCTGCTTGTTGACTGACCTACTAGAAGGGCCCACGGATCACGGAGCCACTCTCTTCCGTTTAAAAGTTTCCCTCTCTTTAGGCCAGCTCTTCCTTTATTGGGGCTGACTCTCATTCTGTTCACAATTCATTTTTTGATCTGAACATCTTGTAGGTACCACCAAGCTGAAAACTGTTCAGGGAGTTGTGACAAGATACTGTAGTGATTATGGAATGATTGACGACTTGGTGTGCTTCACTAGTGATGTCGTCACCAGCAGTGTGCCACTGAATATTGGCCAGGAAGTGACTGCCATTGTGGAGGAGGATAAAATATCCAATGGACTGAAGGCTATCAGAGTAAGAGTTGGATGATGGGGAAATTGTTTCTTTTCTCTGCACTTTGAGAGGGTCAAATCTGAGCAGCTTATGGGCACAGATGAATTTCATGCATCTCTTTAGCCACACCATTGAAATTCTGTGTAATGCTAAATATTGTTCTTAGTCTATAATTAGCATCCATTGACCATTAGGGCATGATAGATTCCCAAGCTGTTCTTTGAGGTAATGTTGCAGGCCAGAGCCTAGGAGACTTGTGGAATTTTGGAAGTGAAGAAAGAGGCAAAATCTTGACATGTATTAATAAATTCACTAAGTTAAACATAACTGCTTTTGCTGCCCTGTAACTTGCTTTGCTCAAGGTAGATCCTACTGGCAGAAGAAGATAGGGGACTACACCCTCTCTTGTCTCAGGGTGATGTGTCATCCTCCAGGGCATCTTTAAGCTTTAGCTGGTGGTGTCGCGAGTCTGGTTTCAGGTAACCAGCTCCTTGATAATGAATGATAGGCTGTCACCAAACCCTCATTCAGCCCATATTCAAAGTCTCCTATGCCTTTTAGAATCAGCTCCACTGCATAGGGAGGGACCAAAGTGGGGTTCTGGTCCAGGATGTGGACTTGAGGCACTTGGATCACTTGGAAGGGATTGGAGAAAAATGTCAGCTTCTTATTCCTTTAATGCAGTGAATGCTTCCTGAGTGCCTGCTCTCTACAAAATACAGTATTGGCTGCTGGGCGAGAGCCAGAGATATAAATAAGGAACAAAGCCTGCATTCTAGTAGAGGGAGAGAACATATACAAATAACTATAAAACAAAACGGAAATTTTCTTGAAACGGAATTGAATAGAGCCAGGGTTTGCCATACCCACTGAGCTCATGAAAAACAATTTTAAGTCTTATTTCCATAAATTCCCAGGGCAACCCTTGTTCATCTGAATTGTTCCCTTCAGTGCTTTATACAGCTAGATGTACCATGAATAAAGTATTGGACTCAGTATTAGGAAGACTTGGATTTGGATCCTGTCTTAGACATTTAAAAGCTCTGTCATCCTGGTGGGCCAATCATTTAACCTCTGTCTGTTTTAGATTTTTTCATTTGTAAAATGGGAATAGGAGCACCTACCTCAAAGGCTTTTTGTCAAGATCAAATGCAGAAACTGACTTGAAGTGTTTTGCAAACTTTAAAGTATTTTATAAAGGCTGACTGCTATTTGACAGACATACTTCATAAATGCCTTTGTTGCCAGAACTTGGATTCTTTGGTGGACAGGCTAACAAACAATAGAGTAGATTTCCATTTCGTGTCACTCCCTTATGCCTTAAGCAGGCTTTTACTGTTGATACTTCTCTCTGAGCTACGTGTTCAGTTGTCTGAAGCAATTTAGCAACTTTAGGACATTGCTTATGAATTAGTCATTTAACAAAAATAATCTCTTATTTTCCACATAACTCTGATTACCTTTTGAACCCCCAGAATGCAGGGCTCAGTGTGTTTACTTTGCAGGTTGAAGCTGTCTCTGATAAGTGGGAAGATGACAGCAAAAATTACTGTGAACTTCCAGATTCCAGTACCAAAATTCTGATTGGCTGTATTACTTCTCTTGTTGAGGATGCTGGCTACATTAATCAGACAACCTACTTCTCCATGCAGGATGTTTGTGAAGGTATGATTTGTATTTTTATTCTGAAAACTAGTCCTCTGCATGTTCAATATTCACATTTAAAGGTGGTTATTATGATACATATAAAACCCAGTGGAATTGTGCATCGGCTAAGTGGGGTTAGGGGAGTTTGAGGGAGAGGGAAAGAACATGAAATATGCAACTATGGGAAAATATTCAAAATAAAAATAAATTTTTAAAAAGGTGGTTATAAGTATCAGTTAAGAGATTCAAATTGATGCATTCAGGACTTCCAATCATGCTATCAGATGAAGCAAAAACATCATGAAGAGATAAAGAGGGAAACTAATAAGCTGAAAAGAACCATAGTCAGAACCCCAAAATAACATGATTCTCCAAATGTGTTTGCATCTAAATTTAAGAAGGAAAAAAATAGGCCACAATGCAATAAAAATAATAATCAGGGAGCACAAACAAAAGACATAGATTCAAATAGAAGTTCAAAGTGAAATCCTAAATAATGGTGGATCAAAAAACAAAACAGAAACAATAATTACGCAAAAGAAAATGATGATGAACCAACCTAAGAAAATTTCCAGGTTGCAGCTAAAGCAATTCTCTAGAGGAAAAGTATATAACCTTGTACTTTAACAAAATAGAAAAGGAGAAGATTCATGAAATAAATATGTATTTTTTTATTTTAAAGTCAGCAATTAAAACTAAAATAAGCATAAAAATTAGAAAATAAATCAGAAACCAAAAAAGCTATAAGAATAATCAATTAAAACATTATTCTTTGAAAAGACTAATAAAATTGATAAACTTTTAGCCAATATTATTTAAAAGAGGGCAGAAGTACCAGGAGAACATGATATACAATAACAGCAATATTATACGATGATCAGCTGTGAAGACTTGGCTACTCTCAGCAATATAATAATCCAGGACAAGTTTGAAGGGCTTAGGACAAAGAATACTATCCACATTCAGAGGAAAAACTGTTGGTGTCAAATGCACATCAAAACAGACTATCTTTCACATTACTTTATTTACAGTTTTATTTGGGAGTTTTGGTTCTCTATGAGTATTCTCTTACAACAATGGCCAATATAGAAGTATGTTTTGCATAATAATACATGTATAACCCAGATCAAATTTCTTGCCATCTCTGAGAGGGGAGAAGGAAGGAGACAGTTTGAATCTTAAATTTTCAGAAAACGTATGTTAAAAATTGTTATTGCATGTAATTGGGAAAATAAAATATCTAAGTTTAAGAAAGAGCAGAAAATTAAATGAACAAAATTACAAAGTGAAATAACCACAAAACTAGAATAAAAAGAATGATCAGAACCTACTGTATATAATTATATGTTAACAACCATGAACACAAAAAAATAGAGAAGTGCCTTCAGAAATCTAAAATACTCAAATTTGTAGCAGACCAAATAGATCTTCACTAAAATCCAAACTGACAAACAATGGGCCTTCAAGAACCATTTCCATGCTGACCTGCTGGTGTTAAGTCAAAGTTTTGAGCTACTACTGTCTTCACTTTCTTACTGTAATCTCCAAATCCTAGCTTGTCTGTTACAGAGGACATCA
Organism: Gracilinanus agilis; assembly: GCF_016433145.1. Lineage (NCBI taxonomy): Eukaryota > Metazoa > Chordata > Mammalia > Didelphimorphia > Didelphidae > Gracilinanus > Gracilinanus agilis. The sequence goes on from NC_058134.1 coordinate 305,565,363, forward strand.
GTCTTTTTCCCCCCCTCTTGTATTTTTTTTTTTTTTAGCAAATCTCATCCTTGTAGCTATTTTAAAGAAATTTACTTCAGAGCATCCCAGGGACACATACATTCAGTAACATAACAGGAGGCTAAAGTTCTGCTGGATACTGCAAAAACCTATGTGTATAAATATACTGTTGTACTGAAACTTCCTGCCATGAGAGAAACTTGGGCCTTATACATTTATTTAGTGGAAATACTGAATATAATTTCCAGTGGTTTCCTATTGTTTTAAAACAAGCAGGTCTTAAGATGGCAAGATTCAGTCTTTGTAGCCTCTTCTTTTTAGTGGCATTTAATTTATTGTTGTGATTATAAATACAGGGACCATGATCTTTAGAAAATTAGTTGAAATAATTTTATTGTATATTTCACATTTACTTTTGGGATAAGAGATCAGCATTTCTGGCATAATTGCTAATAATTGGATGAATTCTGCTCATTTTTATTTCAAAGTCTTATCAGATAAATATTGACTTGATTTGTAAGCATATTATTTGATGAGACTGTATGAGTTCCTGAAGCCATGCCGTGCATTTCCCCTTTTTTTGGTTACACAGTAACTGACTATTGTCAGATGACTCTGAAGGGATTGAAATAAGTAAAATCAGTGTCTCCTGATGTCACCTGAAGTGGAGCTACAAATATTTTGTCAAAGAACAACTTACATTCTGTGTCATTTACAGAATACATATGAGAAATTAATTATAAATAAATGCATTTTTTAAAATGTAATATTTTTTTCCATTCCCTCCCATTCCTCTGCTGAGTTCCTACTGAGGCCTTTAAAGCCCAACTCAGATGCCACCAGGAATCCCTTTCTGGATTCTATGCACCCCCTCAACCCCCCCCCCCATAAAAAAGTATTGACTTGGACTTCCCTGGCCTCAAGAAGCCTTTAGTCTAATACAGGAGCACAGTACATCTAAGGCATTGGTGACCAGGAAGAGGTGTTTTGCTCAGAAAGGGGGGACAGAGTTTGGGATGTACCAGGGCACATCCAGGCAGACAGAGGGTGAGGTGTTTTAGGTAGTGGTGGTGGCCCAAGCATGGTCCAGTATCTCATCCCACTAGTGTCTGTGACTTTAACAGACTGTGCAGTCACCAATCAGTGAAGTTGGGCTTGAGGGAGGAGTTAAAAGCCCATTATAGAGGTTTGGGTCTCACAAGCTTGTGTGGAAGGCCTGGTCCAGGTGGGGAGGAGCAGATGATGAGATGTCGGAGGTGGGGGGCTAAGCAGGAGGTAAAGCTAGTTCTTCATGTAAGGTAGGTAGGAACCTGCCTTGATTCTGTTCCCTTCCCCCTTTCTCCTCCCCCAGGAGTGCTTTTATAGCCAGAGACTGGACCCTTGCCTTTCCTCACTTCCCTCCCTGAGAATCTCACTCAGGCCCTGGTTTACCTCAGCTGGCAAGGCTACCTTACTTTCTGGGGAGTTCTCGAGGGTCTCACCCATGATTAAATCATCCTTCTCTCTCAGCCATAACATTTTTCTCTTCTGCTTGTTCGAAATGCCTTGCCTGTTCCTCCCCTCTTCGGAAGCTGGTTTCTTGTTCCTATAATTCTAGATGAGAGTCTCCATGACTTTCTTTTCCCAACCAGGTGGCCTGACCTGAGCTAGCTCTTCTCCCCTTTACCATGCTGTAACTTGGATTTCCCCCTCCAGCCTATATTCTCTCCTTGGTTGGGACAGGCTTCCCTCTAGTGGCCACACTCCCAGCTTCCTGGGGCATTTACTGTGGCCCAGCCTACCCAGGCCAGACTCTGTATCCAGGCAACAATGGATCCCTTTCCTTGTCCCCTTATCTCCCTACCCAGGTCAAACTAATGAGTCCTTGTTCAAGACACTTGCCCAGGGGTCAGTGTCAGGAAGAGCTGACCAAATTAAAGAGAATGGTGGAGTGGGGGACGGGAGTACAAGGGGTGGTAGAGAAGGGAAGCACTGACTCAGACTCTGTTCCATTTGTGTGAATTCTTGCTGTCTTCCCAGAGAGCATATACATTCTGTGAGGAGTGTACCTGGTTTTCTTACACATACACATTGCCACATTGGTAATGTGTATATGCAAGAAAACCAGGTGAATATTTGATGTGGTTCCTGAAAGGCTTTAAGAAGATTGTCACCTTCTGATGGAATCCTAAATTGCTTATTTTATAGCATGTTCTTGAGGTTTGTGTTCCTGCTGGTCATCAGTCATTTATTAAGCACCTACTATAAGCTTGGCACTGGACTAAGTGCCAGGGGTTCAAAGAAAGGCAAAAACATGATACCCACCCTCAAGGATTTCATTCTAGCAAGGGAGACAATGTGTCAAAAATTTTATGCAAAGTAGGTGGAAGAAGGGCTGAGAAGGGAAGTCACTAGAGTGGAAAGACTTCTGCAGAAGGTGGGATTCCAGGAAAACTTAAGAGGAAAAGGTGAGGAGAGAGAGCAAATGGTGAGGAACAGCAGGAAGACCAGTCCTGCTGGAGTTTTGTGTACAGAGAAGCTGAAATGGACTATCTCAAAAGGCCACGTGGAAGGGGACTTTAAAAGCCAAACAGGATTTTTTCTAATGGATCCTGGAGGCACTGGAGAGCTAGCAGAGGTCCTGGCATCTTTGCCTCCCTCTATAATGTCCTCCAGTAGAGCTGGGTGGGAGGCTGGGGGACTTGGTGACTGTTGCAATGCAAGAGGTGGTGATAAATCCAACCATACCACTGCTGGGTTTATACCCCAAGGAGATAATAAGGAAAAGACTTGTACAAAAATAATTATAGCCTCGCTCTTTGTGGTGGCAAAAAATTGGAAAATGAGAGAATGTCCTTTGATTGGAAATGGCTGAACAAATTGTGGTATCTGTTGGTGATGGAATGCTATTGTGCTCAAAGGAATAATGAACTGGAGGAATTCCATGTGAACTGGAACAACCTCCAGGAAGTGATGCAGAGTGAAAGGAGCAGAACCAGAAGAACCTTATACACAGAGACTGATACACTGTGGTACAATCAAACATAATGGACTTCTCTACTAGCAGCAATGCAATGATCCAGGACAATTCTGAGGGACTTATGAGGAAGAACTGTGGGAATAGAAACACAGAAGAAAAACAACTGCTTGATCACATGGGTCGATGGAGACATGATTGGGGTTCTAAATGATCACTCTGGTGCAAATATCAATAATATGGAAATAGGTCTTGATCAATGACACATGTAAAACCCAGTGGAATTGCTTGTTAGCTATGGGAGGGGGGTGGGAGGAAGGGAGGGAAAGAAGATTCATGTAACTGGGAAAATATTCTAAATTAATTAATTAAACTAATTTTTAAAGAAAGAGATGGTGATAAGTCAGCAAGAACCCTTCAGTTGTTTATTGTACCATCTTTGCACCTCTATTTTAGTCTCTGCGCATCATAGAACTAGAGATGCCTGAGTAAAAGAGAAAGCCAAATGAAAATAGTTGGGTAAGAACTGAACCATTTTAACTAATTCTTAAAGCCCTACTACTAAAGGGAATACTCAGGAATTGGATCATTTCTTAAATTTATTGGCAGCATTTAGTCTTCTAGTAATCTAGGAACTAGGAACAGGTAGATCACGCTCTCTCCATTTCAGTCTAAACAAACTTAGAAAAAAGACAATTTTACAAACACTTCTAATGCTAAAGAAAAACTCTGACAGACATTGGATTTTGGGAGAGTGGAAGACTGCCCTACACCTGAATAGGTTTAGGAGGTGTTCTGGAGAGGAGTCTTTGTTGAGAGAAGTTTCAGCCTCAGAACTTTGATAAATTAAAAAAAAATAGAATTAGGGACTTGTGATGTCAGTGGTATAGAGAATACCCAAATGAGGAAACTCCCTAGGCCAGTTAAGGTTAGCACCATCTCTGTAGCTTAGAGAATTGTCTATACCAGTGTCCCAAACATTTTTGGCCTACCGCCCCCTTTCCAGAAAAAAATATTACTTAGCACCCTGGAAGTTAATTTTTTTAAATTTTAATAGCAATTAATAGGAAAGATAAATGCACCTGTGCCCATCACCACACCCCTGGATTGCTGCAGCACCCACTAGGGAGCGGTAGCGCCCACTTTGGGAATCACTGGTCTAGAGCCTTTATCCAAGCTCACACAACCCATATGTGCCTACGTCCTAGAGGCTGATTATCTGCTATAGTATACTGCTTCTGTCTAAGAATTATGCTTCAAGAATTGAAGTTGACATCTCAGAACCAAAGGGCCCAAGCCAGCCATGTTCATTCTTTCTCTCTTCTCATGGGCTCCCATTCCTGATTTATCTCTCCATCGTTCCTCAGCCCTCATTCCTTATCACTCTGGAAGATGTTATGCAGATGCCTTCTTCTCCCCTTGATTTTTTGGCTTTTCTCATTAGAGACTTCAGGTTCCTTGAGGGCCGGGACTGTCTTTTTCCTTGTATTTGCATTTCTAGCACTTTAGCAATGCCAGACTGTAAGTGCTCAGTAAATGGTTTGGTTTGGTTTTTTTTCACCCTTACCTTCCAGTCTTAGAATCAATGCTATGTATTGATTCCAAGGCAGAAAAGTGATAAGGGCTATGCAAATGGGTGTTAAGTGACTTGCTCAGGGTCACATAGCTAGGAAGTGTGTGAAGCCAGATTTGATCCCAGGACCTCCTGTCTCCAGGTCTGCCTCTCTATCTACTGAGCCACATAGCTTCCTCCTCAGTAAATGTTTCCTGATTTGACTTGTTGGCATATAGAAACAACCCCAACCCAGGTACATCCTGTTTTCTGGTGCCCTTGAGATCAAACAGATTGGAATTCAGTAAACAGTTTAAGTACTTACTATGGGCAGAGCCATGTGCTAGACACTAAAGAAGATAAGAATTTTGTAGAAGACAAATCTTGGCATCGTAGAACTTACAGAGCAGTAAGGATACGTGAAGCACAATTAAACATAGGACAAAGTAATTATAAGTCCATTATAGAGGTACAAAATTGTGTTCTACCCTCCCCCACCATTGCAGAACAGCCTTTCTTTTGGATACATTTTCCCTATTTTATATGGTGTGGTAGAAAAGTTTTGTACTGAGAATTGGGAAACCTTTGCCAAATGATTGATTGTGTGTCCTCAAGCAGAACCTTTAACCTTCTGCTGCTCCGGTTTCCAGTCTATAAAATGAAGGGGACAATCTAGGTAATCTGTAAGGTCCGTTTCAGCTTTAAAATATTCTGTGAAGCTTGTTCAACTGGGTCAAGCTTCCTCACTCTTCTTCTCCCTGCCAGTTACTTTGCGGGTAAGGATCAGTTCACCTGTGTGGAAAATATCTCTGCTTATCTCTTTATCAAATTGGACCCACTCACCAGATAATTCTACCATATCTCCCTAAATCTTTTGTCCAATATTATAAACACAATACCTTATAAATAGAATATGTTTTAAGACATCTTTTACATTTTTCAAAATGGGGGACAGCTGGGTGGCTCAGTGGATTGAGAACCAGGCCTAGAAAGGGAAGATCCTAGGTTCAAATTTGGCCTCAGACACTTCCTAGCTGTGTGACCCTGGGCAAGTCACTTAACTCCCATTTCTAGACCATACAATTCTTCTGCCTTAGAACCAATACACAGAATTGATTCTAAAGTAGAAGATAAGGGTTTAAAAAAATTTTTTTTTCAAAATGAATGCCATTTGTAAAAGAAACCATTTGACAGTCATAGAACTTTAAAATACATGTATATTTTATTACTTTTTTTAGGTTTTGAGCCTTGTAAGGGTGATTGGGTACAAGCTGAATATTTCATTAAGCCAGCCACATGGAACAGTGAGGCAATTTCTGTGAAGCCACTGAGATACAAACGAGTAGATCAGGTAACAAACTGTTAATAGTCTCTACTCTCAAATAGCTGACCTTCTCCTGTTTAGGACTGGATGATCTCTGAGCTTCTATCCAACCAGGAAGTCCTTTAAGATCAGGAGGAAGCAGATTTCAGTTCAAAGGTGTTATATTGGTCAAAGAGATTAATTCTTTCTGAAGCAGTATGGAAGAATTACTGACAGTTTCCATTGTCTCCACAATGTATAGACTGCCTCGATTGATCCCAAGTCTCCTAGAATTATTCAAGCACCGGCACTTGCCAAACTGGCATTCAGACTAGGGGACCTCAGAGATGCCTTCAGATAGTAGGAGTTCTGTGATTTTGGTCAGATTTCCCAAGAACCACTTCCTGTTATCTCAGTTTCTCCAGCACCCTCTCTTAGCCTTGGTTACTTTGAAAGAAATGAGCAAAGGAATATTTAAGGAGTTGGTCATATTTTCTTATCAGTGTTGAGTATGATTTTTCTTTTTATTCTAATCATTACAGGTTTGCATTTCCAGTCTCTGTGGAAGAAATGGGGTAATCGATGATAGCATCTTTTTCACTTTGGATTCCCTGAGACTTCCTGAAGGCTATAAACCTCGGAAATCTGATGTGGTCAATGTGGTGGTGGTGGAGAGTAACCAGTCATGCTATATTTGGCGGGCCCTATGCATGGCTCCTGTTGAAAGGTGAGACTCAGCAGTGGGGCCTATTGATCTCTGGTGGATTTCCTGTCCATTAGGAGCACCTTCCATTCATGAAGCATTGGTTAAGCCTCCAGCAATATGCTGGGCAATAGAGATATAAAGAAAGAACTCAAATAGGCTCTGCCCTCTAGGAGCTTACATTGTATGGAGAAATAGAACATCCCTATGGACAAATAAATAAAAAATCTACCCAACAATATATGAAAGAAGTAAACATTAGCAACTTGGGCCATCAAGAAAGATTTTCTGAGTTGGGTCTCCCACTTGAGGTGCCTGGAAAGAGGCCGTGGATTTCAGGAATAAAGGAGTGTGAGACCAAGGGCTGGGAAAAGGCAGTGAGGAACTAGAATGTAGGCTGGTGTGGCAAGAGTGTGGTGTAGAGGAGGAAGAAGAGATAGGAAGTAAGTCCAGAAAGGATCTTGCTGAAAAGAGCTTGTGTTTTATCCCGGAGACAATACAGAGAAGTGGAATTTCAGTTGATAGCCATGTAGAGGCTATGGGGGAGAGAGAAGGGAAGGGAAACATGGAAATCACTTGAGAAGTTGCTGAAGTCCTCTGTGAAATAAGGAGAAGGGTCTGCTACATGATGACATAAATCTAGAATTGACCAATTCTAGGACACTAACTGAGCACAGTTAAGTGACTTGATTTAGGGATCAATGTGAAATGTTGCCAATAGCTTGCAGCTCTAGATGGGGGGTGCTGCCTGGTGCTTAGGAGTTCCAACCACTAGTCTTCCAGCTCTTCCTTACTTCCCTACCATTTTGTCTCAAGTGACTACAGAAAATTACTGAAGCAAGAGTCAAGGGAAAAGACATGGAGAATTAGGAAATTTTTTTCATTTACTCTTAAAAAAGAGAAAACCATTTAGTGTTTTGTGGAAAGTGTTTCATGTCATTCACTCTTCAAAACACATTTATGAGTAAGCATATATAAACTTAAGTCTTCCTGACATATTGCGGCTAATCATCATTGAAGTCATGTTGTGTTTTCAGGATGTGTGATCCCTCTGAAATGTGCAAGCTGTACCCTGTCCCTTGACCCTTCATTTCCAAGACTTCTTAATTCCCAAGACTGATAGAAAGCATATGTCCTCTCAAAATGGGGAGAGTGGGGAAAGGACCTTGTGTTTTTATTTGTTTAGTTGAGCATTGAAATTCATTTTTTTTTTAAACCTTCACCTTCCGTCTTGGAGTCAATACTGTGTATTGGCTCCAAGGCAGGAGAGTGGTAAGGGTAGGCAATGGGGGTCAAGTGACTTGCCCAGGGTCACACAGCTGGGAAGTGTCTGAGGCCAAATTTGAACCTAGGAACTCCCGTCTCTAGGTCTGGCTCTCCATCCACTGAGCTACTCAGCTGCCCCCTGAAATTCATTTTTAAAGCCTTTTCATCTGACAATTCAAAAAGAGATTTAGTAAGTTAGAGAACTAAATCTAAGAGAGTAGGCCTGGCAGGAGCTTTTTTTTTTTTTTTAAACAAAACTGGTAAAAATATTGTATGTTGGTGATTTCTTCAGAGATTCTCATATCATCAGTGAAGTAGGAGTTGACGAGTCATATGGAACCCTTCTCTTGAAAAACAAAGGAGGTCTTGAAGTTACAAAAATGACAAATTTTGGAACCTTAAAAGAAGGAGAAAGTAAAAACATGGTCATCTGGATAGAGTAAGTTTGCTATTTAAAATTTATGTACAGTATAAGAATTCCTCAACAACTGCTTTGGCCATTGTTTGCATCATTTACGTTTTTATTTACCAAATTCCATTTGACAATTGCTTCCTTGGTATCTAAACCAGGCTAAAGGCATTTCTTATTGGTGTTTCTTCAATAAGTTGTTTTAGTAGAAGGCAAGTCTCAGCTTACAATAAGAATTTGTATTTGGTGGTAGAAATTCTGTATTTGCTATTCACAGTTAATTCCTTTTATTTTAGGAATAAAGGAAATGTGCTGCAGTACTTAGTCAGCTGCAGGCTAGCTGGCTGGGAAAAATCTAAACAATTTAGATTTCAGCTGCCTGATACAGATCAAAGGTGCACAGGAGAATCTTATATTTCTTCTGCCTCTGACAAAGAAAGTTGTTCAGAGGAGAATGTTAGTTCAACTCCCAGTTGCAATAAAGAGATAACCTGCCAGTCATTGGATAGCAGTTCTGTGGACTCCAACGAACCTTCTCCAGGTATACAATCATCTTATTATTGTTTAATGGAACATTGTCTTTTGCTTTGAATGCTGAACCAAACAATAACCAAAGTTGTGCTTATCAAGTTTCCAACTAAGCATATTTCTCTAAGGCACTTATGGAAGCTTGAAATGATTCTGAATTCTGTCACACTTTTCTGACCTTCACCAGGAAGAATGCCATTTAGGGGGCCCTGTCCCAATCTTATCTTAATCCAACTACCCAAAGGAAAATAGAATCAGATCTCTTGAAGCTTTCTTGATGCTGGTTAAAATTAATTCCATAGTGCAGCTGGGTAGCTCAGTGGATTGAGAGTCAGGCCTAGAGACGGGAGGTCCTAGGTTCCAATCTGGCCTCAGACACTTCCCAGCTGTGTGACCCTGGGCAAGTCACTTGACCCCTATTGCCTACCCTTACCACTCTTCCACCTAGGAGCCAATACACAGAAGTTAAGGGTTTAAAAACAAAAAAAACAATAAAATTAATTCCATATACATAATTTCTTGTCAGTTATTTTCAAAATGTGAGGACAGAGCCCAGTCCTATTCCAAATTATCCTGTTCGTTCTCTTATGAAGAGTTGTAATTCTTTAATGAGCCTCTTTTCTCAACAATGGGGGTATTCCTTTCAACAGAATAGATCCTGAAAAGCTATAAACCTGTGTAGACTTCATCTTATGCTACTTCTCTGCAGCTCCTGTCATGAATTCTCCCTTCCTAGCAGGCTACTCAAAGTTGCTAGAAGTATTCTTTCAAGTCTTTGAACTGAGCAGTTCTGTGTCTTACTATACTTTGAGAAATACAAGTTGGTAAGCTGTCATTGATGCTGTCACCCATATTTCTCTATAAAGGAGGTAGTCCACTAAGAATGTCTTATGATGGTCCAGTTTTAGATCTAGATATTACTGCACCAGAGGAATGTACGGCTAAAGGAACAAATGAACAAAAGGAAAATGACACATTAGAGAAACCAGAGACAGGCTCTGAAGAACACAGTGGAGAAGTTCCAATCCCTCCAGGCAAAAAGACATTCATTGTGATTGTTTGTGATGCCAAGTAAGTGGTATGAGTGTGAAATCTTAGTATGGAGAAATTTGAAAAGAGTTTTCTTTTCAACCATTCTATCATGTATCTTTTATTAAGCCCCTTCTCTATGCCAGTCATAGTGCTAGGTATACAGATACAAAAGGAAGAGGGACCGCACCTTTAGAAAGGTAATAAGTCTAACGATGGAGGGAAACATCCAGATACAAACAAGGTGATTGGCTGGAGAAGCACCCACTTTTGGGTGAGATCCAGAAAGTCTGAATTCATGTGGCGCTTGAGCTGAGCTTACAGGAACATATTCCAGGCATAGGGAACTGTCTGGGCAAAAGCATGGAGATGAGTATTTGCCCAGGCAGCAGAAAGCTTGACAAGGGAGGGCTGTTAGGATCAGGTTGGAAAGGGAGCTAGACTGCGAATGAATTTCACTGACCAATTTGTATTTGGATCTTAGAGGCAATAGGGAGTCACAGTAGTTTAGTGACTAGGGCATGAGGTGGCCAGACTTGTGCTATAAGGATATCATTCTGGGTTCTGTTTGCAGGGTTGATTGGAGTGAAGAGAGATTTGAGGCAAGTAGGCTGGTTTTAGGAGACTATCGCAATAGGACCTGATCTGGGGAGAGAGGTAGGAGAGGAGGCTGCAGCATGGATAGCCATGTGAGTAGAAAAAAGCAACCCGATGGTAGAAATGTAGATGTCAAAGTAGTTCAATTTGGCTGCCAGTTGTGTATGTGAAGTGGTGAAGAATGGAGAGTTAAGGATGGCTTTAAGGTCATGGACTGGAGTCACTAGAAGGATGGTGATCTTTTTGAAGGAAATAGGGAAGTTCTCAAATAGGGTAGATTTGATGATAAAGATAATGATTTTTCCTCTAGATAGGCTGAGTATAGAATGAAATGGGAACTGGAGCTCAGGAGACAAGAGAGAGAAAAAATGTGCCAGGCCGAGCATGATCAACACAGCAGATATGGAGAACAAGAGAGATAGGAGGAGAACCAAGGTACAGTGGTGTGAAGAGAACCCAGAAGAGAGACAGTATCCAGGAAGAGAGGGTCAAGAAAAATGAGGATTGAGAAAGAGCTGTCACATGGGACAATTAAGAGATCCCTGGCAGCTTTGGAGAAAGATTATGTATTGCTGAGAAGAGAGCAAACAAGTATAGACAGGCTGGGTTGGGAGGAGGGTGGCCATTGATTTCCAAGAAACATCAAGGAGTGAATGAGAGGAGATCAAATGAAGACAAGGATGGGCAACTTCTTATAGGAGTTTGGCTGTGAAAGGGAGGAGGGACAATATCTGAGCATATTTGCAGGGAACAGGAAAAGACCCAGGATGTGGGAAGAGAAGGAATGTTAAAGAGAGACCTGGTGATAGAGATTGCTTTTTCCTGGAGAAGACAGGAGGTAATATCAAGGAAGCATGGTGTGAAGGGTTGTCCTTGTCAAGAAAGAAAGGGCATGTCTTCATTAGACTTCTGAGTAAGAAAGACAGAATGGTGAGGACAGGAAAGAGGAGTTAATGGCCTCTACTTTCCCAATAAAATTATGAGGTGAAGTCTTCAGTGGAGAGATTGTGGCAAGTGTGATAGGGAGTCATGCAGAGGAGTAAAATGTTTGCTTTGCTGCAGCGAGTACCCAATTAAGACCAGAGAGGAATCATTTGTAGTGAGTACTGGCATCCTGGATGCATGACTTCCTTCTGCTCCATTCAGTGGTATGTGCGGGGGCTAGCTCTTCCACAAGGTGTGTGTGTGTGGGGGGGGTAGGACAAGAAGAGGACAATATAATGTGCAACTGGTTAACTTCAGCAAACTAAGGGAGGCCACAGGGAGGATGAAGGAAAGGCAGGGAAAGATGAGTTAATAGAGAGTTACAGTCGTATGAAAAGGTTGCAGGGTTCCTCCTGAACTCACTTCCAATGTACAGTTTTAGGTCCTGGGATCCCATCTGTTCTTCCTCCAAATTCTTCAGTTTGCTCTTTCAGAATCCAGGATCCATGCTGTCCCTGTCTGATGTTCCTTTCCTTTCTCCAGAGCTCTGAAGATAAAATGAGTCTTTTCTCCCCACTTGAGCAACCAGTCTCTCCTTCTGATCTAAATGTGTCAAAAGTATCCATTTCATTTTATCCTGGCTCTTGCCTTTTAAAGATGCAGGTGATAACCAAAGCAAGTCAGGAATTTATTGATTGCTCTGCCATTTACCATTTACCCAAAGTCAGAGCCAGGATTCCCACTTCCACACAGTGTTCTTGGCAGCCCATGCCAGTTGTTTCTTATCCTAAATTGCTGCCCCACTTATTCCCCTGTCCTTATCTCCTTCTAGGTGGTCAGGAAGCATTTATGAAGCACTGACTGTGTGCCTTTACTTTGCTGCTTTGTTCTTTCAGATAAGGTATACCCATCCATGATCACAAGTCCCATCTCTTCAATCTTCTCCAATTGCCATCTCCCCAGCCCAGGCCAGTCCAGAATCTGGCCTGCTGCTGTTACCAGTGCCCCTTTGCTTTCTCTCTGCTCACAGGACTTGAATGAGATTGGAATCAATAATATCCATTCTCTCTAGGGAGATGAAAGACCACCAGACTTTACATATAGCCCCAAAACTCAGGTCTCTTCTTGTCTGCCCTGCTGCAGCGTCCTTAGGACTCATTTAGTGTGAACTCCCTGAGAGCAGGGACTGTCTGTTTTCTGTTTGTGTTCCAGGTGTTTAGCACAGTACTTAACATGTAGAACACACTTAATATGTCATTTTCATTCACTTCCCTAGCAGAAATGTGTGAAATGTTACATTGAGGTCCAAGAAATTGACTCTTCAGGTACAAGAGGGGACACATGGTTGGGCAGAGGTCTAGGGGGCTCGGTGGGCTGCAAACTCCATGGATGTCTGCACAGCTAGAAGAGCCAAGGTGATCTTGACCAGCATTAAGTCAAAGCAGCCTAACGAGGTGATGGGCCCACTGTCCTCTGTCCTGGTCTGGCTATATCTGGAGCCCTGGAACCCTTTTCATGACAGGATGAGAAACATAAGCAGAATGAGGAATATATTGAAGAGCATGCCAGGGGAAGAGCGATGAAGTGGGAGCGTAGTTTGTTTTTGTTTCTTTTTAAGAATGGAGATTTGTAGTAGACCTGTTTTGTTTAAACTTAAAGAGCAAAAAGAGGAGCATTGGTGAGAAGTAGCAAAGGGGAAAAGGCCTATAGCACACACCAACTGGGCAATAAGCAGATTTTCTCCTCTTGCTTTTTCAAGGAATCCTGGCCGTTGCATGGATCTCCTTTTGCTTTGTTTTTCTGATTTTGTTATTGGGCGTTACATCGAAGTGAACGTAGTAAGTGAAGAAGAGTTACTCATAGCTGTCACAGAACCATTTTCTTGGAAAAAGTCTAAAGCTGCCCAAGCTCTGACGTCTCCCAAGACAACCGTGGTGGTGACAACGCAGAAAAGGTATTGCAGCAGAAATGTAATGTGGCCAACATGTGCCCAGCTTGTGGTGTTCTTTGTGTGGGAGAGTCTTAGCATCAGCCTGCCATCAGGAGGAGTGACCTTGGGGACCTCTCCTACTCCCCTGACTTTCAGGTCCACATTCTGATGGCCTGAGATCAACATGACAAAGTATCAACAACATGGTCACTTTGCCGATTAGTCTCCTCTCATCTGACTGCTATCCAGGGAGCTCAGGTCTGAGCAGAGGGGAGGATGTGGCACAAGGCCAGTGGGAAAGGGGTGGCTGGGAGAGAACAGAATGAAGGTTATCCCTGGTTCCTCTAGATGTTGTGGGGAGAAGGGGTCATGAATCCTCATGTTGTGGAAAAATCCTTTTTTATCTTCCATTTGCTCCTGGTTTTTCATTGTCATTTTAATAGGAGCAGGTGCTGGAGTTGGAGTCAGAAAACCTGGTTGAGATTCTGACAAAACTCATTAGCTGGTCACCTTGAGAAAATCATTTACCCTCGCTGAGTTTCTATTTATTTATCTGTAAAATTGAGATAATCATACTACTATAGCTGCCTTACAAAGTTGTGTTTGAAAAAAGTGTTTTGTAAACTTAAAAGTTACATAAATGAGATCTATTTAATGGCTCTGTAAACTCCTATTTTATTCTTTTAGCAGGAAATTTAGGTAAAGTGTGGCATTTCTAATAGTTGACCATAGTTTATACATTGTAGTGATTATTTTTGATGAATTGGCTAAATTGGGGAGTTATACATGAGTGAATTTAGGGGAATGCCTTAACATTGTAAGAATAGGAACGTTTGCTTATTAAATTTTGGGATTTATTTTTAAGAAATCTAAGAAGACAGTTGCCAAGTTTCCTCCCTCAATATCCCATACCAGATAGACTAAAAAGATGTGTGGAACAACAACTAGATATATTAACTTTTCAGCCGTTGCTTGCAGAGGTAAGAAGAATGAACACCGGGTTACTTGGGCCTCTGACATCTGTCTTTTTCCACATCTCCTTAGTCTACCCTATCCTACAATGTTCATCTCTCCTGCAAAGTTCTGGGCTGAACCTTACCAGTGTCCCTTCTGGGGTGTTTGCTGAAAGGCTGAGCTTCTGGTGAGAATATTAGAAAGTAGCTGTCCAAGATGGCTGCTGGCAAAGCTCCAAAGTACATCATTCTCCTTTGACTAGGCCATGGGAGTAGTACCATTACATGAAGACAGTTCCCAGGCTTGAAAATACAGTTCTTGTGGTCATTTACATGTGACAGTTAAAGTGTTATGTACGGCCCATTCCTTTGCTTGAAGGTTTACAACTTTCCAGTTTCTTCTCAATGAAAAGAAGACGACTTGTTATCATACAACACTAGCATGACCCAGAACATTGGGTGACATTTTTAAGAGATTCCAGTTCTCTTCACTATCTGAAGTGGCCAGTACAGGAATTCTTTTGTTTGACCACATATTTGTTCAAAGAGTTTTGTTTTTCTTTGTTTTTTTGTGGTTGGGGGGAAGTGGTGATAGAGTGAGGAAACAGATTTTTCTTAATTGAAAAACAGATATGATTTCATCAGTAAACGGTATCCCCTCCACCAAAACAGATGTCAACCCCTCTCCGACTTCATAAATGAGACATAGCAAGTTGTCTGAGGCATGTAGCTAAGATTTTCTTTGCCCAGGTCTCTCTCTCCATAGCATTCTATATCTAGAGCAATAAGAATTTAATCGAAAAAACATCTTTCTTCCTCTCTTTAACATAAAATACCAGGAGCCTGTTGAGCACCAACAGTCCTAGGGGAAAAACAAAACCAAGAAGGTGTAGTTTGAGGTACTACAGCCTGCTTTCATGACAACTCCTCATACATACCTACAGTCTCGTCTGGGAGCAAAAGAGGCCAAGGGGGGAAAGAGGGACAGTCAAAGACAGAGGCTAACCTGGTGCTCCATATCTGTACCAGAGAGGGGCAGGCAGGGGAAAGACAGATGTTATGGCAAGAACTAGTTTCTCGAGAGAAAAGGAAACATCTGGGATGGGGAGCAGGTAGGGACCAGGCTGCTTCCACTCTGTACATTGCAATGGCCCCCAGGGTTGCCATTAGGGTCCTAAGTTAGCAAGAATGAGGTAGGTTGGGTTTAGGGTAATTTCAAGCAGAGAGGGATGTGTTACATTTTAGAGAGATTTCCTAAGTTCTTCTAAAGTGAAATTGAGGTCTTAAAGTTCTTTGGGAATGCCTTGTTCCCTGATGGGGAAAAATAACAGGCCATCACTAGGCCTTTCCCTAACTAACTCCTGTGTTTATTTCAGCTGCTGAATATGTCAAACTATAAAGATAAGTTTTCCACTTTGCTGTGGCTTGAAGAAATTCATGCAGAGCTAGAAATCAGGGAGTTCTATATGAGTGGAGTGATTTTGAAAAAGAATGGGAATTACTTGGTTTTGGAGGTTCCAGGATTGGCAGAGAGTCGCCCATCCTTGTACGCAGGTGAGGTTGGGTTTTTTTTACTTCTAATATCTTGCTATACAGAGAAGGGCAGAAATCAAGGTAGGGAAAGAAATATTTTACAATCATTCTTTTCCTTTTTTCATCAAGATAACAATTCCATTCCATAATTTAATTTCTGTTACTATTCACACTGCAGTCTATTTCTAAAACAGTCTGTGACTGGTAAACACTTGTTTCACAAACTTTCTCTCTCTCTCTCTCTCTTTCCTTGCCATCTTCTTCCAGGGTTTTATATCAATAACCCTTCAGCTTCTTTGAGGTCTTCAAAAACTGCTTCCTGCTTCTCTCTGACCAGGCCCTAATCCTATCTCCTTTTCCACTCTCCCAGACCCATTTCCAGCCCTTCTGGTCGTTTGGCCCTTGATTCCTTCTAGTTCCCTCAGATCTGTCCCACTTATGGAAATAGAAATACAGAAGAAAAACAACTGCTTGATCACATAAGTCTATGGAAATATGATTAGGGATGTAGACTCTAAGTGATCATCCTAATGCACATATTAATAATATGGAAATAGGTCTTGATCAATGATACATGTAAAACCCAGTGGAATTGCTCATTGGCTACAGGAAGGGGGAAAGGGGAGGGAAGGGAAAGAAGATAATTCATGTAACCTTGGAAAAATATTCTAAATTCATTAAATAAAATTTTTCAAATATAAAAAAAAAAAAAGACTGTCCCTCACACCTCTGTATCCCACTAGAATCCTGATTGGCAAGTCAGCAAACATTCATCACTTCCTTTTTGCAAAGTGTGGTGGTATGGAGGAAGAAACAAAGCCTTGAGAAGAAGTGAGCCCTGACATGATGTAGTTCATGGTCTAGGAGGGGATATACCAAAGATGCCTCCAGATGACTCTCAGACCTAATAGTTCACCAGAAAGTTGGGGAATAGTGTTGTTTTTTGTGGGGGGGGGGGAGAGGAATAGACTGGGGTGTTAGCCATGAAGAGCTGGAGAAGGCTGCTTAAGAGGAGATGGGCAGAAATGGGAGAGGACAGCTTGGGCTACTCCATGCTCCAGAGATCATGCCTCATGCAGGGGTGCCTGGAGGCCAACCATGTGTCCCTTGAGTAAATTTGGTGGGTGACCTTTGTCTCCCGGTCTCACTGTCTTCAACATAGGAAGTACTTCATGGGGGTTTTCAGTACATTTAGTTGAACATTCATGTACAGAAGTAAGAGTGTTGTTTTCTTAACCAGGGGACAAAGTGATTTTAAAAAGCCAGGACTACAATGAGCACGTTATCGAGTACATTGGCTATGTGACTGAGGTGAGTCACTGTTGGGTTTGATTGGTCTGCAAAACACCTTAAGGAAGGGCTATGGAGGAGGGAATGTTTTCTCTGCTTTCTAACTAGAAACTTGGAGGTGAGATAATCCAGGGAGCTAGGCCCCCAAATTCCACAAGCTAATGGGGGCCATGCCATGTAAATCTTAACAGTTCAAATACTACACGGACAAGTGTTCTTTAATGTACCTTCTCCAACTTGTGCCAGGAGGGATGCCTTTCTGGACCCAGGTGGGAGTCTTCACATTTCTCTCTATTGCATTTCTTTTTTACATTCCAACCAATTCTGCCCCAATTTTTTGTTATTATGTTGTGTTAGCTGTCTGTCCTGGTGGTAATAACACCTGCTCAGTTCAGGGATCATGGCTTTACTGAAGTTTATTGTTATTTTTTAAACCCTTATCTTCCATCTGCGTATTGATTCCAAGGCAGAAGAAGGATAAGGGCTAGGCAGTGGGGGTTAAGTGACTTGCCCAGAGTCACACAGCTAAAAATTGTCTGAGGCCAGATTTGAACCTAGGACCTCCCATCTCTAGGCCTGGCTGAAGTTTTTTTTATGAAGAACAGTCTTTGGTTAGACCAGGAAGACACCTGCCTTGGATTCTCCTTTATCTGCTTAAGAAGGATGTATTGAGCATTCCCTCTTCATTTACTTACACAGCCCTGGAGAATTCAAGGGAGGTATCTGACACAGGCTCTGCCTTCTCAGGCCTTTGGAGCTATAGAGACGTGTGTGCCCATGAGCAAAATGCAAGACTGGCACAGTACAGAGGAGTCTATGACCAAATCGTTTTCTCAGAGGGTTTGAAACGATAATCTTTAACAACTAACCAATTCTGTCACTCTTTATTAGATGCCCACTAAATGTTTTTTGGCTCTGAAAAGAAAAAGCTAAAAATCAACCCAACTCTAGGCCTCCTATGTTGCCAAGTTGGGGAAGCTTTGCTTCTCTACACTCCTTCAGCCAAATGGGAGGTGAGGCTCAGGCCAGTGGCCATTTCTGTGGGTCAAAAAATCCTAATCACCGTCTATCCCACCTATCATATTTTTCACAATCTATGATGACATCATGATCAGTACTTTTTTTGATAATTCAGTTGAAAAAAGTTGTGTCATCTCTTAGATTATCAGGGCCAGACATCCAGGAAAAGAAACCTCAGACCATTTTAACTGGTCAAAGGTAGTTTTGATTTCTCACAGCAAGAAAGTGACAGTGGTCTGTGTTCCCCAGATAAGTCTTGGATATGCAGAACTCATTAGGACTGAACAATCACTTCCTTTTTTGTTTAATGGTGTAGTCACCGATTTGCTTAAAATTGTTATAAATACATATGTAGCCAAATTTTGGCTTCAGATCTTAGAACAAATCAAGACTCTAAAGAGCTTTTGATGTGTTTGGTTATGTTATAAGGAGTCTAATACATGAAATTTATCACAGTTCAGTTGTCCGTTGTTTTTTAAGATTCATGAAGAAGATGTCACCCTTAAACTCAATCCAGAGTTTGAAGAAGCCTACAACTTTGAGCCAATGGATGTGGAGTTTACTTTCAATCGGTAAAGTACTTCATGAAACTTCTGAAAGCCAGGCTTTCACTTCCAAGATTTTCTTGCTCTTTCCTCATTTTTCTAGTCAAGTTGCATGGATCTGAGCTTATAGAAAAGTTTAAATTAAAACCAGTCTTTAACATTAGGGGAGGGGGCAGCGGGGTGGCTCAGTAGATTGAGAGCCAGACCTAGAGATGGAAGGTCCTGGGTTCAAATGTGACCTCAGACACTTCCTAGCCGTGTGACCCTGGGCAAATCACTTGACCCCCCATTGCCTAGCCCTTACCACTCTTCTGCATTGGAGCCAATACACAGTATTGACTCCAAGACAGAAGGTCAGGGTTTAAAAAAAAAAACATTAGGGGAAGAACTTTCAGAACTCAGTCAGGGTTAGTCTAATGTTGTAGAAATCGAGTAGTCCTTTTGGAACCTCAGAAACATCCCTCAAGTTGAGTCAGAGCCAGATTTTTCTCCAACGTATTTTCAGGGCTTGAGGCTTTTTGTGGCCATGTCATCAAGAGATCCCAACCACAGTTTAATGCCTCCATTTAAATTAATCCTTACCAGAAACCTGTGAGAGTGTTTTAAAAGATTCAGAAAAGGGCAAGGCAGCCCTTGAAACATCAGAGCTATCATTTTCTCATTGTTTACTGACCAGTGACTATAGACATGGCATTTTACAGAAACTATATCAAGAGGCAAACAGAAACTCAGGCTCCAGGCCACCTCTGACACTGCCTGTCTATATGGCCCAGATCCAGCCCCTTAGCCTCAGAGTCCCCCATGCACCTTTGGAGAGTTCCCCCAGCCTCATTTGGGGCATCTGATGTGCCCAGCCTCATACCCATCTTAGGCACCAACCCTAGGACATGGTTAATAGATGAGACAACAGATTCCAAGCCCTTTTTCTGCCTACATAAACTGAGCTGGAGTTTCTGTTACTTTCCTTATCCCCTTCCATCTGTAGACTGGGGGACAATGCGGGGAAGACCCTCAGAACAGCTGGAAGTGCCTCTAGGGCACAATTGTCTGCCAACAGGAGGATCTAGATCATCAACTACATTTAAATTGCTGGTTCTTATAAATAACTTCACTTCTCTGTTGACCACCATGGAGGGAGTATGAAGGGCTGTCCCTTGCCACTGGCTCCCCAGGGTATTTCTATTCTAAAAGAGCCTTTTAGGGGAATGTGCAGGAAAAGTAAAATCATACTTCTATCCTTCCAGAATTTGAGAGACTCCAGAGATTCAGCCCCTAATGTTTTGTATTTTCTTCTTTTTGGCAGTACAACCAGCAGAAGATGCCACTTTGCGGTTGAGCAGGCAATACACCTCGGTGAAAAAGGTCAGACTGTAGGCTCTGGGAGGTCCTACTCCCCCTCTCCTGCTTGTCCTCCTTACTGTTTTTATGGGATCTTAGATATATATGCCCAGTTTAAAAATGTATCCTCTAAAGCATGAAATCTTGAAAAGAAATATTGGGAATTTGACATTCATATTGTTAAGCTTTGTTTATCCAAGATATTTCAGCCCTGAAATAGCCCTGGCTAGTGACCAGAAAGAAAAGTTGCCTGCCCTGTTTTCTTCTTTCTGTTCTTTCTGTTGTAATTGTTTTGTATTTGTGGATTCACTTGACTCACTGTGAATGTCTGCTTACTTTTAGTCGTGTAGAAAACTTTGAAAAGTAGGGAGGGCACAGGGAAGGGGAGAACTGTGGATGTCATCCTGTGCTTTGTGTCAGTATGAAATGGCAGGGACTCACTTGACGATTTCCATTTTTTCCCCTTTTTCGTTTTAAAAACCACAGTATTATTTCCAGAAAGTATCATTTTACAGTCTCCACAAGTTTCTGGGACTTGGAACTATTTGCAGGATACAGCTAATGATGAACAGTCTGCTCTTAAGCAAGGAAATAAGGTAATCTTTAAATGACTTCTATTTAACACTTGGCAAATGATGGTGGACAATCATTTATTAATTAGCACTGTGTTTTTGTGGGGGTTTTTTTTGAAAGTAGCCTGTGAGAGAAGGTTTTTCATTGTATTGGTTGTTTTAGAGGGATGTGATCTGAGCTTCATGCAGCATAAATGGTTTTTTTAAGAGTTTTTCTAAAGTTTTTAGCATTTAAACACTTTATTGATTTTTTCCAGAATAAGAAAAAGCCAAAGGAACCAAAGGAACACATGGCAAAGAAGAAAAATGCCAGTTCCATTCACGACATGGTGACATTTGCCACACAGACAAGTAAATTCTGTGTAGTCTGATATTTGCTGAATGGGTTAGGTGGTTTGTTGGGGACATTTGATCATATTTATTTCAGAGATAAGAAAGAAGCCAAGGGCATCTGGTCCTCCTCATGCCTGTTTATGAATTCTTTGTATAGTATTTCCAACAGGCCATCCAGACTAGGCTTGAACCCCTCTGATGATGAAGAACCCTCAGCTTTGTGAAGCTATATAGTCTTCTCCAGTAGTACTGGGAGATACAGGAAATCTTGCAAATTTTTACCCTAAGTCTGCCTCCTGTTACTTCACATCATTGTTTCAACCTTTCATATATTTAATGAACTCTCATGTCCATCTGAAAATTTCTGTTCTTTGTTTTTTTCTTTTTTTTTTTAACCTTCTGTCTTAGAATTGATATTAAGTATTAGTTCCAAGACAGAAAAGCAGTAAAGGCTAGGCAATGGGGGTTCAGGAACTTGCACAGGGACACACAACTAGGACGTGTCTAAGGCTAATTCTAAACCCAGAACCTTTCATCTCCAGGCCTGGAACTCTATCTTCTAAGCCACCTACCTGCCCCAGTTTTCTGTTCTTTACAATAAGCATTGCTAATTCTTTCCAATGACGCTTAAATAACATAGTCTTTAACTTCACATGCTGATCAATCCTTTCTGTATCTACTTGTTTCTAACCCTTCTAAAATGTGGCACTCAGAACTAAACACAAGATTCCAAATGGGATCTGCTCAGGGCATAGTACTAGTCAAATGATTCTGTGATCTTATTGGTGTGGCTGTTCCCTCCAGCAATGTAGATTCCACTCCAAATCCCCATACCTGCTTGCTAGTGACCAGCCTCCCTCTTTTAAGAGAAGGATGTTAGGAGAACAGCACTGGTAGCACACTGTTACCAGCCTGCCAGCCCATTCCCACCATATGCCCCCCATTGTCCTCTGTATCCAATGCCACTCTGGCTTTTTTGGCTGCCACACCTCGGTGCTCCGACTAACCATGTGGTCCATTTAAAGTGGCCAGGTCTTTTTCACAAGACCTTTCACAATATCTCTCCTGTCTTGTATGTGTGCTCTTAACTTTTTTTTCAAAGCCCAAATATAGGATTTCACCTTTGTCCCTTTTAAATAGAGCTTTGGGGCTTTGATTATGCCTTGTCCATGCTAACTTAATGTTATCCTCAGATTTGGTGAATGTGCTATTTATCCAAGTGATTGATCCAAATAGAACCTAGGCTAAAACCCATCATTAGAAAATAGCTTCTATCATCACACTGATCTATTCATTTCACCTAACTCCCTCCTCTGGGCTAGATGTCTCTACCCTGTCCATGAAGAGGCATGAACAAAACTGAGATGGAGGATGTTAGCAGAGCCCCCATCAAGTGAGCACATCCAGGGCTAGGAATTCTTACTCTTCACTAAGGTGCTCACCATTTGTGGGCTCTTAGCAGAGGAGAAAGGGAAGGAATTTCTGCTATATCTTACCAGAGCTTGAATTGAATCTATTTTTGGAAACCAAGACATTGACTCCTTTGGTGCCTGGCAGTCCTGTTTGTTCCATCCAGGGTTTCTCAGAGATTGTTGACAGCAGAGGAGGTTGCCCAACCTCAGGCTCTTTCAGTCCCTCATGTGATTTCTCTAGATCAGTGATGGGCAAACTACAGACCTTGGGCCAAATGCAGCTATTCTATCTGGCCTGCGGGACATTATTCCCAATCTGACAAATACAAAAGAATTGTAAAATGTATCATTGTTGTTGTTTAATAAATTATATTGGCCCGCCTAAAGTTTTTTTCCTTTCCTTTGGCCCCCTCTTTAAAAATTTTGCCCATCATTGCTCGAGACCAGTGGTTCCCAAACTTTTTTGGCCTACCACCCCCTTTCCAGAAAAAATATTACTTAGCGCCCCCTGGAAATTAATATTTTTTAAATTTTAATAGCAATTAATAGGAAAGATAGATGTATTGATGTTTCTACCTTTTTCGTAAAATATAGTAAAGAAAGGTATAAATTAGAAACATTGAACTTTGAAATTATGAAACTATTTATTGAACTCAGAATAGAATGTAATACAAAAAAAGTTAAAAGCTGTGGCCATCACCGCTTTCCTGGATCACTGCAGCACCCACTAGGGGGCGGTGGCGCACACTTTGGGAATCACTGCTCTAGACCCAGTAACTTAAGCTCATGCAGAACAGCTAAGCTTACCACCTACACACTCCCCAGCTTCAACATTTGTCTTAGTTTCAATTGCATCTTAATCATTCTTCTATATTTCCTTTCATTCTTCATAAAAATAAGATAAATGCTTTGCTAAAATCTAAGTAAACTAGATCTCTAGCTACCAGTTTAATCACTCTGTCAAAAAAGGAAATAGATTATTCTGGCAGAACCTTTCTGAAGCCTTGATGTCATTTACTGATTACCACTTCCTTTTCTAGTAATTTATTAATCAACAGATTAATGACATTCTAGAATTTCTGAGGAATTAAAGTCAAGTTCACTACTTATATTTTGCACAGTATATATCATATTTGCCTTTCTATAATCCATTTATATTCCACCATATCTTTTTTTGGTAAATCAATATTTTTTTCCCAACTACATGTAGAAGCAATTTATTTTAAGGTGTTAAATTTTATTTTATTTTTTCCCAATTATATGAAAAAAACTTTCCAACATTTTTCAAAGAATATTAAGTCTTAAATTCTCTCCCTCTCCCCTTGAAATGGTAAGCAACATCATATAGATTTAAAATGTGAAATAATGTAAAACATTTTTCCATATTAATCCTTTTGTGGAAAAAATAAATAGAAAAAAATTAAAGTGAAAAAAGTTGACTTTGGTCTGGATTCAGACTTTCAGTTCTTTTTCTCTGGAAGCAGATGGCATTTTGTTATCATGCGTCCTTTGGTACAGTTTTAGATCATTGTATTGCTGAGAATAGCTATAATTCACAGTTCATTGTAAAGATACATGTAATGTTCTCCTTGTTCTGCTTATTTCACTCTGCATCAGTTCATAAAAGTCTTTCCAGAATTTTCTGAGCTACTCCTGCTTGTTATTTCTTATAGCACAGTAGTATCCAATTACAATCATATACTAGAACTTACTCAGCCATTCCCCAATTGATGGATATCCCCTAACTTTCCAAATCTTTGCCCCACTAAAAAGAGATGCTTTAAATTTTTTTTTTCACATAAGCCCTTTCCCTTTTTGTTTTTGTTTTTTATCTCTTTGGTAAACAAACCTAATAATGGTATTGCTGGGTCAAAGGATATGTACTGTTTTATAGCCTTTGGGCATGGATCTGAATTACTCTTCTGAATTAATCAGTTCACAACCCTTCTAACAATGCACTTGTTTCCCAACTTTCCCATATCTCTTCTAAGTTTTGTCATTTTCCTTTTCTGTCATAATATCCAATTTGATAGGTGTGAGGTGGTACCTCAAAGTTGTTTTAATTTGCATTTCTCTAATTAATAGTGTTTTAGAGCATTTTTGCATGACTATAGAAGGCTTTAATTACTTTGTTTTAGAACTGCCTGTTCATATCCTTTGACCTTTTGTTGATTGGGAAATGACTTTTATTATCATATTTTGAACTCATTTCTCTATGTATTTGAGAAATTAGGTCTTTATTAGAGAGACTTGTAAAACATTTTTCACCGTTATGATTATACTGTGTATTACTCTTCCTCCCCCAATTTGCCCTCTTTTCTGTGTCTCACCACCTATCTCCTATCCTCTTCCTCCCTACTTTCCTGCAGCATAAGAGAGTTTTCTCTACCCAACTGATTGTGTATGTTCTTCCCTCATTGAACCAATTCTGATGAAAGTAAGTTTCACATGCTCCTTTCCCCACTTCCCCTATCTTCCCCTCCATTGTGAATGTTCTTTCATGCCTCTTTTATGTGGAATAATTTACCCCATTCTATTTTTCCCTTCCCCCTCCTCCCAATGCATTCCTCTTTCTCATGCCTTAATTTAATTTAATTTTTTATATCATCCCATCATATTCAACTTACACCCTTGCCCTCTGTATATATACACACTCTCCTTCCATCTGCCCTAATAATGACAGTTCTTTGGCATTCAAAGAATCATCTCCCCATGTAGGGATATACACAGTTTAACCTTATTGTTATGTCTTGATTTCTCTTTTCCTGTTACCTTTGTATGATTCTCTTGAGTCTTATATTTGAGAGTCAGATTTTCCATTCAGCTCCAGTCTTTTCATCAGGAATGTTTGAAAATGCTCTATTTCATTGAATACCCATTTTTTCTCCTGAAGGATTATGCTCAATTTTACTGTTATTCTTGGTTGAAGTCTTAACCCCTTTGCCCTTTGGAATATCATATTCCAGGCCCTCTGATTCTTTATTGGAGAAGGTGCTAAGTCTTGTGTTATCCTTACTATAATTCCATGATGTTTGAATTTTTTCTTCTTGGCTGTTTGCAATATTTTCTCCTTACCTGGAAGTTATCCTTTTGGGATTTCTTTCAGGAGGTGAATGTTGCTTTCTTTCCATTTCTGTTTTGTCCTCTGGTTCTAGAGTAGTGATACTGAACCTTTTAGAGGAGCAGTTGATGTCCTCAGATACGTGTGGAGAGAGGGAGGGGAGCAGCCCAGCCCTGCATCATTCTGGCATTCTAGTAACAAACTCTGGTGAACTCTGCTGGGGTGACGGTAGGCCTGCCCACAGAGAGGGCTCTGAGTGCCCCCTCTGGCATGTGTACTATAGGTTTGCCACCAAGGTTCTAGAGTGTCAAGACAGTTTTCCTTGATAATTTCTTGAAAGATGATATCCAAGTTATTTTTTTTTAACATAGATTTCAGGTAGTCAAATAATTCTTAAATTATCTCTCCTAGATTTATTTTCTAGTTGAATTATTTTCCCCATGAGATATTTCACATTTTCTTCTATTTTTTAAAAATTCTTTTGACTTAGTTTGATTGTTTCTTGATGTCTCATGGAGTCATTAGCTTCCACTTGCCCAATTCTAATTTTTAAGACTGATTTTCTTGAGTGAGCTTTTGTACCTCCTTTTCCATTTGGCCAGTTCTACTTTGTAAAGAGTTCTTTTCCTCAGTGAATTTGTGTTTTGGAAAAAGAAATCCTCTTTTTCCAAAAGGCCAATTCTGCCTTTCAAGAAGTTTTTCTCTTCAGTGTATTTTTTTATATCATTTAAGAAATTCTTCTCTTCTTTGGATTTTTGTACCTCTTTTTACCAATTGGCCTATTCTGTTTTTTTAAGGTATTAATTTCTTTAGCATTTTTTGGGGCCTCCTTTTCCACATTGTTGACTCTTTTTTCATAATTTCCTATATCACTTTCATTTCTTTTCTCAATTTTCCTTCTACCTTTCTTATTTGGTTTTTAAAATTCTTCTTGAGATCCTCCATTAATTCTTTTTGGGCTTGAAAACAATTGCTATTTTTCTTGGAGACTTTGGATACAGTAGTATTGACTTTGTTCTTTTTCTGAGTTTGAGTCCACCCTGTCACCAAAATAACTTTCCAAGTTGAGTTTCTTTTTTGGTTGTTTGCTCATTTTCCTTCCTCTTTTTTTTTCCTTTTAATTAAAAAAAATGTTAAAATTGGGCTCTCTAAACAGAGATGAAGGGAGCCCATTTGTTCCAAGCTTCAGGTTCTCTGTGGAGCTGTTTTCAGAGCTGGCACTGAGAATCTATCTGCTTTCCATTCTTCCAAGGTGGTACGATATAAGGAAAGGTGTATTTAATAATTTCCTGGCCTGTGTTCTGGTCTGTGAGTAACCCCAAACACTCTTTTACTCCTTGAAACTGTGGCCATGGTCCCCTGTTCCTTTGTGGATGCAGGTGCTACTGTCTGCTAGTGTTCTTCCTCACCCTGTGACTATCCAGGACTACGATCTGTTTCTGCATATGGGCAGTGGGACAAGAGTCTTGCATCCAGAGCCAGCAAAGGGACCCCTATAATCTCCTTCTGAGAAGTTGTCCAAAACTTTTATTATCTGTGGCTGAGCATTCCAGAAACTTTGGCTATTGCTTCAGTTGCACCCAAGGCCTATTGCCTTAGTGAGGCCTGTCCTGGCATGCCGCACTCCCTCTCCACCCTGGTGTACTAGATCCCTTGTGCCAAGCTTTCTAAGTTGTTTCAGGCTGAAAAATTACCTTGCCTTGTCTTTTTGTGGGTTATGCTGCTCTAGAATTCATTTTGAGGCATTATATCATTGCCTTTTGGAGGGTAATTTGGTAAAAATCGGATGGGTCCCTGTATCTTCTCTGCCATCGTGGCTCTGCCCCCTATAAAAACAGTTATTAACATTAATTTTCAAAATTTTGAGTCCCAAATTCTTTCCCTTCTTTCTCCAAGATGGTAAGTATTTTGATATGTTACAAATCTAATATCTCACAAAACATTTCCAAATTGGTCGTGTAATGGAGAGGACCATCCCCCCACCCCAAAAAAATACAAAGAAAACAAAGTGAAAAACAGCATGCTTCAATTTAAATTCAGACTTTCTTAGGTCTTTCTCTGGAGGCAGATAGCATTTTTCATCATGAGTCCTTCAGAATGATCTTGAATCCTTGAACTGCTGACAATAGCCAAGTCATTCACAGTTGTTCTTCATACAATATTATTATCCCTGTATACAATGTTCTACTGGTACACTCACTTCACTCCATATCAGTTCATATAGGTCTTCCCAGGTTTTTCTGAAATATTCCTGCTTATTGTAAATTCTGAGAGCCCAATCCATCACATCCCTTCTTTTCTTCTGTGTTTCAGATAACAATGGCAGTGGTTGAGGAATCCCAACCACTCACTCTTTCAGTACCCAAGGATATAGTTTGTTTGGGCCAGGTGAGCAGATCGAGGGCAGCTCAGAGAGTGCTCTCTTACTCTCTGATTATTTGTAGTGGTTTTAAACTCCCCATTTGAACCATTTTTGTTCTGTCCTTTCAGTTCAAGGTCATTCTTCTCTGCAGAGAAGAGAAGCAAGATACTAGCTAAGTCATATTATCTCATCTCATTCGTCTTTTCCCATCCATCCTGAGAAGGGGTCTTAGCCTTTCTTTAATTCTCCTCTTTTCCACAAGATGTCTTTTTTCTGTCCCTCCCCTCATCAGCCTCAGATTGATCTTTGTGTTCCTGATACCATTCTTATAGTACCATCCCACGCCACCACCACTTTTGTATTCCTCCTTTATTTCTTGCTCTTGTCCCCTTTCTCTCTCTTTTAAAAACCTCAGTTGGTGTGCTCTTTACATTCACTACAGTCCCTTCAGATAGTTCCCATTTTCCATCCTCACTGAAATCATTTCCCTTTGTGTCTTCAGAATTTTGTGTTGAGAGTTTCCTATCCGGACTATGATGTCCTGGCTCTGAGCAGACACCCTTTGAATTTTAGTCCTTGGAGTCCTGCCTTCTTAGCAGTTTTTCTCTTCTCTATCACCAACTCCTTAAGAGGCAGGAGTCATTTTTCTCCAGAGTTGCCGTCCTTTCTACCAGTTCTACAATCAATTCTTCTCAGTGACAATCAGACCCAGAATAGAATTTCCTTTTGTTGGTTGCTGTAGCTACTCAACTTTTGAAAGTGAAAGAGTTCCAACAAATATCTAGATGTTTATATGATGAAAGCCACCCATCTACACATCATGCCTCTTCACCCAGGGCTGGGATCTCTTAACAGAATTGGAATTCCTCCTCTCTTTATTTAGTTTGGTTGGTCTCTAGTGCACCTCAGTGTTCCCCACTGTGATTCTCTCATACCTGCTTTTTTGATGCTACCCCACCCAAATTCTTTTTAGCTCTAGATCGGCAGTTCCCCAACTTTTTTGGCCTACCGCCCCCTTTCCAGAAAAAATATTACTTAGCGCCTCCTGTCACATACTATCACCGCCTCCAAATGCACGTGTGGCCATCACCGCTCCCTTGGATTGCTGCAGCACCCACTTTGGGAATCACGTCTCTATATTATGCTTATTGTAAATAGGTAGCTGCATCTTGAGACATTTACCCATCATCCCACCAAGTCTTAGCAATTCTTATGAACCAAAATGTGTCTCTTTGCGTTAGGCTCACCAACTCCTTTCTTGAATTTGAGCTTCTGTGAGCTTGCAGTTGAGGATGACTCTGAGGATGTGAATCAAGGTGACTATGCCCTCCAGAGAGATGGGATACAGCAGGAAAGACAAAGATGATGGATCCTTTTTTGGACATGCTGAGTTTCTGGCACCTGGGTCCTAGCACCTCTTGAGCTGAACATACCTCTTCATCTTTCGTGATTCTTGTCAGTGTCCTGCCAGAAGAGATCCAGTCAATCTGCTGAGATGAGAACTGTTCCCTTGACCTCCCAGCAATCTCAGTGGGGAGTGTTAGGGCATCCGAGTACCTGGAATTGATCTCTCCATGGCATTGGCCCACCTCCTCTTCCAGTCACATGTCTCCAGTGATATTTTTTTTTGCCACTTCCCTAAGAAAATAACATTGAATGGATATGTAGGGTTTTTTATGTTAAAAATGAAGTGTTGATACTTTACTGAAAAACTCTATTGTTTGGTCTGTGTGGAAACTTTCTCCTTTACTTTTCATCAAAAAACCTTCTACATCTGTGACTCGTTAGAGAATCCCTAAGGAATTACCCAGAGCTTGGCACAGTGCCTGGCACATAGTAAGGTTTTGTCAGAGGCTTATTGAGCGATTGACTGAGGCACATTGTTTCTTAGTGAGCTTTGTTAACTAATCATTAGTCTTCTTTTAGGGCCTTTCAACTTCCCCCTACAGGCCTCTCTTACCCCATCTGGGAGCATAGATGGAGGGAATTAATGCATTACATCCTTACTGTCCTAAAGAAGTCTCATCTTGCTCCAGTAACTGGGCAGGGTAGAGTAGCACAGGGCCAGGCCTCTTCACCACTTGTAGATCCTCACTGGGTCTTGGGGTAAAGACATTTTCAGCACAGTAATATTCTCTACTATTAAAATGGGTGATGCTATACTTCTAAATAAGATTATGGAAGGTGAAAATTGTATTCAATTGTTTGCCCTCTATATGAAACTTTTGTGTTTGTGCCTTGAGTACACAGTGAATGGAGTACAAGCCTCTAAATCGAAGGAGAGTGAATTTTTCAACCCAGTTCTAAATGAGAAGCAGAAACTAGCAGTTAGAAGAATCTTAAGTGGGGACTGTCGGCCAATCCCATACATTCTTTTTGGACCTCCAGGAACTGGAAAGACAGTGACCATAATAGAAGCTGTTTTACAGGTAATTATCTAGAGCTCTAGCCATAATTTGTTTCTTACTCCTATGAGTCAAGAGGCAGGATCATTACCTTCCTGGGAATTATTGTCCATTAAGTACATAGACATAGCATTCAGTAAGTAGCCTGTGGAGTTATTTGACAGCATTTAAGGATCATATTTTCAGCCTTTAGAAGTTGCTTCATTTTCAGGAAGCAAACCAATTGTACGGTAGCAGAAGTTTACCTGTAGAAGAAATGCTACTTAAAATTAGACTTGGCCATTGTCACCAGACTGCAAAAATGTCAGGTATATAAATATACATATATACAGTTTTAATCAGGTCATTGAGTCCATCAAACTTTCTCCCAAAGGTACTTTTGAACCTCATCCCATAGTTCTGCGCTATGGTAGGGCAGGTGTTTTCATTTTAGTTAGGGACAGATACAGGAAGATTAAGGCACTTTTCTAAGGAGATAGAACAATCAAGTCATGAAAAAAGACTTAGAGAATAGGCTTTTCCTTCTGACTCTGATTGCAGGCTCTTCCCATCTTTACATCACTTATGTCCAGTCTTATTTTTATAAATTATTGTTCTGTGGTGGTTTTTAAAAAATATCTGGTGGTGCTGTGATTTCCATATCTCTTTGATCTTTTTATCTATGACACAGATTCATTCTACTTTACCAGACAGTAGGATTCTGGTCTGTGCCCCATCCAACAGTGCCACCGACCTCGTTTGTATGCGGCTGCATGAGAGCAAAGTGCTTGCCCCGGGTGCCATGGTGAGAGTGAACGCTACCTGCAGATTCGAGGAGGTGATTTTTCATAGTTCATGAAATTTAACCCATCCCCCCTCCCCTGACAATGAGTCCACAAATATGAAATGTTATTTATCATAGAGTTCTCAGCTAAGTGTGCATGCATTTGTGCTTGAGCCCTGCAGAAATAACTCTATTGTTTCACAAGTCTTCAGCCAAAGAACCTTCTAAGGCTTCCCATTGCCTGCCAAGTTAATTCCAAGAACACCATGTCCTGCCTCCTTTTCATACACTATAATGTTACCCCGGGCTACATTCCTAGTCTTCTCTTTCCCTGCATCCCTACAACTTCACTTTTATTCTAGCCAAACTGAACCACTTACTATTTCTTCCATCCATAGTCCTCATCTTCTGTGCCCAAGCTCCCTGCTTCCATTACTATGGCTTCTGCCATCATGTGAAGCTATTCCAGTGCTTCCCTGTTTTTACCTTCCCCAAAGGAAAATATTTCCTTCAGTCCCTCATGAGTCAGTAATATATGGTGATGCCTCTTGTGCCTCATGTACTTGCAACCCCATGTATCCCATGCCACCACCCATTGAAAGGGAAGCTTTTTAGGGGCAAGAATTGTGCCTTTTCCATCTTGGTATCCTTACTACAAGAAGCTCAGGCCCTCATCTATAAAAGGGAATAAGAATATGGACAGGTGAAGAGGATTAAACAGATATCAGCCAAAAACTGAGAGGTTGAGGAATTCGACTCAATTCAGCAAACAGCAGGCCTCAGGGAGCTTAAGAAATTCCTATGGAGTATTTGGTCCTTGAATCCTTGGTGATATCTTTAAGTTTTCTTTAGGAACTAAGATGGAAGAATTGAGGAATAACATAGGGATGTGGGCATCTGAACAGAGGGACCATGAGCTAGGGTTCCAGCTTGTACCTCTCATCGTAACTTTCACTTAGGACAGGCCATGGGGTGAGTTAGCAGGTCCTGGATTATAGCTTTTCTAGGACAAAGGAACCTAATAGATCTCTGACAGTGATGCCCAGTTTCCCAGCCTCCTAGAAGGTGATCCCAATGCCATAGACTCCAGGCTTGCTTGGCATGCTGTATGTCCGCATGGAGCACCAGAAGAGTACCATGTAGCACAAAATGATAATAGTAATAACATCTGGCATGCACAAAGCACTTTAAAGTTTGCAAAATGCTTTGCAAATATTATCTCATTTGATCCTCACAACAACCTTTGAAGGCAGGGGCTTTTATACAGATAAGGAGACTGAGGCAAATAAGAGATTAAGTGACTTACCTGTGGCTGCGTCAATAAAAGTGTCTGAGGTCAGATTTGAACTCTGATCTTTCTGAATCCATGTATATTATTCCCTTGGTCCCCGGAGGAGCTTTCCTGAGTTGAAGGTCACACCCAGGATGTTCATTTCCTCCAAAGTCATGGTTCATGAACTATTCCTGGCATACTTATTTCCATTCAGCCAGAGGACAGAATCAGTTCAGAGCAAAGCAATTTAATGAAATGGCATAGTAAGAAAAGTAGCCAGAGAAATTTCCTCCCATAAACCTGGGGCACACTCAAAATACAGCTATCAGTGGGGAAGTTGGCTGCACCTAGGGAAGGTGGACCCAGAAGAAATATAGATGGCCAGGGCCCAGGAATGAAGAGGAAACTCATACCTCTCTTGTCATTCCCCTGTGGTCATTGCTCTACAAAGCATATGATATTGAGCATATCTCTCTCTCCTAGTTTCTGGCTTCAGTTGGAATTCTCAGCAGAATTGCTCCTTCTTCCTCATGAGAGGAGGAGTGGTCTTAAATTAGAGCCAAAGGCTTAAGCTTCTGGGGCTTTTAGGTAAGCAGGCCCTTCACTCTTCCTTGTCAGACTAGCTTAAAATCCTGTCTACTTTTCATCCCATAAGGATAGGGAGGCCTGTGAGCTCCCAGTGATTTGGATAGTTGGATTTTTCTTTCCAGAAAGCGATTTATCTACAGGGGCCAAGGCCTTTTGGATCATAGACCAGCCACCCAACATAGACATCTTTCTTTGAACCTTGGTTTTCTGCTCATCAGGAAAATTCTCTTTGCCCCAAATCTCCATATGATTTTGAGTGAAAAATAAACTTTAATTCTTGCTTAATCCCTGGGCAGAGATCCTGTTCCCCAAACCCATTTCAGGTGGACCCTCTGGCAATCCCAAATTCTTTAGTTCACCTGAAAATAAAAGGGAGGAAAAAAGAACAAAATCTTCCCAAGTAACATTATATGAGATCTCTGCCTCTGCCTCTGCCCTTTGTTCCATAGCCTGGCTTTTTGTGTTTTCTGGACAATAATAAGTCCCAAGTTTTGAGCTCTCTGACAGATTTTTAGCCTTCTTTGGGAAGTCGATCTTACTTGGGCATCAAGGTGATAAAATGTTGGTATTTATTTCCTAAGGGGAAGTTGTGGGATTTCTATCCCTGAATTTCTTTGAGAAACCACATATTGTAGATGTAAAATGAGCAGCTGCCTCACTGTCACCTGTGCCTAGAGCCCAGGGTAACATTTAAGAGCCCCCACCTCCAAGCACCTTCTTCCCAAAACAAAATAGAAAGAGCCACTTCAAATCAGCAGTACCACACCCCATCTGATGAAGACAATCCTCACCAAGGTTACTAGTTACAGTTCCCATTCAGACAACTCCATGCATAGCTTAGGCTGCCTACTTGCGGCTTGAGGAGAGCCTGGGCCAGCTTTGTAGACATAAGGGTGTCCCTGCTGGGTTGCAACACTGGTCCAGTGAGTTGTCTGGGGAGGAGGAGAGTTTCCTTTTAACCATTGACATGGAAGTCAGGAGAGTTTTCCCCAGTGCACAGAGACAGATTTTCCTTATTTGCTTTGCTAGTCTGCTTGTTTAAATGTCTTTTACTTTAAGATACATTGATCAGGTGGTATAGTGGATAGAGTACTAGGGAGGAAATCAAGAAACCTGAGTTCAAACCCTGCCTCAACCATACCATCTGAGAGCCTCTAATAGTGCCTACCCCCCACCCCAGCCTTATTATGAGGATCATGGCTAGAAAGGGCCTTGTAAACCTCCAAGTGCTAAAGAAATGCTAACTATTACTGTGATGATAATGGATCGATTTGATTAAAGAAACATGAGGGTGGGGGTTGAAATACATCCTGATCTAAAGGGTACTTTGAACTTTAGTGTAGTGTTTAGAGGAGCCATGTGGAGGAGGGGAGGGTGCTAAAGCAAGAGATGCCACTTCTACCTCTGTGCCAAGTCATGACAGCTGCTATCAGGTGGGGAGTGAAGGAAGGACACTAGCCAGGGGTTGCCTCTGAGGGCCCAGGAGGATGTGATGCACAAAAAGAGACTTTGGGGACAGAGGTGGGTTTGGTGATTTCATCCACTCCTTCGCCACCTCTGTGCAAGTGATTCAGCCCTTGTCTCTCTCCCAAGTTCTAATCTTGCATCACCAACTGTCTTTCAGTGTCATAAACTGACAACTTCAACAGTGTCGGTCAGCAGGTGTTTAGTAAGTTTTTACTGAATGCTAGGCACTTTATTTAGATGATGGTCCCTGCTCTCAGGAGCTTACAATTTAATAGGGAACTGAAACACAATGAGGTGGGGGAGACGGCAAAGAAAGACCTGGGAAAATGAGTCTGGCATCCTGGAAATAAGTCCTGGAAAGGAGGGAAGAAATATAAAGGCTTCTCAAAGCTCAGCAGGTCCTTGAGAGAATTCAGCATTAGTCCCTTTGCAAACTTCTTCCTTTCCTGCATTTCACTCACTTGGCTCCTTTCAGTCTCTTCCATGTTCAGTTCATCCACCATCAGCTCCCACCCATCTTTCCAATCTTCGTCATTAAACAGTGCCAGGTACTGTGCTGAGTTCTGGGTATACAAAAAGGGACAAAAGACTGTCCCTGCCTTTGAGGAACTTACAATCAATCAAATGGGGGAGACAACATACAAATACATGTATACAAAGCAAACTACATACAGAATGAATAGGAAATGATTAAACAGAGATGAAGAAGGCTCAGGGAAGGCTTCATGTGGAAGGGGAGATTCTAGGTGAGACTTGAAGGAAGCCAGGGATATCAGTAGTGGGAGCTGAGGAAGGAGGAGAGCATATTGGATCTGGGGGGTGGCCAGAGAGAATGCAGGAGACCAGGGTCATGGGATCAGAAAGTTCAGTGGAGATGGGTGCAAGAAGTCAGGAAAGGGGCCACATGGTGAAGGAGCTCCCATTGAACTAGCCCTACTAGCTCTGTTTCCCACACATCCTCCTCTACTACTGGCACGCATGAACTAGAAAGAGTCAGCCAGACAGTGTCTGAATAAAATAGTTAATGGTTTACAGAACAGCCTCCTTTACGTGTGTGTGTTTTGGTTTTGTTTTTGTTTTTTCACAGACTATCAGTGATACTGTCAGACTCTACTGCAAAGATGGGGAAGATGTCTGGAAGGCATCTCGATACAGAATAATCATCACTACCTGCAGTAGCTCTGGACTGTTCTACCAGATTGGAGTGAGGTATCTAAGATGTGTCATCATCTTGTGGGGGAAATTTGACCCCAAGGGATCAAGAGACACTCTCTCCATGTGAGAAAAGGGCAGTAAGACATTAGAGAAGTCTTGAGGAAGGATTTAGCTACCCCTGACATAAGTAGATCCCAGGGTCAAGAGATTCATGCAAGGCCCCATGCTGGGTGTGGGAACACAAAAGGACAAAACAATCTGGCCCTCAACTAACTTGGAGTCTTCTGCTTTTCATGTGGCACTACAGGGGCCATCCTACAATAAACTCTCCTTTTGTTTTCCTTATCCCTCTTAGCAGTGTCCTGTTTGTCCTTACTGCTCCCTGCATTCCCACCCTCCTCTTTGTGTTAATTAATAGACTTGTAGCTGAGAAGGTCCATGTGTGGGAATATTAGCTTAGCCCACCTCTCACCTGTATTCTCCCTGCCAAAACATCAAAGAGTATCAAACCAAATAGCAATGAAGAAATCCAGAGAAGTGCTAAAGTAGGTGTCTTCACCTAGCCCAGTTGAAAGAATTGTAGAGAATAAATAATTTGGAAAAAAAAAAAGTGTTTCAGTCTATTCAGATGTTAGGAGCAGTTATCCAGCAGTTTAAAAAAAAAAAACTTTACTTAGAGCATAACAAAGAAAATCTCCAGGGATATTCCAGCACTCACCTGGGGTAGACATACTCCTCATCCCCTTTAGGGAACCAGAAGGCCATAGCAAATGGGAGATTCTCAAAATATGTCTACTGCCTCAGTTTTTTAGGCAGAGCCAGATATAAACCCTCAGAGGTGCCTTGAATCATCCTGGGTAGTACTGGGTCAGCAGGTGTGTCAGCCAGTTGCTTCAGATGATGCAGGATGTGAGGAATCTGTGACTGTGCCTAAGGCATCATTGACTAAGGCAGTGATGGTGTACCTTTTAGAGATCCACTGCCCAAACTGCAACCCTCATGTTGCATGTGAGCCCCTCACCTTACCCCTGACAGGGGAGGGAGGAAGCACTCCCAATGGACTGCTGGGCAGAGGAGTGGGTGATGGGAGATATGTCCTCAGGCATGTGTAGAGATGGGGAAGGGAGAGCGCTCCTCTGACATGCTCCAGCATGTGTGCTATAGGTTTACCAATACAGGTGTAGGTCATGCCCTGAGTTTCCTGCTGATCCTCCAGCTCCAGTGGGACCACTTGGCCTCTAGAGGCCCACTGTCAGCCTAGGGTTTTTAGCTTTTATTCTTCTCCTCATTTTCCCCCCCTTTTAAAAAAAATTACAATCACTCAAGCAGTGAAAATGAAACTTTTGTTTTTATGGTTCTGGGTCTTGTCTGCTTTTTGCTTTTTTGTACTAGGAAGAAAATAGTGGTACTCAAAAGGTCACTAAACTGGCACTTACCCCAAAGAGATCAAAGAATAATGGAAGAGAACCATACATATGACTATATTTGTAACAGAATTTTGGTAACAAAGAATCAAAAACTAATCAAGGGGCAGACTGTCATTCAGTGAATATCTGAACAAATTATAGTGCTCCGTATGATGGAACAGTATCATGTCTTAAGGAATCATGAAAAAAGATAGTCTTAGAAACTTGGAAAGACCTGTTTGAAGTGATGTAGAAGAAAGAGGGCAGAAGCAGGAGAGTAGTTTATTCAGAGACTGCAGCACTGTATAGAGAAATAATGTTGAAAGAATTAATTGTGATTACTACAAGAAGACCTAGGAGGAAACACACTACCGCACTTCTGACAGAGGAGATGGACTCAAGGGGCAGAATGAGCCACAGACTCTGGTTATTGCCAGTAATATGTTTTGATTTACTGAGGATTGTTCCCAGAAGGAGTTGGGGGAGATTATTCTTTAATTTGGAGTAGGAGAATGGGGTGTTGTAGAAAACCATTATGTAAATGCGTAGGAGAGAATCCAAAAACAACAACAACAAGATAGCTCGTGGAACTTACATTATAGAGGTTCACCATTCCATATATAATTCTCTTTTGCTTCTCCTTTTAAATTCCCTTATACCACACACCTTTCTTCAAATTACCTACATAACAATGGAAATTACTCTTTTTAAAGTATTAACTAAGAAGTTAGCCTCAGTCACTTCCCCTCTGGATATTAGGTACTTTTCTACCTTCAAGAATTTCCTGTTAAAATTGTTGAGTAGAATGAGAAGTTATGGGTGTCAAACACCATCTGAAATTTTGAAGTTGGGATTTGCATCATGAGACTAGACTGAATTAAAAAATTATTTCCATCTCTAATCCTATGATATATTTATTTTGGGATACAGAGCATTTTTTCCTTTTTACTGATTACTGAAAACAAAGTTCTCTTCCTCCTTTCCAAAATATGAGGTTTCAAGTTGCGGAAGGTGATAGATATTCAGAGACAGTGCATGTCTTGGCTTTCCTTAAATCTCTCTTTGTGACAGGAGTCATTGGGGGCTTAGTGGGAGATGGTAAAACTTTATTTGATTACTTTTCTCCTTGCTTCCTAAAGACCCCTCCAAAAAGACTACTGATGTAGCCCAACAGTTCCTTTTTCCCTGGCTGGAATTTGGCTGAATCTAGTATATTTTTTTCAGTCTGTCACCAAACAGTGATTGCCTCAGCTTCTGTGACAGCTTGGGACCTCAGGAGTTTGATGGCAAGCATGTCTCTCTTTTTAGAATTGGACATTTCACACATGTTTTTGTGGATGAAGCAGGACAAGCAAGTGAGCCAGAATGCCTCATTCCTTTGGGTTTGGTCTCCGAAGTTAACGGCCAGGTAAGGTGCATTGGGAGGATTTGTCGATGTTTAGAAAGAAAATTGTCCCAAGACATAGCTTTATTTTTTGATCAACCAATACTTTGAAATGTTGTAGGCAACTGTCAGTGTGTTTTAATGTGCTAGAATTATCACAGTAACTAGTGCTATCCTTAAGCAATTTATAAATTTTTAGTATCCCTACATCATTCTTTTTTTTAAGCCCATACCTTCTATCTTGGAATCAATACTGTGTATTGGTGCCAAAGCAGACAAATGGTAACAGCTAGGCAAGGGAGATTAAGTGACTTGCCCAGGGTCACAACAGTTAGGAAGTGTCTGAGGCCACATTTGAACCCAGGATCTCCTATCTCTAGGCCTGGCTCTCAGTCCACTGAGCCACCTAGCTGTCCTCCATCATTCATTTTTTAAAGAAGATAATTGATGATAGTGGTAATGATCCATGAAGAGTGCCACTGAACACAGAAATTTCCTTAATTAGTGAATATACTGGTCCTCAGGAATCTCTGTGACTGTTTAGAAGCTTGCTTCTTACCCACTTCAGGTCAGCCTGAAGTCTTTACGAATTCCTTAAGGCTGCCAGCCTGTTGATGGTGACTGTCCTGTCATCTGCCTTCTTCACATATTTCTTCAGCCTTCATAGATTCCTCACTTGGGCTCAAGGAGCCATCACTGAAGTGTCAGTCAGTTATCTGAACCCATTTCAGGGAGGCATGTGTCCTTAGGACATCCCTTAATGTTCAGCAAGGCTCATACTGTACTCCCTGGGGTGAGCCCCTTCTCTCTCATCAGCTTTCCATAGGCTTCTGGGTCAGTTTGGCATGGGGGCCTCCATTCTCCAGGCCTTTGTCCGTCAGGACATCACCAAAGCCATGACACCTAAGCAGCAAAGAGTATGCGATTTTTCCCTCCATAGTTCTGATGTTTTAAAAAGACCTTTGCCTTGGCCCAGGGTTTCTGCTTTGGGCCAGGCTCTCCCACTCCCCAGTTGTTCTCCTGGTGCTTGTTAGCCATGCCATGCTGTGTAGGACACATGACCATCCTCTGTGACTAAACAGATATGCAGTAGGGGAGCCGCTGCCTTACACGGCTGCCCCTTGACCCATAGAAAGATGAAGGAGCTGTTTCTGAGGCTGTTTCTGTGCTTCAGATTGTGCTTGCTGGAGATCCCATGCAGCTCGGCCCAGTCATCAAGTCCCGGCTAGCTCTGGCGTATGGATTAAACGTGTCCATGTTGGAAAGACTCATGTCCCGGCCCTTGTATCTGAGAGATGAGAACGCTTTTGGTGCTTGTGGATCCTACAATCCTTTGTTGGTGAGTCAGGCGCTGCTTTTGTGTCTAAAATCTTCTTACCTGAAGCTCTTTTACAAAGAATTCTGTAGGTGGTGACTGGATAGAGCACTGGCTGGATAGTGCACAGAGGCTTGAATGCAGCCTCAAATACTTGCTAGCTGGGTGATCCTGAGCTTGTGAACCTCAGTTTCCTTATCTACCAAATGAGCTTCACAGTAGCACCAGCCTCTTAGGGTCATTTGGAGAATCACATGAGGTACCACTCGGCACTATGGAAATGCCAGCTGTTATTTATGCTTATTTTCCTCCTCGCTCTTCTTTGAAAGAATCCTTTCCTGGTGTTCTCTTAGAGTGGCCTCCCTCCAGTGACCTGACAGGAGTCAACTCCTTTGTATTTATTTATTCTCCTGTTTAATCTGCTTCTTTATGGTGCTTAGATAGCTATGATGCACGGAGGTTTGGCCTTGTTTCCTTAGCGAATAACAGGCATTCTTATTGTTTGTGTTTGTCTCTTCGTTTCCTGGCATACAGGAGATGATTAATGAATGACCTAATCATCATCATTATTGTTACTATTCTGTGTCATAGCTAGTTGCCCAAAGGCATGGTTATGATGAGTTCTCAACAGTGCCTGTGATCAGACCCTGTGACTTGGTCTTTTAAAAAAATGCTATCAGTTACAGAATTAATGTTTGAAGAATAACTCGTGAGTATCCATCTCCAGAGAAAGAACCGATAAATAGAAAAATAAAAGACATTTTAAACACACACACGTATATAAAAAACATTTTTTGTCAGGTGGTGCCCTTTGTGGTACAAGGGAATCTTAATGTAATCTATAAACAACTGAATAAAAATAGTTTTTTAAACTTATTATTCATCTATTTATTGTTTACTTTTTAAAGATTTGGGTTCCAAATTCTCTCCCGTTCCTTCCAGCTATTGAGAAGGCAAACAATAGGATATTAATTATACATGTGAAGTTACACAAAACATATTTCCATGTTAGTCTCAGTGGCTTTTTCCAAACCTACCTCATGGAACGTTGCCTTGCTAGACACTAGTTTGCAGGAATACTTTTGATGCTTATGATGAAGCACAGCAGCCTGCCCTGCTTCCAATCCCTTCCCAGTCCCCCATAACAGTACATTATTTCTGTGCAAAGAACTGTTTCCTGTTACCTTGTTTCACAGAGTAGCATGTTCCACAAGGCAGGCATGCAAAGTTACTTGTGATGGAGCTGTTATTAAAAAGAAAAAAAAGAAAATATTCTTTTCTTCTCCACCTTTTCTGCCACTTGAGACAGTCCATTGTGGCCCCTAGGAAAACCAGTCTGCATAGGGACAGCAGCCTAGCACGAAGGAAGGCCTGGAAGCAAGCAGTGACCCACCTGACCCTTCACTTCTCTATCCTCCCTTGCTTTAGAAGTATTTGATGTCACTTAATTCACTACAATGTAGCTGAAACTTTATTCAGTGAGTCCTTGTAAGTCTTTTGGCCTGCCACAGGTATTAGGAATAGAAGTAGGATGTTGAACTAATGATAAAATACCTCGGATACGATATAAAGTAATTGAGAAGTTCTGTGGAATTTGCTATAATTGAATTTTAATTGTACACTCTAAATGGAAATTTTATTTATTTCTGTTAAACAGAAAATTTAAGATGTTTAAATCTGATATTTTAATAATATGCATATAAACCTCTTCCAATAAATGACAAGATAAAAATAGGTTTTGTCATCTAATGATATGGGCTTTGTTTGAATAGCAGAGTGTTTTATAGAAACTCATTAAGCAAATATTTTAGTTCTTATTCTGTAGATAGCAGTGGGGAGATGAGGGGAGAGTGAGGGAAGGACACAAAGGACCATGGATAGGACCTGCTTCTACCCTCCAAAAGTTAGAATCCACTGGAAGTGATAGGAAGACATACAGAACTGTAGTTGGCAAATGGACAATAAGGGGTGGAAATATATGGGAACCAGTGCCCTCTGCTGTTAAAATTGTCATCCCTGAACCCAGAAACAATATTTCTTTCAGATTCCCTAGTTTATGTAACAGGAACAGTTGCCAGGCCCAAGAGGGCTAGAGGTCCACTGGGCTCTGGCCCCAACTTGCCCAGGGACCAGCACATTTTCCAGCCTTTTCTGGCTCATACGTTATGTGAAGCCTAGGCTTTGGCCCTGGTCCAAGGTTCTCCCATGGAGAATGAGTATAGAAAGCTAGTCAGTATACAGCATGGCCCAGGCAAAGGATAACTTCATTTCCTATACACAAAAGGATTTTGGGGGGTTACTTTTTAAATTTTAAGTTGTCTCCCTCCCTCCCCACCCTGCACTGAAGAAGGCCACTTTTGGCACAGATATATAAAAACATAGTACCATGCACTACTTGGCAGTTCTTTCTTTGGATATGGATAGCGTCTTCCTTCATAGATATGTATAGTTGATTTGAATATATATAATACTCAGAATAGCTTAGTTACTCAGTTATTCTTTGAATAATATTGCTGTTACTCTATACACGCATTCTCTTGGTTCTACTTGTTTCACTCTTTTCATGCAAGTCATTCCATGTTTTTCTAAAATCAACCTGCTCATTATTTCTGACAGCACAGTAGTATTCCTTCATAATCATATATCACAACTTGTTAGCCATTCCCAAACTGATGTGCATCTCTTCAATTTCCAGTTCCTTGCCACCACAAAGAACTGCTATAAATATTCTAGAACATAAAGGTTCTTCTCCTTGACCACATTGAGGAAAAGACCTAATTGTGGTATTGCTGGGTACACGCAGTTTTAGAACTCTTTGGGCATAATTCCAGATTACTCTTCAAAATAATTGGATCAGTTTACAGTTCCACCTACAGCTTATTAGAAAAGTCTACTGTCTACTTCTTAGCCAGTTCCAGATAGTTCTGATAATTACTGCCTTGTTTTAGCTAGATCTTTCTTATCATTTTAAGGAAAAATCCATTTATACCTATGCTTTAAAGTGGTTTTAATAGGAATGAGCATTGTATTTTGTCAAGCTTTTTTCTTAATCTGTTAAAATACTCATGATTTTTGTTACTCTTCTTATTGCTATAATCAATTGTATCAATAGTTTTTCTTATATTAAACCATTCCTACATTTCTGGCTATAAATTCCACTTGGTGATAATATTATAATATTTGTGCTATATTGTTTTAACTGCTATTTTATTGAGGCTTTTCACATCCTTCTTCATTAGTGAAATTAGTCTATAATTTTCTTTGTTTTTTATACTTCGTGGTTTAGGTATCAACACCATATTTATTTCATAAAAGGAGTTTGGTAGGACTCTTCTTCTTCTCCAAATAATTTATTTGATATTAGAATTAATCTTTAAATGTTAGGGAGAATTCACTTGTAAATCCATCTGATCCTGATGCCTTTTTCTTTGGAAGCCACTATTTGACCTGTTCAATTTCTTTTTCCAAGATAGGTTTATTTAGATATTCTGTTTTCTCTTCCAGTAATCTGGGCAGTTCATAGTTTTGTAAGTATTCTTCCATTTCACTTAAATTATTAAATTTATTGGCATATAATTGGGCAAAATAACTCCTAAAATTTATTTCATCTTCATTAGTGTTATATTCACCCTTTTTCATTTTTGATACTACTGATTTGGTTTTCTTTTTTCAACATTTATTTTGTTAATTTTTTAATAAAACCCACTTGAAGTATTATTTTTAAATTTAGTGGTTTTCTTATACTCATTTTTATTAATCTCACCTGTAATTTTTAGAATTTGATGTTTAATTGGAGATTTTTAATTTGTTCTTTTTCTAGTTTTTTAATTGCATACCCAATTTATCAATCTGCTCTTTATTTTATTGATGTTAGCAGATAAACATTTTCCTTGGATTACTGATTTTGCTGCATCTCATAGGTTTTGGTATATTATCTCATTATTCTCTATAATTGTTTTATTATTCTGTGGTGTCTTATGAAGCTTCTCCTTGCCTAATTCCAGTTTTTACAGTTATTTTCTTCCATAAGTTTTTGGATCTCTTTTTCCAATTGATTGACTTTTTTTCATAATTTTGTTGCATTATTCTCATTTTTCCTAATTTTTTTAAATCAACCTCTGTAACTTTATTGTTAAACTTCTTTTTAAGCTCTTCTCTTAACTTTTTTTCAGCTTGTGACCATTTTACATTTTTCTTTGAAGCTTTTTTGACAAGTAGCTATTTTGACTTCACTGTCTTTTTCTGAGTTTGAACCCTTATCTTCTCTATCATCATAGTGACTTTTTGTGTCACAAAAATGCCCTTGCACTTTTGCTTACTCCTTTTTTTTTTCTTGAGGCAGCTAGGTGGCACAGTAGAAAGAACACTATACCCTGCACAAGTAAGATCTGAGTTAAGATTTGGCTTCAGACACTAGCTGGGTGACCCTGGGCAAGTCACTTAATCCTTTGTGAAAGGATTGGAATAATACCCAGGCTTGTTTTAAGGATCAGAAGAGATAATTTTAGAACATGCTTTGCAAACTTTAAAGTGCTGTATAAATGCTAGTTATTCTCATCAGTGATGTCACATCTTAAATGTGTGCTAGAGAAAGATCACCTGCTTATACCTGTCACCTCCATCTGTGGCTGACTCAGGATCCCCTCTCTCCTTTGGACCAGCACTGAGC
The DNA here is from genome assembly GCF_016433145.1 of Gracilinanus agilis. NCBI lineage: Eukaryota > Metazoa > Chordata > Mammalia > Didelphimorphia > Didelphidae > Gracilinanus > Gracilinanus agilis. Next base: position 305,609,404 of record NC_058134.1, read on the forward strand.
AGCCTTTCTTTTAGTGGCCATGTGGATTCTTAATATTTCACAAGGGGACTGGAACCAGAGGCAACAAAGGGAAGTCGAGAGAGAGCAAGATTTAAGGCCTCTGAGCGCTGGATGAATTTTATCCCTGACTATCTCAAACTTTGTCCTCGGATGGGTCATTTACCTGCCTTCAAGGGCAATTTTTTCATCTGTGAAATGGGAATAATAATACTTGGCTCCCCTGCCTCTCAGAGTGGTAGAATTTAAAAAGAAACAATGGTAAGGAAAATGTATTATTATATTTAATTCCTTCCAGAAGTAGTTTTAAGGAAGCTGCACTTGGTTATGTTGGAGTTGTGTCTTGGGCTAAAACATCTTTCTGGGCACATGTTTGCCTCTTTCTCCTCTGTTTGGACAAATAAGACAGCTTCTACCTCTGCCTTTCATCTTTGCTGCCAGTCTTTTCCCAAATCATAAGGCTTCCATTCTGACTTAGATCAAAATACTCAGCAGAGATAATGAAGTGATCATAGTCTGGAGCCCACTAGTTTCTCTTTGTACTTATGTGTGGACATCTCCTAATTCAAAAAGTCCTAAGAATCTCGTTTGATGAAACATTTATTCCCTATGGAAGAATCTTAGAGCAGAAAAGGATCTCAAAAGCAATCTCTTCCTGATCCTGCAATCTCGGGGTGATAGAGACCCTCCCCTACCACTCCACCTTTCTGAGGCTGCCCAGTCTGTTTTTGGTCTGCTCAGGAAGTTTTCCTTTACATTGAGCCTAAGTCTACTTCTTGGTCTCTACCCCTTGCATTTGGTTCTGCCTTCTCATGTCAAACAGAACAAAGCTAATTAGTCTCTGGTATTGTGGCTGCTATTGTATTGCACAGTCTTTGGTTGTGTAATGCTAGCCTATCAGATGCATACCAAAGAGTGTAAAGTGGGAAAATAACTTTGGATTTAACATATATATCATAAAAGTGGCTGCTTCAAATGAGAGTCCTTTTCCCATTAAGATTTTATGAAAAGAAAGTTTGGACCTAGAACTGCTTTTTCCCCCTCCATTACAAAAAAATTTTCTGTGTCTACAGGTCTGTAAAGTTCTACTTTTCTAAAGTCTATTTTTTTTCCAGGTTACAAAGCTTGTGAAGAACTACAGGTCCCATTCTGCATTGCTCTCATTGCCATCTAAGCTCTTTTACTATAAAGAACTGGAGTTCTGTGCTGATACTGAAGTGGTCAACTCCTTGTTGGGTTGGGAAAAACTACCCAAGAAAGGCTTCCCTCTGATTTTCCATGGCATGAGGGTAGGTTTAAAAAAAGAAAAAAAAAAAGATTTCTAACCTACAGTGAGAATAGTTGAGGGGCAGAAAGGAAGGAAGCTGGATTTTGCTGCCATGTCTTTATGGGTATAGACATTATCTGAATGTCCGATGACATTCAGTTAATCAAAATTTATATCATCAAACATATTAAAATCATGTTGTGTATATAGCCATATAACATGCTTGTGCCCCATGTGTAACATGTCCAATGCTGTAGCCAGTTTAGACTTTGAGAACCAAAGTCAGCCCTCCTATAAAGGGCCAGTTGTGATTATTTTGGTGGTGTTGGTCATAGGAAGTCTTCCAACAAAGGCTCGTAGATCCTCTGCCCCTCCCCCTTCCCCCAAGGATATTGTGGAAGGGTTTCCTGCATGGACTTCTAAGACCCTTTCTGACTTCAGATTTCATGTGCTGTGAGTTTGGAGAGGTAAGATAAGACTTTAGTCTTAAGTATTATTGTGTGCCAGACACAGTGGTAGGCAAAATGGATAGAAAGACAAACTGAAAAAAATAGCCCCTGCCCTCAAAGAACTTAATTTATACTCAGGAAGAAAACATAGAAACAGGTTAAATGTCTTCATGATCATTTGATAAGGGAAGGAGTACTAATAACTGAGGAAGTCAGGAAAGGCCTCTTGTTCTAAACCAGTGGTTCCCAAACTTTTTTGGCCTACCATCCCACTTTTCCAGAAAAAATATTACTTGGCGCCCCCTGTCACATACTAACACCGCCCCCTTACAGTTATTCACCACCCCCAAATGCGCCTGCGGCCATCACAGCCACCCTGGATTGCTGCAGCACCCACCAGGGGGCGGTGGTGCCCACTTTGGGAATCACTGTTCTAAACTATGAAACTGAGGCTGAGAGGTTTTAATGTGTTTAATGTCATATAAATGGCAAGGTTTAGTCTTGATTTGAGTCAGAGATTCTGAGAAAAGGGGGGCAAAGAAGGAGAATATTCCAGGCATGGGAATGGCTGGGGCAAAGCAGCTCTCAGAGGTGTGTATTGTGGAGAAAGTGCCCACCATCTCTACTTCCTGTTGATACCACCTGCCAGTGTTGGGCAGGCAAACCAGTCTATGCCTTCTGAGAGACAGTCTGCTTGGGCCAGACTAGTCTACTTCCTTCTGTCTTACCCTCCTTCCAACATGGCAAATGGCTCAGGACCCTGAGCCCAAGAACCCTGGGGAAAAAATATCCTTCACACCTGCTTCCAGCTCAGCCCTTACAGCTATCTTCAAGGGGAAAAACTTGTGGAGAAAGGGCCCACCAGCTCTACCGCCAGAGCTCACTCCTCAGTTCCTGGGCTCTTCATTTGCGTAAGTTCTGGCCCATTCGTGTCTTTCACAATTGCAGCCTGTCCCCCCCAGGCTGAGGATCTCTTCTGGTTTTGCAGCAACAGATGACAGCGTGGTGGCTGGATCCCAGAAATTGGGTGCAGTAACAGAGAGGTTGGAGATAGCTTGGTCTTTGAGGATTAGCTTCCAGCCATTGGAGTGACTCCATTCTTCAAATAAGAGTAGGTCACAAGGCCCTGGACAGAGCTATGGGTCAGGGCAGGCTCTGGATGGTAAGAGCTGTGGAGTAGGAGTAGAAGTAGGTTTTAAAACAACTGATCTGGCTGCCATGACAACTATATTACAGGGCTAGTCTGGAACACTGGCTGGGGTTTATTGGCACTAAGAAAGTCTGGGTTTGATTAATGCCAACAGCTCCACAGACAACTCAGGGGACATGCTTCAGCCAGGAGATCATTCTTCAAACCTTTGGAATTATAAAGACCCCTCTTTAATCACCCATTTTGATTCCCCAGATTGAGAAAACATACTGAAGATTTTTTTAAACCATTATTAACTCATGACTTCTCTAAATATCACATAACAAGAAAGAAGGAATCCTGGATGTCCTTCAGAGTATTTGTGATGTTCTCATTCACAGTCATTTCTCTCTCTCTCTACTCTTACCTTTTAATGTAGGGTAGTGAAACACGTGAAGGAAGAAGTCCATCTTGGTTCAATCCGGCTGAAGCAGTTCAAGTGATGCGTTATTGCTGCCTCCTCACAAAGCACATTTCCAGTGTAGTGTCAGTGATGGACATTGGAGTCATCACCCCCTACAGAAAGCAGGTAGGATCTGCTTTTCAAAGGCTCTCTCACACTCTGAAAGTCTTCACCTTCTATCTTCTTTGATTCGGTCCCTTCTATTTTGGGGGCCCTTCCCTCATGGGCAGTCATCTCCTCTCAAACATGGTGTCTCCTGGGCCATATGGAAGGATGGTCAGTCACACATAGATTTGACTGTTCCTCACAAGTTGTTTGAGTTCTCTAATAAAAACAAAACCCCATAAAAAATAAAACACAACTTCCTGTTCTTCCACCTCTCCATAAGCTTCCTCTTACCTGATCCCTCAGGACTTTTTGAGGCCATTACTCTTACTTTGGCTTCCCTCTGCTTCCTCTTCAACCTCTTAGATCCTTTGACCTTTTGTCTATGTTGCCCAACCTCAGCCCTGAATCATTTCCACCATCCACCTCTTCTACTGAACCCACAACTGTGCTGCTACATCACAGATTCATACTGTTTAGCCTTAATTTTTTATTCCCAACTTATTCCCTGCCTCCACTCCCATAGGAGTTCCACATCTTCTTTTCCCTCCTGAAGTCTCCCATGCCCTTTCCTCCCCTTCTCTCAGCAGAGGTACCTTACCTCTTTTTTGAAAATACTCAGAAAAAAAAATTCAGGTCATTAGGTGTGAACTGCTACACGTAAAATGAGGAATATGGAAAATGGAACATATATACTAGAACTCCTAAGAATAAGGTAGAAAATCACATTCTTAAGCATGATATAGGCAGCAATGTGGCACAGTGGATAGAGAGCCAGGCTTTTAGTCCTGAGGAAAAGTTCAAATCTGTCATCAGACACTTACTAGCTATGTGATCTTGGGCAAGTTTACTTAACCCTTTTTGCCTCATTCTCCTCAGCTATAAAAATAAACTGGAGAAAGAAATGACAAACCACTCCAGGATGTTTCCCAAAAAAAACATAAATGGGGTCACAGTCAGAAACAACTAAAACAATTGAACAACAAAAGGCCATAGGGACAGAGATTAAAAATCAATTGAAAGCTAAATCTAATCCTAAAGAATTGAGTGGATCAGAGAACAAATCATAGAAACAATCATTTCACTAAAGAAAATGATAATATGTCAAAATCTATGGAATGTCGCCAAAATGCCGCTTAAAGGAAAATGTTTGTCTCTAAATGCTTACCTCAGTTAAAGAGAGAAAGAACAGATCAATGAGTTGGGCGTCGTGATCTTTAAAACTAGAAAAAAAAAGAAAAAATTTTCAATCTCCAAGTAAAAGCCAAATTGGAAATCCTAAAAAACAGAGGAGAGATTAATAAAATTGAAAGAGCTAATAAATAAAATGAGCTAGTTTTATTTTTAAAAATAAAATAAATCATTGGCTAATTTGATTTTTTTAAAAAGAAAACCAAATTATCAGCATCAAAAATAAAGAGGGCAAATTTACCACCAAAGAAGATGAAATGAAAGAAATTATTAGGATCTACTTTGTCCAGTTACATGCCAGTAAATTTGACAATCTGAGTGAAATGGATGAAAATTTGCACATTAATATAAATTGTCCAGATATAAATGAAGAGAAAGTAGATTACTCTTAAATGACCCTATCTTAGAAAAAAAAATTGAATAAGCCATCAATGAGTTTCTAAAAAAACCATCACAAAGATTATATACACTATGACCAGGTAAGATTTATAATGCAGGGCTGATTCACTATTAGGAAAACTATCAGCATAATTGAACATATCAATAACAAAAAAATTATATGATCATTTCAATAGATGCAGAAAAAATCTTTTGACAAAACACAATTCATTCCTCTTTAAAAAATAAACACTAGAAAACAGGAATAAATGAAGCTCTCCTTAAAATAATAAGTAATATTTACCTAAAACCATCAGCAAGCATTATCTGTAATTTAGGATAAACTAGAAGCCCTCCCAATAAGATCAGGAGTGAAGCAAGGGTGCCCATTATCACTATTCAATATTGTCTTAGAAATGCTAGCCATAGCAATAAGAAAAAGAAATGGAAGGAATTTGAATTGGCAATGAGGAAACAAAATTTGTAAAAGATATGGTAGTATACTTAGAGGATCAATCAAAAAACTGGGTAAAACAATGAACAACTTTAAGCTAAGTTTCAGGATATAAAATAAAACCCTACATAAATCATCAATATTTCTTTATATTGCCAATGAAGTCCAGCAGGAAAGAGAGAGAAAGAAATTCCATCTAAAATAACTACAGACAATATAAAATGCGTGGCATTATTCCTGCCAAGACAAACCCAAGAACTCTGTGAATACAATTATAAAACATTTCCCACAAATAAAGTCAGATCTGAACAACTGGAGAAATATTAATTGTTCATGAATAGGCTGAGCCAATAAAATAAAAATGGCAATTTTGTCTAAAATAATTTACTTATTCAGTGCCATTTATAGCCACAAAATTACCAGAAAAATCATAGAGCTTGAGAAAAGAACAACAGAATTCATCTGAAAGAACAAAAGGTCAAGAATATCAAGGAAACTGATGAAACGAGTAAAGGAAGGTGACTTAGCAATATCAGAAATCAAACTCTATTACAAAGCAGTAATCATAAAAACGGTACTAAGAAATAGAGGGGCAGATCAGTGGAATAGATGAGATACACCATTATCTAGTAATACCAAGGTAATTTAGTATTTTGGGATAAGAACACATTTGACAAAATTTTCAGGGAAAACTAGAAAGCAGTTTGGCATAAAGTAGATATAGATCCAAATCCTCACACAGTATAACAAAATAAAGTCAAAATAGGTACATGAGGGGCAGCTGGGTAGCTCAGGGGATTGAGAGTCAGGCCTAGAGACAGGAGGTCCTGGGTTCAAACCCGGCCTCAGCCACTTCCCAGTTGTGTGACCCTGGGCAAGTCACTTGACCCCCATTGCCCATCCTTACCAATCTTCCACCTATGAGACAATACACCGAAGTACAAGGGTTTAAAAAAAAAAATCAAAAATAGGTACATGATTTAGACAAAAAGGATGTAATGATAAGCATATAAGAGGAGCATGGAATATTTCACCTGTAGATCTATGGATAAGGGAAGAATTTATGACTAAATGAGACTGAGAGCATTACGGAATGTGAAATGAATAATTTTGGTTACATAAATTTAAAAGGTTTTGTACAAACAAAACCAGTGTAGCCAAGACTAAAAGACAAGAAGAAGGGGGTGGTGAAGAGAAATTTGGAAATTAGAAATTTGAAAAGAGCTTAGTCAAATTTACAAAAATACATAAATTCTTTTTTTTTTTTAAACCCTTACCTTCCATCTTAGAATCAATACTGGGTATTGGTTCTAAGGCAGAAGAGTGGTACGGGCTAGGCAATGGTTATTAAGTGACTTGCTCAGGGTCACATAGTTAAGATGTGTCAGGGGTCAAATTTGAACCCAGAACCTCCCATCTCTGAGTCTGACTCTAAATCCACTGAGCCACCCAGCTGCCCCATAATTATTTTCCAATTGATAAAGAAATCAAAGCTATCTTTGTGATATGAAAAAATTCTCTAAATCACTATCAATTAAGAGAAATGCAATTTAAAACAGGGCAGCTAGGTGGCACAGTGGATAAAATGCTGGGCCTAGAGTCAGGAGGCCTGACTCCAGTTCAAATTTGACCTACACAGGTCATTTAACCCTGTTTGCCTCTATGAAATGAACTAGAGAATGGCAAACTACTCCAATATCTTTGCCTAGAAAAACCCAAATGGGGTCATAAAGAGTCAGAGGTAACTAACAACTAAATAACAAAATTAAAACAACTCTTAGGTACCATCTCACACCTATCAGATTGGTTAATATATCAGAAAAGGGAAATGAAAAATGTTGGAAAAGATACTGAAAAATGGGAGTAACCATTGTTGGTGGAGTTGTGAACTAATCCAATCATTCTTGAAAGCAATTTGGAATGGGCCGAAAGGGCTATAAAACTAACTGCATACCCTTTGACCCAAAAATAATTATCCTAAAGAAATCAAAGGAAAGGGGCCCATATGTACAAAAAATATTGGTAGTAAGCAGCTCTTTTTGTTCTGGCAAAGAATTGGAAATCAAGGGGATGTGCATCAGTTGGAGAAAGGCTGAATAAACTGTGGTATGTGATTGTGTTGGAATACTGTTGTGCTATAAGAAATGATGAGCAGGACACCTAGAAAACCTGGAAAGACTTACATGAACTGATGCAGAGTGAACCGAGCAGAACCAAAAGAACACTGTACACAGTAAATGCAATACTATATGATGATCAACTGTGAGTGACTTGGCTACTTTCAGCACTTCAGTGATCAAAGACAATTCCTAAGGACTCATGATAAAAATTGCCATCCACCTCCAGAGGAAGAACTGATGGAGATCAAAGCTCATTTTTAAACTTTATTTCCTGTTTTGTTCTGGGTTTTTTTGTTTGGTTTTTTTTTTGCTTTTGGTCTATTTTCTCTTGCAACTTAGCTAATGTGGAATATGATTTCCTTCCACTGTATAATATATATCAAATTGCTTACCTTCTCAAGGAGGGAAGGACAGAATTTGGAACTCGAAATTTTTTTTAACATTTATCAATATTTATTTTTTAGAAAAGTTAACATGGTTACATGATTTATGCTCTTACTTTCCCCTTCACCCCCCAAGATCCCCCCCACATAGCTGATGTGCATTTCCACTGGTTTTATCATGTCATTGATCAAGACCTATTTCCAAATTGTTGTTAGTTGCATTGGTGTGGTAGTTTCGAGTGCACATCCCCAATCATGTCCACCTCAACCCATGTGTTCAAGCAATTGCTTTTCTTCTGTGTTTCCTCTCCACAGTCCTTCCTCTGAATGTGGGTAGCATCTTTACCATAAATCCCTCAGAATTGTCCTGGGTCATTGCATTGCTACTAGTACAGAAGTCCATTACATTCAATTTTACTACAGTATATCAGTCTCTGTGTACAATGTTCTCCTGGTTCTGCTCCTTTCACTCTGCATCAGTTCCTGGAGGTCTTTCCAGTTCACATGGAATTCCTCCAGTTTATTATTCCTTTGAGCACAATAGTATTCCATCACCAGCATATACCATAGTTTATTCAGCCATTCCCCAATTGAAGGGCATCCCTTCATTTTCCAGTTTTTTGCCACCACAAAAAGTGCAGCTATAATATAAATATTTTCATGCAAGTCTGTTTATCTATGATCTCTGTGAGGTATAAACCCAGAAGTGGTATGGCTGGATCCAAGGGCAGGCATTCTTTTATAGCCCTTTGAGCATAGTTCCAAATTGCCAGCCAGAATGGTTGGATCAGTTCACAACTCCACCAGCAATGCATTAATGTCTCTGTTTTGCCACATCCCCTCCAACATTCATTACTCTCCCCTTCTTTCATTTTAGCCAATCTGCTAGGTGTGAGGTGATACCTCAGAGTTGTTTTGATTTGCATTTTTCTAATTATTAGAGATTTGGAACACTTTCTCATGTGCTTATTGATACTTTTGATTTCTTTACCTGAGAATTGCCTATTCATGTCTCTTGCCCATTTATCAATTGGGGAATGTCTTAATGTTTTATACAACTGATTTAACTCCTTGTATATTTGAGTAATTAGACCCCTGTCAGAGATTTTTGTTATAAAGATTTTTTTCCCAATTTGTTGGTTCCCTTCTGATCTTGGCTACATTATTTTGGTTTGTACAAAAGCTTTTTAGTTTTATATAATCAAAATCATTTATTTTACATTTTGTAATTTTCTCTAACTCTTGCTTGGTTTTAAAATCTTTCCTTTCCCAGAGATCTGTCAAGTATACTATTCTGTGTTCACTTAACTTATTTATAGTTTCCCTCTTACATTCAAGTCATTCACCCATTCTGAATTTATCTTGGTGTAGGGTGTGAGATGTTGATCTAAACCTAATCTCTCCCATATTGTTTTCCAAATTTCCCAGCAGTTTTTGTCAAATAGTGGATTTTTGTCCGGAAAGTTGGGCTCTTTGGGTTTATCACACACTGTCTTGCTGACGTCATTAACCCCAAGTCTATTCCACTGATCCTCCCTTCTGTCTCTTAGCCAGTACTATATTGTTTTGATGACTGCTGCTTTATAGTATAATTTAATATCTGGTACTGCTAGGCCCCCTTCCTTCACATTTTTTTCATTATTTCCCTTGATATTCTTGATCTTTTGTTATAGTTTTTCCTAATTCAGTGAAAAAGTTTTTTTGTAGTTTGATAGGTATGGCGCTAAATAGGTAAATTAATTTGGGTAGAATTGTCATTTTTATTATGTTAGCTCGCCCTACCCACGAGCGATCAATGTTTTTCCAATTGTTTAGATCTAGTTTTATTTGTTTGGAAAGTGTTTTGTAGTTGTTTTCATATAATTGCTGTTTTTGTTTTGGTAGATAGATTCCTAAGTATTTTATATTGTCTGGGGTGATTTTAAATGGTGTTTCTCTTTCTACCTCTTGCTGCTGTGATGTGTTGGAAATATATAGAATATATATATAGAAATGCTGATGTCCATATATTTTGTATCCTGCAACTTTGCTTAAGTTGTTGATTATTTCTACTAGCTTTTTAGTTGATTCTCTAGGATTTTTTAAGTAGACCATCATATTGTCTGCAAAGAGTGATAGCTTAGTCTCCTCATTGCCTATTTTGATACCTTCAATTTCTTTTTCTTCTCTAATAATAATAGTGTTTCTAGTACAATGTTAAATAATAGAGGTGATAATGGGCATCGTTGTTTCGCTCCAGATCTTATTGGGAAGGCTTCTAATTTATCCCCATTGCATATGATGCTTGTTGATGGTTTTAGGTATATACTGGTTATTATTTTTAGGAAGGAACTCGAAATTTTAAAAGAAACAGGTGTTGAGAAATTTTTTTTTAATTTTTTTTTAAACCCTTGTACTTCGGTGTATTGTCGCATAGGTGGAAGATTGGTAAGGGTGGGCAGTGGGGGTCAAGTGACTTGCCCAGGGTCACACAGCTGGGAAGTGGCTGAGGCCGGGTTTGAACCTAGGACCTCCTGTCTCTAGGCCTGACTCTCACTCCACTGAGCTACCCAGCTGCCCCTGAGAAATTTTTAATGAAATAAACATATGGGGGGTGGGGGCGGGGCGGAATTCCACTAGCAGCAGGACTTCCAGGCTCTCTGCCATGACCAGATTAGTTAGGGTCCTTGGCCCCATGTTCCTTACAGGTGTGCTTCACTACTATTGAGCTCGCATTTCGTGCCCACTCCTATAGATACTGTATGTATTAGTGACAGAATGGGTTTGGAGAAGGTAGAGTGAGGGGAAATCTGTGAATGTTGTGTAACCACTATTATTACAGTACTGTCATAGTAAGTTAAATGCCTTTGCTAAAAAGCAAAGGCACAGGCTTGAAGGTTAAAAGGGCAGACCCACAGGGTTACTCCTAGAACTTGTGATAATTAATCATTTCCCTTTTGTTGACCCAAGACTTGAGTATATGAACAAGCTGGGGAAGTATTCCAACCAACAGGTCTAAAAAGAAAAAGTGTAGAAGTCCTTACAGAAGGTTAAGAGGGTGTAAATTCTGAAGTCTGTTCTGGTGATTCAGTAAGTCTAGGCAGAAGGCCTGCATTCAGATATCTTCTAAAAAGCACTCTTATATCTTCCTGGTTTTGTTCCTGTTTTTAAGGTGGAGAAAATCCGAGTTCTTTTGCGAAATGTTGATCTAATGGACATAAAGGTTGGCTCTGTGGAAGAATTTCAAGGACAAGAATACTTGGTTATTATCATCTCAACGGTAGGTGTTATTGTAATTCAGGGCAAATAACTAGCCTTGCAGGTCAGTTCATTTCCAAGTCCTTCCTTAGCTAATTCCTTAGCACATTTCAGTTTAAACACTTCTGCCTCAAGGGCCCTATGGATAAAATGAAGACTTTGCCCCCAGTCATCATCACCATTGCAAAGAAGAGTTGCATACCAAGGAAAGTAGAAAACAGCAGAAAGGGAATCTCAGAGAAAGCAGAAGAAAAGGGGGAAAGATGGCAGGCAAAGCCCGTCATAGCAGTAGGAAGACACAAAAAGGAAAAGTGCTGAGCTTCTGGGCAGCCCCTGTAAAAGGAGGACCCAGGAACTATAGAGCATGCTGAGAAAGGCACCCCAAAGAACAGGGAATGGAGAGACAGGAGGATACTTAAGATAGTTGGGTCCTTACTACTATAACCTACCCTGCCAGATGCAGATATACTATACCATCTCTACAATGGGAGAAAAGAAAAGGTATTTAAGTGTTTTGGGGAAGGGGCCAAAGCTAAGACTTGAGAGGACCTTGCTCTCTTTGGGTCAGGTGAACAGGTCTTTTGGACACGAGAGACTTTGGCAGGAACTAACCACCTCACTCCCTCTCTTCTTCAGTTGGCTTTGCCTTCAGGATCAGACTACCTTCACCAGCATTGCACCCTCCAAATGTCTCTCCCAAGCAGTGTAACTGAGTGTGAGAGGTAGCGAGCCCTGGGCCCATGTGGGTCAGGAGACAGATCAGATCTCAGTCCCACATGTCCTGGCTGAGGCCTCCACCATCACTGAGGGTCACTGAGCAAGCAGATGCCTCCCTCTGGAGCGTGGCCAACCTGGGCTGCCTCGTGGCAATGATGGTGCTACAAAATTCTTTTTTTTCCTTAAACTCTTACCTTCCATCTTGAAGTCAATACCGTGTATTGGCTCCAAGGCAGAAGAGTGGTAAGGGTAGGCAATGGGGGTCAAGTGACTTGCCCAGGGTCACACAGCTGGGAAGTGGCTGAGGCCAGATTTGAACCTAGGACCTCCTGTCTCTGGGCCTGACTCTCAATCCACTGAGCTACCATCTACCCCCCCCCCCCCCAAATTCTTCTAACCAGGAAACTCACTGCTGCTCAGGAGCAAAGGCTTTTATTTGGAGCTCATGCCCTTTTTTTCGGCCCTGCCATTCACTTTGCACAGAGTATAACTGGTGCTCATCACATTCTCCTTCCTCATTCATCTTCCTGGATTTGGGGTTGAATTTTAGGTACGGTCAAATGAAGACAAGTTTGAGGATGATCGATTTTTTTTGGGCTTCTTGGCCAACTCGAAAAGATTTAATGTTGCAATCACCAGACCCAAAGCTTTGTTGATTGTGCTGGGAAACCCTCATGTCCTTGTCAAGGTGAGTTTCCAGAGCACTATTGAGTGTCACCTGGTTATTTGGAATGGGTGGAGAAGGGGGAAGGAGCCAAGCCTGGGGATAGGACCACCTGAAGAGAGTCATTTCAGACCTCTGGGATAGGGATTTTCCAACCAGTCTAGGGGCTGAGGGAGCTCCATCTGATTTGACAGTTGCAAAATAACTCTCTTAGACCAGAGACAGTTGAAAAGTACTCAAGTCTTATTTGTGTTTAAGATTCAACTCTTGTTTGGCAACATTAATCCATGGGAAATCCCCATTTTACTGGTTGGTGCTAGAAACCTTATTGCTCACTATTTTTAATTGTGATTCATGTGAATTTCCACATCATTCTGTGTTTTCATTTACAACAGGATCCTTGTTTCAGTGCTTTGCTGGAATATAGTTTAACCAATGGGGCCTACATAGGCTGTGATTTACCTCCTGAACTACAGGCCCTCCAAGGGTAAGCATTTCTTTTCCCTACTTTAATGATTCTCACAAACAACCTCCTCCTCCTCTAGAGGCGACGTACCCCTGAGACATGGGTGTCCTGTCAGAATGCCAGTGTCAGGCGCCATGTCCGCAGCAGACCCCGAGAGCCACAGACACAGCCTCTCCCTTGGTCTCTGCTAGATTTCACCCAGGACTTGATCAGGTCTCCCCTCATTCATGAACGTAGTGGTCAGGCTTCAGCGGCTTCCACTGCCTAAGCCTGGCGAAATAGCCTCCTTACGAGGCAGGCTAAGAGGAGCAGGAAAAGGGAGGGACGGGAGGGAGGCCCCCATTTGCTGGTCCAAGGCAGGAGGAAGTACAGGCGGCCTCTTCTACTCCGGGGGAAGGGGGCGCGGCGTCCATTCCTTTCTCTGAGAAGACTCAGCTGCTCTCCTCTTGTCTTTTCTCTGCTGACCTCAGCCAGGACTAGGGCTGACATGGGCCTGTGCACGCTTTCTCCACTGCCGCTGAGCCTGGGAGCTCGAGCACGAGACGAATCATGAGTGTCTCCGTCGGCAGGAAATGGCAGATGGGTCCCCGGCCTACCGTTCCCCCATTTATTTCTGCCTCCTCTTGCCGGCCACCAGTGTGTGGGCTTTTGGCCTCATTTTTGTGGCTTCATCCACAGCTCAAGTAGCTGGGGCGAGGGCGCCAAGGAGCATGGCGGGCGCCTCTTCCTCCCGGCCAGCACTGCCACTTGGACAAGTCATGTCAGAAATGAGCCTCGGAGCTGCTGCTCTGAAATGTGCTCTCGTCTCAGAACACGTTCTGTTCAGCCTTTACAAATAAACACAATCATAGGAGCCTGGTGAGCCCCTTGTGCATTCTGTCTTACCTTCCATCACAGAATCAATGTACAGTGGGAGGGAGAAGTTAGAGAACTAGCCAGCTCAACACCGGGCTGGGCCTCCAAGTTCAAATCGGCCGAAGTCGTTGACTGGCTTTGTGACCTGGGCTAGTCACTCGACCTCTGCCTGTCTCAGGATTCCTCAGATGTAAAATGGGGGTGAAAACAGCATCTACCTCATAGGGCTCAGGTGAGGTTGGTATAGCCATAAAGTGCTTGGCATAGTGCACATAGTAGGTGCTTAAATGCTTGTTCCTCTCTCCCATTGTGTTCATGAAGTGGCATTTGGGCATTCTAGAAGTTGCTAGGTGGTGCATTGGATAGAGCCTCGGAGGAAGCTGGCACTGGGCACCCTAGACAAATCGCCAAGTCTGTCCATTTCTCCCTCTGTAAAATGGAAATGATAATAGCAGCATCTACCTCCCAGGGTTTCTTGTGAGGCTGTCAAATGAGAGAGTGCTATAAATGATCGAGTTTGCTCTTAAAAGAATAAGGAAAAATCAGTATTGGCCAAACCAGAGAAGATAAATCACTTGGAAAAGAGCTTCCTGTTGGGTAAAAATTGCTGGGAAAACTGGAAAAGACAAATTTGGGGTAGATTTTGACAAGCACTTGTCATGTCCCAATCCCTATACTGAGTTTCCCAAATATCTCACTGGATCCTCACAAGAACCCTGTGACAGGTAGGTGCTGTTCTGACCCCCATTTTATAGGAGAGGAAACAGATGCCAAGATTAAATGACCTGCCTATGGTCAGGTAGCTGAGAAATGTCGAGTCAGATTTGAATTTGGGTCTTCCTGATTCTAACCCCAAGGTTCTATCTACCCTGTGTCCTCTAAGCCTCTTCTGCACCACATAACACTATAAGTCCAGAAAAGATCCATGCCAAGAGAGATATTGGGGACACACCCTTCTCAGACACTAATTGGCCCTGGGATGCTGGGCAAGTCTCATCTTTCTGAGCTTTGGTTTCCTCATCTGTAAAATGGGAATGATAATAGCACCTAACAGGCTTTTGGAGGGAACACAAAGAGCCTCATGAACCTTTCCTCTAATTGGGCCATTTTGATGATTTGATGTTGCAAAATTTAGATGAACAAAATTAACTACAAATAAGAAGGGGAACAGGTAATGGGGGGAATGTTCTCATCGCCTATGTTTCTGAGGAGTTTAATACTCAAAATAAGGGCAACATCCCCCATGTGGCAGCTAGGTGGCTCAGTGGATGGAGAGCCAGGCCTAGAGTTGGGAGGTCCTGGATCAAATCTGGCCGTAGACACTTCCCAGCTGTGTGACCCTGGGCAAGTCACTTCACCTCCATCACCTATCCCTTGCCACTCTTCTGCCTTGAACCAATGTACAGTATTAATTCTAAAATTGAAGGTAAGGGTTTTAAAAAAAAAAATGTTTTTAAATAAACCAAACACTGAAGTTCTACCTCACATCCACTCAACAACTTGATGGGGAAGATGGCAGAAAGAGACTGTGCCGAGGGGGCTGCAGAGGAAGCTCTGCATAAATGCCCTGCTGCAGCTGGGAGCTGGTCCAGCTGTTTGGGAAGCAATTTAGAATTCTACGAAAGGCATCCCAAATGCCCATAGCCTTGGACCCAGAGATGCCACTGTTAGAGGTTAGTGAAACGAAGATATTCTATCAGGAACTTCCTCACTCAGCCTGCTGGTCACCCAGGATGCCCCTCTGAGCACTGGTCTAGCTTTTTAGCTTGACCCTAACCTACTGTGGAAAGCAAGGAAGAAGAGCCCTACCATCCCCACACCAAGTGCCACCTCGAATCCCCAAATGAAGACAGCCCAGGGGCCTGCTTCCAGGCCATCAGATCTGAGAGTCCTCTGTAGCTCTTTATAAAGTGATTGCGGTGTTCCAGGCACTGGGCGAAACAGGGAAAATACAAGCCAGAGATAGTCACTGCCCTCAAGGAACTTACGTTCTCCCAGAAGACAGCAAATAAAAGGGAGCTAAAACTGGAGTGAGGGAGAATGGTGGTAAAGGCCAGAGGCCTCCACTGGTATGACAGGTCTAGGCCTTCCTCAAAATGGGGGGGGGAGGAGTTCTAGAAGTCCCCAATGGGAGAAGGGGACCCACTGGGGGGGGGGGGGCAGAGTGAGGACAAGACTCATAATGAAGGCGAGTGCCCCATGGAGATAATAAATTAAAGGCAGAGGCCTGTTCTAAAGGGCCAGTAAAGGCTCCGTACCACTAAGCAGAGCCCCTTGGCTTGGTGAGGAGAGCATCTTCCCAAGTGAGCTTGGGGAGTCTTTCAGTAAAATATCGGGGGAAGGGCAGGTGCAAACAGGACAGACTTTCCAAATTCAGTGATACACAAATGAGCTGGATCAGTAGGGCCCAGGGAAAGGGTTGAGCTGAAAAAATGACTAAACAAGGGTCTAGTGGAGACAGACTGGGTGAGGTTAGAAGCTTTGTGGCAGGGGCCAAAGGGCGCCGGGGGTGCCTGGACCCCAGTAAGTAGGTGGGCCTGTGTAATGTGCATTAGCCTCCATTCCTGAAAAGCCCAGAACAGGCTGCCTTGGGGGGCAGACACAGGTCCGGTTTACTGTCATCTTAGTCGTGCCCTCCTCCTCACATTGCTTGCCAACGTGGTACCCACCAAAGGCCGAGATGCCTTCCCTACATCAGGGGATACTATCCCGCATTGCTCCATTCACACAGGTCACTGGGAGCAAAGGGATCATCAGCCTTTGTCTCTGCCTGGCACAAAGGAAGGACCTAATAGGCTTGGTTGGTGGCATTTCCCAAAGCTTTGGAATGAAGGATGCCAGGGATGGGCGAGGGCAGAGTACTTGGTGACGTCTAGGCAGCTGTCAGATCTTTGCCTTTGGGCCCCTGCGGCCTTTCTGCCCACTCCCAGCTGTCTCCTTAGATGGGGAGGGGCCTCTCCATCCCAAAGATTGCAGCCACCTCCCACATGCCCTCACTGCCATAGCAGATCAGGCAACGAGGGGCTTCATCATCTAGCCCTAGATGGCACCCCGTGCTATTCCCTCTGTCCGTTTCCCCCCTCCCCAGCGGCTGCGGAGGACCCTTCCTTCCAAACCACTTGAAGAGTACTTGTGGCGATTCCATATGTGCCCTCCTCCTCCTCCTCCTCCTCCTCAGCTCTGAGCAGGGACATCTCCATACCCCAGGTGCTTAATCAATGCATGAGTGATTGAAAGAAAAACTTTATTTCCAAATCAAAGGATTCCATTTGCAGGAGCAGAGCCTGGTATTGCCAGACTCCTATAAAGGGATTTGTCTCCCAAAGAGGCATTTATAAAAATACGTCCATCTCCCTGCAAGACTGGACCCAGAGAAGCCGGCCAATGGGAGAAGGCTGCCCCAGGCCCAGCATCCTGCGCCTGTCTGAGGTAAGGTTGTACAGCATTCTCAGCTCTTGGTAAACTGAAGCCTGGCGACATGCCTGAGGGGTCAAGGCCTGAGTGAAGCTAATGTAGGCACCAGTCCTGCCCGTGGCGGGCTCCCTGCCAGCTCGGGCACTGTCCTGTGGCCCCCCCCATGAGGCAGGGGTGGTACCGACAGGCCTCTCCCTTCACTGCTGCTGCCCCAGAGCCAAAAGGGACCAGTCTGTGCCCACCATCAGAGGCCCCACCACACCTATGGGAGGAGGGCCCCCATGAGAGCTGCCCTCATCCTGATCGCCAAGATTCTGTGGGTTCCAACAGCATTTCTGGCTGCCTGGGGCCCAGCCAACCTCCAGGGTAGAACCAAGTCAAGCCACCTCTCCCTTGCCACAATTTACACTCAGACTAACACCTAAGTGCCCACCATCATTTCTAAGCACTCATGTACCAGTGCCCCCCCCAAAACAGAGGAAAAAGCCCCAAAAATGGTTCTTATCCAGCTAAGCCAGTAAAATCTCATGGAACCACTGAAGAGAGCAGCTGCTCCAGGCTGGCCCACCCTGGGCAGAGTGGCTGTTCCATGCTCCTCCCAAGTGACCTTTCCAGCCAGGGCTGAGCTGTAGAGGGAGGGAGGGCGGGCGGGCGGGCATCTGTCTGTCCATGTATCCAGCCAGGGCACCCCTCACCGGGAAGCAGGCACGTGGGGTGCAGCATGTGCCTCCTGGACCTCCCGGACCATGAGGATTCGGGTAAGCATCTGCTCCATCAGCTCCACGCCCACCGGCTGACCTGAGTACCAGATGGGGCTGTTGGGGGCCACAACAAGCTCCGGAACCAAGTAGAAGGCGTCACTGGGCCCTTTGGCGCTCTGCGGGCTAGAAGACAAGGAGAGGGAGTGCAGAGCCCGCCCCCGCCACCTATCCCAGCCCCAGCATCAGGACGGGGCCGCCTCCAGGGCTTACCATTTAAAGCGGTAGAAGTCGTAGAGCTTGATGGGGCACTGCAGAGGGTTCTCGGGGTTCTCCAGCTGTTCTCCATACATCTCTTCTGTCAGCAAAAGGGGAGAGAGGAACCCCAAGGGTGAGTCAGAGGAATCCGGAGGAGGCTGCTGCTCCGGGTGACGGTGCCCACTCCTGCTCCAAATGAGCTCGAGGCCTAGGAAGGCCCTATGATCCGCCCTGGGGAAGCTTCTGGAGGCAGCAGCCCGGCTCCAGGCACTCTTTGCCCTGGCACAGGCAGGCTGACAGGCCACAGCCTCCATCCAGGCCCCGTGGAAGGGCCGGCTAGGCCTCTTCTGGATGAGCCTGGCGCGTGCATGCAGGGTCCTGAGCGGACCACGTCTGTCCCTCCCCCCCAGAGCACCGTCAGGGCAGGGGGCTGATCCACAGAAGATGGAAGGCTTCGGACCAGGGAACCCCCACACACGTTCACCCCCACCTCCCCTACATAGACACGCGCTTGACTCCCAGCGTCCACGCGCTCCCTTGGACAGCCTTGAAGGGGTCTGTGGTGCCCCGCCCCCGCCAGGCCACTGCATCGGCTTCGTCCCGCTGTCCCAGGATGTCCCGGCCGGCCCCTGGGAGCAGGTACGAGCCTGGGATCGGCCCCTTCGGAATCGGGCACACAGACAGGGTCCCAACCTTTCAGGCCACCCAGGATCTGTCCATAGAGCCGGAGGAATCTCACTGTCGGGCTCTTGTCTTTGCCCACACCGGCGTTCTTCCGGGTTTGCTTGAGCACTTTGGAGAAGGCCAGCTGCGAGTGCTGCTCCACCGTCTTCAGGATGAAGTACCTGCAGGGGCAGAAGGCACCGAGCCTGGGCAAGCCGGCTCCCCGCCCCCACTTCTCCGGCTTGGCTGCCCACAGCTGTAACATGTCAGACTTCCTGACAGGGTTAAAAAAGCAGCGTGAGAAGCAGCTGGGCCGGATCTGCCTGTGAGAGCCGAGTGTTAAATCTTTGGTGGGGGCAGTCGTGCCTCATCCACAGACGCTACAGTAGTGTCCAGCCTGGAGAAAGTGATGCACAAAATGCCCGCAGCACACGCTCACACACATTTCCCTCCAGAGAGCCGGTTGTTAAACATTTCCCAGCGCTAGGTGTCCCCCACATAAACAGGATCTTGATCATTCTGATGCGAGATCCTGAGGCCCCAAAGGGTGAGAAGCAGCGCTTGGACAGTCCGACTCAGTCCCGCCCACGTTAATGAGGGAAGCACAAAGGCTGGGAGGAAGGATAAAGTCCGGGGAGCAGAAGGAAGGAACAGCTTCTACTAAGGCTCCTTCCCCCACGCCCCGATAAGCGGGGGAGCCCCCCAGTCAGGCCAGTTGGGGGGGACGCGGCAGGGGAGCGCTTACTTGGTGTTGAAGTACATCAGGGTGAAGAGGAGCGTACTTGGGGAATGAGCGCCCAGCTGCCGGCAGTCCCACAGCATCTGCTCCATGATGCAGCTGGACAGGACGCGCCCTGTGGGAGACCCCGGCCAGTGAGGGGGGCGGGCTCGTGGGCCTCGTCCCCCCGCCCTCCCCGCCCGGCAGCCACAGACACTGACCCAGGGGGCTGACGCGAGGGCTCCATCCTTTCATCACCTGGTGAAGCCTTTCCAGAAACTTCAGGTAGTAAAGATCCGTGAAGATGTTGTCGATGCGGTTGTTGTCAAACATGTACTGTGAAGGAAAGCAAAGAAGGCCCTTCCTGGGTCAGTGACAGACTGGCCTGCGGGAGGGCATCCTCGCTGGCCCATCGCATGGCCGGCTTCACCTCCTCCAGGCAGGCACCAAGCGCACAGCTCCTGCGCTGCCCAAAGCTGGGGGCGGGGGAAGGAGGGTATCTGAGTATGTGAGAGCGTGTATGTGTGTGCACACACGTGTGGACCAGGTGACGTGTGTGACTGCACCCCCAAACACCCTCCATCATCTCCTCTTCCCAACCAGGCTGGGAGCCCCCTGTGGATGGTGAGTCTAACTTGGCTGTGGGAACGGGTGTCCATCCAAGCATGCTGGATGCAGGCTGGCATCACTGTGTCCAGCTGAGCCCCATTTACACCTACTGACTCCCCAGATGGGACCCCAACCCCGGAGAACCAAAGACAATTCATAGGAAGCCCTCATAGGACACAGAGGAGTCCTGATCGGCCCACCCACCACTCTGGGTTCTGCCATTAGACGTAGGCTGACTTGGGGATTCCGGGACAGGGATTGTGGAGGAGCACTTCAGACACAACCCTTGAGGTCCTGAGCCCTAACAACAACTGGTAGGGAGGACCAGAGATCTATCTCACTGGGCACCTTTGGGCCTCAGCAACTGGCTACAAGACAACAGCCCCAGGACAGATTAGCTCAGATGGCATAATCCAGTAAACCAGTAGAGGAGAGAGCTTACAGCCCACAATTTTTAAATAAAGGGGCAGCTGGGTGGCTCAGTGGATTGAGAGCCAGGCCTAGAGATGGGAAGTCCTGGGTTCAAATATGGCCTCAGACACTTCCTAGCTGTGTGACCTGAGGCAAATCACTTAACCCCACCATTGCCTAGCCCTTACCACTCTTCTGCCTTGGAACCAATACATAGTATTGATTCTAAGGTGGAAGGGTTATTTTTTTTAAATTAAAAATTTTAATAAAACTAAATAAAAACCAAAGCCTGAGAAAATGAGTAGAGAACAGAAAAAGATGTTAACTATCGAAAGCTTCTAGGGGAAAAAGATCAGAGAGCAGAACCAGAGGATGATAGGATACAAAGAACTACAAACAAAACCTCTAAAAACATGGAAATTGTGCTCACACTCTGGAAGGGCTCAAAAAGGAATTCAAAAATCAGAACATGTTGAAGAAAAATGTTGGAAAAGGAAAAGAAAACAACAGCTTAAAAAGAAAAATTAGTCAACTGGCGAAGCACAAAAATCAAATGAAGAAAACAGTGTCTTAAAAATCAGAAATGAACTACTGGAAAAAGAGGCAAAAAAGGGGGCAGCTGGGTAGCTCAGTGGATTGAGAATCAGGCCTAGAGACAGGAGGTCCTAGGTTCAAACCCGGCCTCAGCCACTTCCCAGCTGTGTGACCCTGGGCAAGTCACTTGACCCCCATTGCCCACCCTTACCACTCTTCCACCTATGAGACAATACACCGAAGTACAAGGGTTAAAAAAAAAAGAGGCAAAAAAATCAAATTAAAAAAATGACATGAAAAGAATGAACCAAATGGAAAAGGAGAATCAAAAGATCATGAAAGAATTCAGGCTTTAAAAATTAGAATTGATGCCCAAAGAACTTTAAAAGAATGCATACCCTTTGACCTAGCAATACTACTAACAGGTTTGTACCCTCCTAAAGAGATAATAATGAAAAATATTTGTACAAAAATATTCATAACCTTGCTCTTTGTAATGGCAAAAAATTGGAGAATAAGGGGGTGTCCCTCAACTGGGGAATGGTTGAACAAATTTTGGTATATGATAGTGATGCAATACTACTGTGCTATAAGGAATGATGAACTGATGCAAAGTGAAATGAGCAGGACCAAGAGAACATTGTACACACAAAGTGAAACATTGTGGATCAATCCAATATAATGGACTTTGCTACTGCAAGGTGATCCCAAAGGACTTATGAGAATGCTATCTACATCAAAAGAAAAAACTGGGAGTAGAAACACAGGAAAAAAAAAATGACCAATCATTTGTTTTACATGGGTATATGATTTGGAGTTTTGGTTTTAAAAGATTGCTTTATTGAAAAAAATGAATAATATGGAAGTAGATATAAGTGATGACATTTGTATAGCCCAGTGGAATGGCTTATTGGCTTCAGGAGTGGGGAGAGAAAAGGGAAGGGAAAGAATGATGAAAGAATCATGTAAACATGGAAAAATATTTTTTAAATTAGAATTGGACAAATAGAAGCTAATGAATTCATGAGACATCAAGAAACAATAAAAAATAGAGGAAAATATAAAATACCTCATAAAGAAAACTGACCTGGAAAATAGATCCAGGAGAGACAATTAAAGAATTATTAGACTACCTGAAAGTCATAACCAAAAAAAAAAAAGCCTAGACATATTATTACAAGAAATTATCCAAGAAAACTGCCCTGATATTTTTTTTTTAAAAAAAAAACCTTACCTTCCGTCTTGAAGTCAATACTGTGTATTGGCTCCAAGGCAGAAGAGTGGTAAGGGTAGGGCAATGGAGGTTAAGTGACTTGCCCAGGGTCACATGGCTGGGAAGTGTCTGAGGCCAGATTTGAACCTAGGACCTCCCGTCTCTAGGCCTGACTCTGCCCTGATATTCTTGAACAAGAAGTTAAAACAGAGATTGAAAGAATCCACAGATCACCTGCAATAAATCCCTAAATGACAACCTTCCAGGAATGTTATAGCCAAGTTCAAGAGCTACCAGACCAAGCAGAAAATACTGCGAGCAGACAGAAAGAATTCAGATATCATGGAGTCCCAATCAGGATTACACAGGACCTGGCAGCTTCCAATTTGAAGGACCAGAAGGTGTGGAATATAATATTCCAGAAGGCAAGGGAACTGGGTTTACAACCAAGAATCACCTACCCATCAAAACTGACAATATTCTTTCAGAGGAAAGTATGGTCATTTAATAAAACAGAAGACTTCCAAGCATTCCTGAAGAAAAGACCAGACTTAAACAGAAAATTTGATGAACAAATACAAAATTCAAGAGAAGCATAAAAAAGGTAAACAAGAGAAAAAATTTAAGGGCTTCAATAAGTACAAATTGTTTATATTCCTATAAGGAAAGATGAAATCTGTGACTCTTAAAAACTGTTATCATTATCATAGTAGTTAAAAGAAGTATACATAGAAGGTGTGGTAGTAAACTGTTTAGGATATGTCAAAAGAAAAACAAAACTAAGGGTGAAAAAAAGTTGTACTAAGAGAAATGGGAAAACAAGTAAAGTAGGGTAAATTATATCACACAAAGAGGCATGGGTAGGGAGAGTGGAAAGGAAGAAGGGAAGAAGACGGCAGCGATGGGTAATACTTAAACCTTACTCTCACTGGAAATGGCTCAAAGAGGGAAGAACAGCAAAATTCATTGGGATATAGAATCCTGACTTAACCTATAGAGAAAAGGAGGGAGAGGTTGGGAGGATGATCAAAACACTCTATATTAAGGGGAGGAATAAGAAGGGCAGTGGTGGAAAGGGGAATATTAGAGAGAGGAGGGAGGGTGATCAAAAGCAAAACACTGGAAGGGAGGGAAAGAATGAAAGGAGAAAGGTCAAGATTAAAAAAGGAAGTAAAAAATGGTGGAGAATACACTGACTGTATCATAACTGTGAATATAAATGGGATGAATTCACCCATAAAATGGAAGTGGATAGCAGAATGGATTAAAAAACAAAATCCTTCCATATGTTATTTCCAAGAAACACATTTGAGACAGGTAGACACACACAGGGTAAAGGTAAGATGATAAAGCAGAATTTATTGGGCATCAACTTAGAAAAAGAAGACAGGACTCACAATCATGATCTCTGACAAAGCTAAAGTGAAACAGATCTGATTAAAAGAGATAAGGTAATTACTTCCTGATAAAAGGAAGTATAGATAATGAAGAAATAGCAGTACTCAATGTATATGCACCAAATGGCATAGCATCCAGATTTTTAAAGGAGAAACTAAAGGAGCTTAACAATTAAATAGATAGTAAAACCATATTAGTGGGGGGACCTCAAACTTCTCCTATAAGAACTAGATAAATCAAACCAAAAAGTAAATTAGAAAGAAGAGAAGTGAATGAAATTAGAAAAATTAGTGTTAATAGATATCTGAAGGAAACTGAATAGGGATAAAAAGGAATATACCTTCTTTTCAGCAGCACATGATACATATACAAAGATGGACCATATACTAGGGTCATAAAAACATTACAGCCAAATGCAGAAATGCAGAAATAATAAATGCAACCTTTTCATATCATAATGAAATAAAAATTGTAATTAATAAAGGTGCATGGAGAGGCAAATTAAAAATTAATTGGAAACTAAATAATCTAATTCTTCAAAACTGGTAGGTCAAAGAACAAATCATAGAAGCAATCATTGATTTCATTGAAGAGAATGAAAATGAGGAAACAACATATCAAAATGTATTGGATACAGCCAAAGTAGTACTCAGGAAAATTTATATCCCCCAAGTGCTTATATCAACAAAATAGAGAAAAGGGAGATTAAATTTGAAAGATAAGACTAGGAACCTGGTTTAATGAAAAAAAAAAAAACAATTATGAAAGGAAATTGTTGGTTCTCTTTGTCTATTTGTCTAACCTCACTAGATTGTCTACTTTTGAATTAATCAATAAAAGCTATACATCCATACTTAACCCTAACATAAGGAAAATTCTTACTACAGGAGTATGCACCTCCAAAAGACACCCCTACTTAACCTTAAGTAGGTGGAAGTCTATAACCCATGGGCTAATGGGGTAATAATAACTCAGTAACATGCGAATCCAAACTGGATGACAATTCGGAAAATCCTGGGAGAATTAACACTTTTAGAGGTGACAAAGTCAATCCCATAGACACTGCCCCTGGGCAGAGCTGGACAATTTGGAGGCTCTGATTGGCCCCTGTGAAGAGAGGTAGGAACAGGAAACCACCATAAAAGCCACAAAATCCTGGAGCTGAGGCAGTCTGGTGAAGTTGAGTCTCATGAAGAATGTCTCCTGGAGATAGTCTTTGAGGGAACTTCACTGGAGACTGCTTGGATTGTGGCATCAACTTAGATTCTGACTCCTGGACTACTTCACTAGGTGAGTGAAAAGGCTGACTACTTTCCTAGTTTCCTGAGAGACTAGCTTCCATCTTGGAGGAGGCCTCGTAGTTACTCACTACCAGCCCTCCTGGCTGAGGACTAGTATAGGTATTTTCTCTAACCTCTCTCACATCTCTCTATTGTTTCTCTATTTTGACTGACTTGTGACCACATTCTTTCATATAATTTAAGTCCAACCACTAAATTTAATCTTTACAAAATTGGTCAATTTGATTTTAAAAAAGGAAGAAGAGAATTAAATTATCAGTATCAAAAATGAAAAGGGGGATTTCACCTCTAACAAAGAGGGAATATTAAGGCAATTATTAGGAGCTATTTTGCCCAATTATATAATAATCTAGGTGAAATGGATGGATATTTTTTTAAAAAGTAAATTGCCTAGATTAACAAAAGAGGAAATGGAATGATTAAATAATCCTATCTCAGAAAAAAGAAATTGAACAAGCCATCAAAGAACCTCCTAAGAAAAAATCCCCAGGGTCAGATGGATTCACAAGTGAATTCTATCAAATATTCAAAGAACAACTAATTCCAATACTATACAAACTACTTGACAAAATAAGCAAAAGAGGAGTAGGAATCTTACCAAATTCTTTTTATGACACAGATAAGATACTGATTCCCAAGCTAGGAAAACCAAAAACAGAGAAAGAAAACTACAGACCAATCTCCTTAATGAACATAGATGTAAAAATCTTAAATACTAGCAAAAAGACTACAGCAATATATCGCAAGGATTATTCATTATGACCAGGTGGGATTTATACTAGGAATGGAAAGCCCTGGTTTAAAGGAAAACCATCCACATAATTGACCATATCAATAATCAGACTAACAGAAATTAAATGATTATCTCAATAGATGCAGAAAAAGCCTTTGACAGAATGCAACACCCATTCCTACTGAAAACACTAGAAAGCATAGGAATAAAAGGGTCTTTCCTCAATAATTATCCCATTGAGTTCTCCACATCAACCCTAGGAGGAAAGTACTGTTTACAGATGAGGAAACTGAGGCAAACAGCAATGAAGTCCAGGCATCACCTGGCTAGAAATGTCTGAGGCTAGACTTGAACTTGGATTTTCCTGACTCCATGCCTGGTGGTCTATTCACTGTGATGCCCCCAATGGCTCCAAATGACCAATAACAAGAGAAATGCACACAGGCACAACTTACACCTAGCAAATTGGCAAAGAGGGGAAGAACAGCTGGCATTGGAGGTTGGGGCAGACTGGTGAGAACAGGCAACAAAAGGAGATGCTGGAGGATGGAGAAAGGCGAATCCAGCTATGACCCAGGCCCTAAGGAGAAGACCATGGGGCCACAAGAAGGCATGGACACAGAAAAGCATGAGAAGATCTGCACGCCCTGATACAAAGGGATGTTGGCAGGACCAGGAAAACACAAGGCCTATGACCACAACTGCAGACCCGAAAAAAGGCATTGACAGCTAAACCCTCTAAATCAGATGTCATGAAATCAGAGTGCCAGAGCTTGGCCCCAGAGAGGACATATGGTCTAGCTCCTTGTCCTTCTTTGTGGACAAAGTGAGTGGCACTGGCAGGGAGACATGGCAGAAAATGGCAGTTTGGTCAAGATGTTAGCTAGTTTGTTTTTTTTTGGTGGTTGTTTTTTAACAAAGAATTCTTAACAGAACACTTTGTTTGTTTGTCTTTAAGCCTTTACCTTCCGTCTTGGAGTTAATACTGTGTATTGGCTCCCAGGCAGAAGAATGGTAAGGGTAGGCAATGGGGGTCAATGACCTGCCCAGGATCACATAGCTGGGAAGTGTCTGAGGTCGCATTTGAACCTAGGACCGCCTGTCTCTAGGCCTGGCTCTCAATGCACTGAAATAACCAGCTGCCCCTGTTAGCTAGATTTGATGAACTAAGATTTTTTCTTGTTATTCTTTGACATGAGGGCTTGGGGGACTTCTCAGGATACACAGGGAATGGAGAAAGAAGATATCCTTATTGCAAATTTAAAGCTCTGTTAAAAAAAATCAGTAAAAAAAGCTCCCCAGTGACCTGAACCCCAGGAGGGGTCTGGAGAACAAAAGCAGACATTCACCTACAAATATAACTTAGTCAAATGTTTGGGCCCATCAGATGCCATTCACTCTCTTAGCACCTGGGACTCTCTGACCTGTGGCACAAAGACATTCCAGGGAAGAATTGTCAGACTCGAAGTTGGAGGGGTCATCCCCTCAGAGGCCAACAAACTGCCCTGCCATGTGTGTGCCAGGCATGAAGGATACAAAGCCAAAAAGGCAGATTTCTGTCTAGAAAAATCAATCCCCAAGAGTCGATTTGGCAAATACCAATAAGTGCCTGTGAGCCAGGCCCCGGGCAACAGCATCCTGGCCTCGAGGAGCTCCCAGGCTAATGGAGTGCTGGTAGCACAGGGGCTGATCCCTCCCTTCACAGCCGCCCAAGGCCACTTCTCTCCCCTCAGATGTCCCCATTTCAAAGGCCTTCACCTTATTTAAGTTACTCTATAGCCCCTTCAAACATGGTACCCAGCTCAGAAACAGAACTCTGGCTGCCCAGGCAAAGGTCTGGATGGGGGCCAATGACAAAGCACTGCTCGCCTCTCTAGGCCTGGTTTTGCTTCCTCGGAGGGACAGGGGATGAGTCGGATTTTGTTCTTTCTATTTTGAATGTTTAACTGATTGTTATTGTTGACTCAAGTTTAACAACTGAAAAAATATTTTTTCCATTTTTGAAGTTCAAGATCAAAACAAGTCCTTTAAAATTCACCAACTTTACTGGATTGAAATCTGTGCCTTTAATTATAACCTCTGGTGAGCTAATGTGGCCGAAGGACCCAGACGTCACATTACCTCTGATGGAGGCATCTGGTGGCCTTGCAGTGGCTATCTGGCTCACACTGGCAGGGAACCCCCAGCTAACCCATCCACACACACACTCCCCCATCACCAAACCCCATGCAGCTTTTTGCTAATCCACATCTGTCTGCCCAAAGGAACAGCTAGACCTGCTTATGTCATAGGAATTTGGAAGAACAACCCTTTCACTTCCAAGACTCCAAATGGCATTGGGGCACTTGGGAACTCCTTTTCCCAGTCCCTCAGAACTTGGTGTAGGAGACAACACATCCTCATTCCCACCCCTGGCAGTTCAGAGCCTGGCCACCCAACACTCCCTTGGCCAAGTTATGTTCACATCATTAATGTCAGCAAAATGGCGGCAGCTCATCAGGAGGGGGAGACTAGGTTAAGATAACAGAAGCCCCTCCATATCCAACCCATCTATACCATATGGGGTAGGGACCACAGACTGGGACTGGGCCTTCCAGGGTGGGCTTCAGTCCCTCCATCAGGCCAGCCCAAGCTCCCCCCACCTCCTCACCTTCTGAATGCAGAGGAATAAGTAATAGAGCACATCAGCCTCGTAACTGGAGCCATCCGGCCTCCTGGCCTCCTGGGTCATCAGGCAGAGGCCTTGGTTAAGCTCAGCTATTGGCACGGAGAGGACATCTTCCTGGAAAAGGGCAGGTTTTCTTCCTAGAACACCAGAGAGCGCCTTTCAGTTAATCTGAGCCTTCCTTGCTGGCTCCCTGGCTTCAGTAAAGTGACGTTTCACTATGTGGAGTGGATCTACTCCACCCATAGCTCTGATTTCTTCCTACTGAAAATGGATCAAACCCACTGCCAGCTCCAGGGGGCACGGCCTGGAATTGGCCAGGAAACTAGAGCCCTTTGCCCAGTGCCCTGCACAGAGTAGGTGCCTAATAAATGCTCATTAGCCGCCTTCTCCAAAAACAAAGAAGTGCCTTATCAAACATGGGTGACTATTGGGCAGAACCCGAGGCAAGGAAGCATCCCTACTTCCCACTCCCTGAGGGTCCTTTTCAGCTTTCTTCAGGATGCCTTCATTTTTCGTTTGGGCCCAGGTCCTCCAGAACGCAGCTCCTTCTTGGGGCTTGAGAGTCGATGGCTGGGCAGAGTCGGTTTCAAGCAGGGAGCTTGCCTCAGGGAGACAACCCAGCTCTGCTGGGGGCTGTGTTCAAACAGACAAAGGAACATGCAGTTGGTAAAAGCCCCCAGTGATGGCCCAACTCATCCATCTTTTGGGAGCCCACTTTTTAAAATGAGAACCCAGGGAAATTCTGTTCCTGGCTAAGAGAAAACTCATCCCAATCCAAACAACATTCATTTTTAGAGTTATGAACATTTCAAATATAACATGCCAGGAATCCTACTCGAGTCTCTCCCAAAAACGTAGGGCCACAAATCCCAGTTCATTATCTGGCTACAGTCTGCTACTGCTACAGACTCTCATTTCCAGGATCACCTTCCACCTTGGCACTGATCCTCCCAAGCCCTCTACCCGGGACCCCAAGAAGTAGCCCCATAGCCCCGGGGTACCTGCCACTCTGGAGAAGAGTCAAGGGAAGGGTCAGTTTCCAGCTAGTGGTGCTCAGACAGGCCAAGTCTCAGGACTTGCATTTTCAACACAATTCCTTCCCTTCCATCATAAAGCCAAGCACCTGCTACAAAGAGCTACTATCTAAAGAGTGCCTGAAGGCTTAGTTTCCTCACAATCCCATGAAATAGAATGCAAGAATTCTGTTTTACAGATAAGGAAACTGAGGCTCAGAGAGATGACATGACCAGCCAGGGGTAGTACAGTGAAGCATCAGAGCGGAGACTCATCTTTCAGGTCTCTGGCCCCAGGGCTCCTTCCCCCATAGAACCCAGCCTTATCTGTCAAGAGAAAACTCATCATCCTCATAGGCTTCCCTCCATCCATTCGCCCATTCACCTGCTCAGCACAGGACATCATACACCACACAAGTCTTTGAAAAAGCAAAAAGGCAGCCACAGCTAGAGAAAGCCCCCTGCATCAAGTGCCCCCCATAACCTACACTGAATATTTGGGGTTATACTACCGCAGACAGAGGTGTCTCCCCCAACACCAGGCACACGCCTCATTGAGGAGTTTTATGAAGGCTTAATTCAAGGCATCCTACATAATTACCAGGGCTAAGTGCTGGGGGGGGGGGTGGGGGGAGGCTGTAGGGGCGCATGTTTCTGCCTGTGGAGGCTTCACCACCCAGCCACTTAATGCTTGCTGTTTGACTATTTGAGAGCACCTGTTTTGTTTTTTAAGAAAGGGGGGGGAGGAAGCAGTACTAGAAACCGAGTCAGCTCCAGGTGGAGTGGCCCAGGACAAGTATTTTCTTTGCTCATTTGTTGCTTGTTAGTTCATTCATCTTCTTAAAAGCTAAGGATTTTAGGGTCGTTTTTACTGTTTTGCATATTTATTGCCTCTGACGGTGATTCAGTTCATAATGGAAAGACAGAAAGAAAAAAGAACTCCAGGTGTGGCACACTCCGGCTCCAAATGGACCGTGAACAATCCCTTCAAAAACGTGTGGGACTGGTAAAAAGGAGGCAGACACAGACTGGCAAAGAGAGGGAAAGACGTGCAGAGACAAAGAGACAAACATGCATCTGCTGAACTAAGTCAATGAAACTTAGAGCTATGAGTACTCACAGACAGACAGAGAAGATTAATGTTTAGGAAACCCACATTTAAAAAATGCTGGAAAAGAGGTCTACTTGGTTTAAAATGATCTGGCCAGACTGACTGGCCAGAGCCCAGTCTTGGACCTTAGCTGCCCACTTTAATAAATGACCTGAGGCAGTGACTTTTTTTTTTTTAACTAAAAAGCTGAAAAGGAAATAAGAGACTACTAAGAAAAGGATGAATAATTTTACCAAATAGAAGAAATCACTGCCAACAAAATTCATGGGCTTAATTCTACAAGACAAAAAGATTTCACATGGCAAAAAAAATCCAAAATTTTTAAAAGGCAGGAAAAAAATTAATTAATTTTATTAATTTCTCTGACATCCAAAATCTATAAAAGGACAGATATCTATCCCCAATAATATCTAATCCCTAAGTAAGCAGTTATCAAAAGAATATGCCTTCACAAACAATTTGCAGAGGAGTGTTTGCAGAAAACAATAAATATTGCTCACAATCCCTAATCATCTAAGAAAAAGCACTAGAACAACAAAAAAGTAGCAAAAAGCTATCAAGTTCCAGTGTTGGCACTGATTGATGAACATTCTGATACACTGCTGGTGGTACTGCAGCCAGCAGAAAATGTGAGGCAGGGAAATAAGAAAGAACCATACCGATCCTATTTTCCAATTTACCACAGCCAGGGCTTCATCCCAAAATATCATAAAAAAGAAAAAAAGAGCCAAAGTGTTTGTGGGTGTTCTCTTTGTAAACAAAGAAAAATGTAAATAACACATCCACCAAAGGGGCAGAACCAGAAGGACAGGATGGCACGCTTGTAAAGTAACAAATGTGAAACCAATATGTGGGAAGGCCTCTCGGAAGACCTGTAAGCACAAGAACGGTGACAGAAGTCGGGCCAAAGCACTTGTTGGCTCTTGACAGGTTCTTCCTCCTTTAAATGCTGGATGTGTGTGAAACGTTTTGTCCCTAATTTTTTGAGTCTTTGTTCAGCTGTTGTTGTTGCCAGTTACCTGAGGCAGGTTTTCCACATTTTCGCTCATGATACTTTTTTTTTTTAACCCCTTGCCTTTCCCCTTATGTAGAATCTAAGGCAGAAGAGTGGTAAGGGATAGGCAACGGGGTCAAGTGACTGGCCCAGGTCACCCAGCTAGAAGTGTCTGAGACCAGATTTGAACCCAAGACCTCCCATCTCCAGGCCTGACTCTCAATCCACTGAGCCACCCAGCTGCCCACCATGATACATTTTTTAAAAAAAGAAAAAGGAGCTACAGGATACAGGTACAGCCATCAGCTCACCCCCAAAAGGCTGGCATCCCCGAGAGCACCCATGCTGCCACCAATCAGTGCTCCTTCCTGCTCAGCTCTCTTCTGGGGGCTGCTTGGCTATAAATACAAAGCCTTCCCTGAGCACCCTGGACTCGCCAGGGCTTTTCAGAGCCAAGCACAAGGCCTTTTCATCAAGGTCCCCACATGCAAATTCTTTGGGGCTACATCCCCACAGACTCCTCCTGAGAAAGGAACCCCCATAACTAGGCATCTCAGTGGATAGAGAGCCAGGTGTGGAGATGGGAAGTCCTGGGTTCAAATCTAGCCTCAGATATTTCCTAGCTATGTGACCCTGGGCAAGTCCCTTAAACCCCCCCAAGGCCTAGCCCTTACCACTCTTCTGCCATGGAACCAGTAAACAACATTTTTTTTTAACCCTTACCTTGTCTAAGAACCAGTTCTCAGTATTGGTTTCTCCATCTATCCCAGGAACTCCCCCCACAAAGGGTCATGCTGCTACGGCCCCCCACCCACCCAGTGAGCCCCCAAATCCCATGGAGAAGCGACTTGAGACAGCAGGTCTAGGTGCTGGCTGAGCCCAGGGGGCCGGAGCTAGTGAAGAGAAGCCGGTCGTGCCAGCAGGAGCTAAGGTTCGGCTCCTGGCTCTGACACACGAAGCCGCTCTCCCCTCGCCTGGCCCAGAAATGCCAGGTCTAATCAGGGAACACTTACTAGCATCTGCCCAGGAGCCCAGTACTGAGCCGAGAGGCAGCTCCTTTCTCCCACTTGGCCCAAAATGGGGATGGGAATGCTGGCGTCTACAAACTCCTCCGGGAAGCTTGAGGAAGCGAGGGCAGACGGGGTCTGAATCCTCTGCCTGGACCCTGACCTGTCCGGCAGGTTCTCAAGGCCTCCTTCAAGATCCATCAAAAATCCTTCCCCGGGCAACGGCCTCCCAGGAAGCCCCTCATAAAGAGCGGGAGAAACAGGAGGAAGGGGAATGGCGTGGGTCTCTGGGCCAATGCCAAGTGTGGGGAAAGCTGACCACGAGTCCACACTGAGCAGCTGGCCCGTGGCGGGGCTGGGGTCAAGCCCGTGGTCATACAGCTGACTGCTGTCCACCGTCAGCAACTCTGGGAGGAGTGACGCCCCGAGGAGCGGCAGGGGGCTCTGGGACAAAGGGGACCTCAGCGGGGAAGGGCTGTCCCTGGGCAAGTCGAGCTTCCTTCTCTTCAGAGGCTGGGAAATGTCCCGAGCACCAGGCTCGCCATCCTGCTGCGTTTGCTTTTCTGAGGGAGGCCAAACAGCCACATGCAACTGCCCCAGAGTGACCTCCTGGCCAGGCGGGAACCACCGAGGTGGTGAGGAGGGCGGACAGACCTCCAAGGAAACTCCCTGGGCCCCTCCTGGATGAGGCAGGGGCAAAGTGACAGATCGAGCCAACTCCAGGAGAGAATCTGCCACGGCTGTGGAATCGATGTACTCGAGGGGTCCTTCTGGATAGAACGAAGCTGGGAGATGGCCAGACTGCTGCCCGGCCTCTGGCCCCGACGCAGAGAAAGTGGCCAGCCACTCGGGGAGGGACTGCTGGGGCATCAGGGGGGCCGTCATCCTGACTGGGTCCTCAGAAAGGACAGAATTCTCCAAGGAATGCCTCATCCTCTGAGCAACTGAAAACAAGCATGGAGAAGAAGGGGCTTAGAATCCCCATGTGGGGACTCACATTTCCGGCCTCCCACCAAACCCCCTTTATCCATGGGGCATTCATAAATAGCACTGTGTCCCTGCAGAGGCCACTCTAATGGCGGCTCTCCAGATCACAGCCAGCTTCTGTTCCCAACACCCTTTGCTTCCAGATGAATTTGTTACCATGTTTTCTAGTTCTAGAATTCTTCAGTATTTTGACTGGTAGAGCCCTCAAGAAGTAAGTTAACTTAGATAGAACTGTCATTTTTATTATATCAGCAGAGGTTAAGTGATTTACTATAGGTCTGAGGCAGAACTGGAACTCAGGTCCTCCTAACTCCAGTACTTGACTTTATCCACTGTGCCACCTAATTGCTTTGTTCCCAGGGCCCAAGGCCAGGTCTGCTGACTCCAGAGCCAGTGCCCTTTCCTGTCTCCATGAGGTCTTCTGTCCCTGAGATTGAACCATCCTATCTCTCCTTTCTCTAAATGCTTTGAAATCTGCTCACAGAAGATGTGCCATGACATCTCTCCCTAGTCCCAAGATTTCTTATTCTGAAACACAGATTTGAGGGCAACATAATCCCTCCCTCATTTCTCTCTGAAGCCAAGGATCAGAGACAGATGTGGAGCTGGTTCTTGGACCTGGAAGAGGGGCAGGCTACCATTAATTCTGAATGTCTGGGGTCTCTTCCAGCTTCTCAGACTAACACAGCAAAGCCCTCTCTCGCCCAGAATTCTTAATCCCATTCTCCATTCCTTCCCCTTAATTCCGAGCCTGAAAATACACCTACCTCAGACCTCAGTTGGCAATGTGTACCAATCAAGAAACACTTCTGGAGCATCTAAGCTGAGTCTTGAAGTCTAAGAGCCAGTCAGAGCCCCCAAGGGAGCTTGCCATCAAGTCTACTGGAGGAGACGACACGGAAAAATAAGAACACCAACCCAGTTCTCAGGAGCAGCAATGGCTAAGCCCCCTGCCACAGTGCTTTAAGGTGAGCAAAGCTGTGACCTCACAAACAGTCCTGTGAGGCAGGAGAGGCTGGCTCGCCAGTTTGCACACATCACAAAGCACTCTGTGCTGACCCACCACTAAAGGGATCTGAAGAAGGAATGAGGCCAGCCTCTGGGTCAAATTGGGAGAGAGAAGATGAACTCTAAGGCTCTTTTGAGCTCTTGACTCGTGCTGGAACTTGGTTTTCACAGTGTCTAAGGGCTGGACATTATCCCACCCTAATGGAGCATCCTCTCTACAGCATACCTGACCACCGCCACTGAGGGGGCACTCACAACCTCCCACTCCTAGACTTTCTAGCCCTGTTTCCAGCCTCCTCCTCCTCCACCCAATAGCCCTTCCAGTTCCCAAAGGCACTGTTTCAGGGCCCCCTAGATCTCCTCCAAGGCAAACAGCCTCCTTCCTTCCCCTGGGTTGGGTCAGCACATTTATGAAGCACTTACTCTGCACTGGCTCTTTGCTCTGCTAGCTGCCCCCTTTAAAGAGAGATCCTCAATGTCAGAGCTGAACCTAAGACTCAAGATATCACCTGCCTCAGGGAGAAGCTGGACCTCTCCAGATTCAGCCTGAAATGTCCTGAGCTCTTCTGACTGTACTGTCTCAGCTGACTCAGTAAGCTAGCACAAACACAGAGACCTTTTCCACGACTACTAATAATCTGCCAAGCCTGCAAGCAATTCAAGTCTGGTCTCAGATGCCTCTTGGTGACAGGACTCTAGGCAAGTCACCAAACCCTGTTTGCCTCAGTTTCCTCATCTATAAAATGAACTGGAGAAGGAAATGGCCAACTGCTCCGGGAGCTCTACAAGAAAACCCTAAAATGGGATCACAAAGAGTGGGATGACTCTAACCTACTACCCACATTATCTGGCTCCAGCCACCCCTCCCCTGTCTTCTACTGGTGAAGCTGACTTTTAGGAAGCCAAATATTCCATCCTATTAGATCAAGCCCATTGTTCTGGCCAAGCAAGAGCTTTTTGGATCCTGTGTGTGATCCTGTGACAAGTTAGGCTCAGCTACCCCTCCCCACTTCATGCCACCTGCAATGACAGCAAAATCTTAAGTGAAGTCACTAATAAAGTTCCAGAAGGGTTAAATAGCATGAAGCCAAGTGCAAGAAGATTCCTTTAGAGAACAGCCTCCAAGCTGGTATTCAACCACTTCACTAAGCCCATAGCTGCTCTCTAGCTTGTCCACAGAAGAGCACTGAACAGAGAGCAGCAAGGTGGCTTAGTGGGTAGAGCCAGGCCTGGAGATGAGAGGTCTAAATCTGGCCTCAGACACTTCCTAGCCATGTGACCCTGGGCAAGTCACTTTACCCCACTGCCTAGCCCTTACTGCTCTTCTACCTTGGAACTGATACTTAATATTGACTCTAAGACAGAAAATAAGGAAAAAAAGAGAACATTTAACAAATATTTAACAGCTAAATATTTCCCCCAAACCTGCAGCACCCAGGAACTCTATCAGAGAAGGAGAGGAAGTTTGCCTGGCCTAACCTTGACTCCACTGAGCTCTGCCAGCCCTCTCTCAGAGACCACCACACTCTTTTCAATCTGCTAAACATCACTTTACTCAGATGTTCCGGAATTTGGCCAGAGAAGTTCAAAGGCTGACTCTGCTCACTTTCCTTTAAAAAACAAGAGCAGCAGCCCACTAGTCTTTCTCCAGCCTTTGGGCCCTCAGTCCCTTCCTTCAGGTGTTCAGGAGATGGGAGCTAATTCCAGGACATGTACTTCTATTCCTTGTGACCACGGGAAAGTGGCCCCCAAAATAAGATGGCAGAAGGCCTGACTGATGCACCCTCCATGTGATTTACTAATGAAGGATGGGCAGAGCTGGTGGGCTGCAACCAGAAATCAGAGGAAAGGTTGAGGCTGGCAATCGAGGTCTGGAAGGAGGCATCCACCCAGAGGGAGATGAGCAGCAGATGTGGTCCTGATGCAACCACAGGGGCTAAGTCATCTCAGCTGAAGTTATGGGCCAAACTACAGGAGCTGCCCTCTCTAAAAGCCCCTGGAGCTCTGGACTGACTTTTTGTTCCCCTTCAGGGCCTGCTGCCTTTAAGATCCTCTCATGGGGCTGCAATGGAAAGAACCTGGGGCTGGAAACTCCACTCACTGCCTGCAGTCCCTGAGACTGGTCCACAGAAAGAGGGACCAGGTTTTCTGGCCCCAGACTCTCCTTGGGGCTTGTTCTCAGCTGCTCTTATTACATCTACCTGGGGGGCAACAGCAGGGGTGCCTGTGAGGAGAGCATCTTCTAAAGCACAAAGAGTCACAGCATCATGAGTGTTTCTTCTAATTCCCATATCATCCACTGTACTGGCCTTTCCCACCTTTAAGTCCAGGCACAGGCACCATGAGGTGGAGCAAGGCCAATAAGCCCCCATAGAAAAATGTTCTTCCTACACACCCCAACCCAAGGAGCCCTCTTGGCAGCCCAAAGGGGGTACCCTCCCTGCCATACTCAAAGCTGTTTAGGACATGTGGGATGTGAAGAGCAAATTGTTCCAGCTCTTGGGTGTCCCCTAAAACTTGGTGGGTTCAAAGTCCTCAGATTCCAGGTGTTGTCCAGACACATACGACCAGCATGAAATAGGTTCTGGGAGCTGGAAGGGACCTTGAGGCCCAATTCCCTTGTTGTCCTTATACAGCCCAAACCTGGGAGGCAACACCAAAACAATATCATACCTGTGGGTTGTTGGACAAGTCCCTTGTAACCTCTGTTCCCTCCTATGGAATATGAGGATGATACTAGGGGACCTTTAAGTTCCCCTTCCAGCTCTAATCAATGATCCTAGCACCTTTGATACTGGGAAACTCCCAGCCTGTATTCCCTTGGGGACAATTCGAATTGTCATAAAGCTTTCCCCCTCAACTACTCTGAGATGACGCAGAATTAAGACTAATCCCTCTCACAAATAATGGGTCTGTACTGGACTAAGGCATCAATCTCTCTCTCTAGGTGCCAGGCCATACCCCAACATAGCTGCCTTATCTCAACATTTTCATTCATTCAGCAAAGGGCCTTTAGCAACTCACTTTGCCCAACAACCTGCTGTTTCCTGCCAGGTAAATGAGCATTCAAAAAAAGAAAGGGAGCCAATCAACAACGTGTAGAACAAAGGAAAAGATTTCATTTGTTCTTTTATAGGAGAGTCCTAAGAGTATTTAAGATCTAAGGCCTCAGAGCAAAAAGCCTTTTCACTTCTGCATAAAACTGCCTGGGCCTCTGAAAGTTTAGCCTCTTGGCCAGGTTTTACAGATCATAGAATTGCTGAATTTGAGCTCTCTAAGAGAGCCACCTGGTTCAGTCCATGCACTGGGGGAAAGGAATTCCCACTATGACATACCCATCCAGCAGTATGATGAGGAAACAAGTCCAAAAGGGGGAAGGGACTTGATCAAGGTGTCTCCGTAAGTACCAAAGCCAGGAGTCAAATATACATCCTTTATTCCCAAGTCCAGTGTTATTTCCCCCTCTTCCAAGCTCCCTTCTTGTTTTGCAAACCTGAAAGAAATACACATCCCCTGCCTGTCAAGAGGTGATTTCCCACCTTCCTTGCAATTATACCTGGAAACCAGTATTTCAGCCCTCACTGTGTCTCCTAGGGGACCCCAAAAATGGGAGTCCCGAGGCACTTTTTATTTTAAACCCTTACTAAACCATATTAGGTACTGACAAGACAGAAGAGCAGTAAAGGTTAGGCAATGAGGGTTAAGTGATTAACCTTTTTTTTTTTTTTTAAACTTTTTAAAACCCTTATCTTCAGGCTTAGAATCGATACTGTATTGGTTCCAAGGCAGAAGAGTCACAAGGGCTAGGCAATGGGGGTGAAGTGACTTGCCCAGGGTCACCCAGCTAGCTGAAGCACTTTCTAAAAGCACTTCCAGCAGGGAGCTTGTCATCACTCATTTGCTGTTCATTTTATCTGCTTTCTGCACTCAGAAGCACCCACTGCTATACTCATGGGTCTAGAAAAGCAGAGGCTTCTCTCAAATGGGGAACATGCTGGTGGAAAGGCATTAAAGCGGGGAGAGGTGACCCGGCGACAGAGGAGGGAAAGTGACAGAGATCAAGTGATAGAAAGTGTCAGGGGGAAGATGACAGCGAGAAAAAGTGACAAAGGAGGAAAGTCACAAAGGGAGAAAGCGACAAAGGAGAAAAGTACCCGGGGAAGAGTGACCCGGGGACGACAGAAGCTGTGGCTTAGAGCAATCCCCCTTCGGGCAAACCCCACCGCCCCATCCGCCCGGGCGCCTGCCCCCTCCCCGCACCCCCAGCACCGGCGGGAGGAGGCCGGCAAAAGCAGAGACGGACGGCGGAGAGACTAGGACTGGAGACATATGGAGAGAGAGAGAAAAGCAAAGACAGGAAGAGACACGAGCACAGACGCGCCCTGGCTGTCGGCCTCTCGGTGGCCCTCAGGGTAGCGGCTTCCCGTGCTAGTGGGGGTCTCTAGCTAGCGGGAGTTGGGGGGGCCAGGGAGGGTCTCAGGGCGTCACCTCAGCTCCGGTCCGACGCCACGGCCGCCGCCATCTTGTTCGCCCGCTTCTTCTCTCGGGCTCCCGCCCCCTCAGCTGCTGACCAATCGGCTGCTCTGAACTGCGCCAATAGGCAGGGCATGGGAAACTTCCCCAGCCAATCCACGTCGCCCACTCAGAGCCAGGCGGTGGAGGGGCCGGGGCGTAAAGGACTGGGCGGAGACACTATAGCCAATCAGCGATGTAGTCAAGAAACGTGGCTGGTCACGCGGAGACGCTTTGCCCAATTAGAAGTGGTCCCCTGGCGCGGGGCAGAGCGGAGGAGTTATTACATCCAATCACCGGAGATTAGAGGCGGGGCCCGGGCCTTTGGCGGGCCGGTGTTCGTGAGCCTCAGTCTGTGGGCAAAGGGACTCGCGTCC
Organism: Gracilinanus agilis; assembly: GCF_016433145.1. Lineage (NCBI taxonomy): Eukaryota > Metazoa > Chordata > Mammalia > Didelphimorphia > Didelphidae > Gracilinanus > Gracilinanus agilis. The sequence continues at coordinate 305,648,906 of NC_058134.1, forward strand.
CGTGGGAGTTGCTGAGCATTAACAGAGTTGTGAATGGAATTCCCAAGGACTCAACTTCGAATCCTGCCCCAGGCCCAGTGCTTCCCCTCGGTCCAAGCGGACTCTGATGATCCCTAACAACTACCAAAAAGGGATATAAAACCCTGACCTCAATTCCCGCCCCTCCTCCTCTTCCCCCCCCCTCCCCCGCCTCCTTGAGCTCTCTCATCCCACTCAGTCGACATTAAGATGCTTTCCTCGGACCACTCGTCCCCCAGGGGCCAGCTGGGCTGTGCCCCTACTCCTACGGAGCAGGGAACTGAGGCGGGGGCGGGGGGGAGGGGTGCCGGGGAGAAGCCGCAGCCTAATGGGGGGCCCCTCATCCCCTCCGGCGCCCGCTGGTTTTCTCCTTCCCCTCCTCCACCCAAGATCCCCAGAAGAAGAGCACCCCCACTTGGCCCTTTTGGCGGGATAGCGCTCAAGGGTCTAAGGAAGACCCTCTTGAACTCTGGGTATCTCTGCTTTTGACCCTACCTTCAGGAGCTGAAGAAGAGGAGGAGGGAGGGTCCCCTGAGCATCATTCTGAGGCCCCACACCCAAACAAGAATAACACAAGGTAGGAGTTATGGGGACCAAAGGGAGAGCCCCATAGAGCATCCCTAGAAAACTGGTTGCAGGAAGCCAAGAAAGGTTACCCAGAGCTGGTGGAGGCCAAGCTGAGGCAGCATTGGAGGTAGGCTTTGAAAACACACAGAGGAAGGAGGAGGCATCCCACTAAAAAAGCATTTGTTAAGCACTTACTGGATATTAGGCCCCAGGACTGCAGATGGAACCGTTCCCACCCTTAAGGAGCTTACATTCCCCTGGGGAAAGTCTGAGAAGATTACTCACACTGATAAGATTAGTTTGAAAAGTCATTTTTTTGGGCCAGGGGTTACCACAAATAGAGGGCATTAGGAGGGACCTCCTTGAGGTGAGTCTTGAAGGGAGCTTTGGATGGTAGGAGGTAGGAGTGGAAAAAGAAGAGTATTCCAAGGAGAGGGGATAGGTGTGGAGATCAAAGTTAGAGAATGGCTTATAAAGATGCTGGAGGGCTGGCAGTGAAATGACTGGCAAAGCAGGGAAGGATCCAGTTGGGAATGGGCTTATTGCCAAGCTGGGTAATTGTACTTTACTATAGTAAGTGATAGAAAAGTAGCCTGGCACAATGGAATCCCAATACCTGGTTTCAGATCCTGCTTATACCAATGGGGCACATCACTTGGCTTCCTAGGCCTCCTCCAAAATGAGGGGTTCAAAATGGGAAATGACCTGTTTGTACAAAAATATTTATAACTATACTTTTTGTGGTGGCAAAGAACTAGAAACTATGGGAATGGCTGACATTGTGGTATATGATGGCGATGAAATACTATTGTGCTATAAGGAATGATGAATTGATGGATTTCTATAAAAAAATGAGACCTTCCTGAACTGATACGGAATGAAATAAGCAGAACCAGGAGAACATTATACACAGTAACTGAAATATTTTGGAATGACCAAATGCGATTGACTCTGCTACTAAAAGCAATGCAGTGATCCAGGACAACTCTGAAAAAGAATGGTATCCACAGCTAGAAAAAGAACTGTGGGAGTAGAAATGGAGAAGAAAACATGATTTATCACTTGTTTACACAGGTATAGTATTTGGGGCTTAGGTTTTATAAGATTACTTACAAAAATGAATTATATGGAAATATGTTTTGCGTGAAAATACATGACTAACCTATAGAGATCAATACTCTATAACCAGAGACTAATCTGAGTGGCCTGGGTGGTCGTTGGATGCAAAGAATGAAACAGATTGGAAGCACGGCTTGTTAGCTCATTCTACTTCAAGCAATACTGAAGTAGCCACTTTATTATAAAGGAAATTAAAGTTCCCTTTCCCCCAAAAGCCCAAGAAAGTTTCCCACAGTTACAGAGAGCAAGATTTTTACTATAGTCAAAACAAAAGCCTTAGAAGCCTTCAGGCATAGACAAAAACCTATGCTAAACTATCAACTACATGTGTTATCTTTAAGTGGAGCCTGGGACATCTCCTTTAGGTCGGAAAGCCCCGTCAGTTTCTCGGCCTTGATGGTATTAAACAATTTTTTGAGCCTCATTATTTTACTTTAATTCTGGGCAAAATGCCCTGCCAAAGGTTCAGCCTTGGCCGTACCAGCCATCTGTGTTCTCAGGCAAAGGGGAACAGAGTTAGCCCCCCTCCTGCTGGAGTGCTGAGAGCCCAAAGCTTTTTCAATAAGACTATAATGCATTTTGAAGGAAGGTGAGAATTATGAAAGGAATCAAAAGAGGAATCTCAGATTTTTATCTTAGATATCCCACACCTGTCTCGTCCCGTATTTAGATAGGGCGGAAAAGACAGATACACAGCTCTGCCGGTCTTTATTGATCTTTTGAAGGGGTCCAGATAAAAATATCTACTTGAGATTCTAATTTCTATTAATAGCTCCCGACACTAACCCAGTGGAATTGCTTGTCTTCTCCAGGAGGGAATAGGGAATGAGGGAGGGAGACAACATGAATCATATGACTTCAGAAAACTTACGTGGAAATTTGTTATTAAAATAAAATAAAGATAAAACTTAAAAAGTAGAATTGGACAGATGAAAAGGGAAGTAGAAAAACTCACTGAAGAAAAGAAATAAAATTAGATTTGGGCAAGTGGTAATTAATGACGCCATGAGACATCAAAAAACAATCAAAGTGGGGGCAGCTGAGTGGCATAGTAGATTAAGAGCCAGGCCTAGAGATGGAAGGTCCTAGGTTCAAATTTGACTTCAGACACTTCCTAGCTGTCACTGGGCAAGTCACTTAACCTCCATTGCCTAACCCTTACCATTCTTCTGCCTTGGCACCAATACACAGTAGTGATTCTAAGGGGAAAAGTAAGAGTTCTAAAAAAAAAAAGAAAAGGAAAAATAAATAATCAAAGTTAAAAGAATGAAAACATAGAAGAAAATGTGAAATATCTCCTTGGAAAAACAACTGACCTGGAAAATACATTCAGAAGAGATAATCTAAGAATTATTGGACTACCTGAAAGTCACCATCAATAAAAGAGTTTAGACATCATCTTTCAAAAAATTGTCAATGAAAACTGCCCTAATATACTAGAACTTGAAGGCAAAATAGAAATCAAAAGAATCTACCAATCACTTCCTTAAAGAGATCCGGAAGAGATGACTCCCAGAAATATTATAGTCAAATTCCAAAACCCCCAGGTCAAGGAGAAAATATTGCAAACAGCAAAAAAGAATTAAACTATCTTTTAGCCACAGTACTGATAACTCGAGATGTAGCAGTTTCTACATAAAAGAATCAGTGGGCCTGGATGATATTCCAGAGGAGAAAAACTGAGTATAATCCTTCCAGGGAAAAAATGGGTATTCTATGAAACAGTACTTTCAAACATTCCTGATGAAAAGAACAAAGCTGAATGGAAAATCTGACTCAAATACAAGACTCATGAAAATCATTTAAAAATCGTAAATAGGAAAGAGAAATCAAAAGGCATTCAGTAAGGTTAAACTGTGTACTTCCCAACATGAAGAGATAATTCTTCTAACTCTTGAGAACTTTATCATTATTAGGGCAATTAGGAGTGTGTAAACAGAGGGCCAGAGTATGAGTTGAATATGATGGGATGATATCTGAGAAGAAAAAATTAAATTAAAGCATGAGAAAGAGAGAGTACAGAGAGGGGAGAAGGGGGAAGAGAGAAATAGAATGGGGTAAATTATCTCATAAAAATGGCATGAAAGAACTTTTACAGTGGAATGGGACATGGGGGAGGTGAGGAGCATGTAAACATTACTCTCATTGGAATTGGCTCAAAGAGGGAAGAACATACACAATCAATTGGGTATAGAAATCTATCTTCAGGAAATTAGGAAGGGAAAGGGATAAGAGAAGTGGGGTAGGGTAAATTGAGAGAGAGGGAGGTCAGAAACTAAAAGGGCAAATAGGATCAAGAGTAATAATACATAGTCATAATGGTGCAGAAAATTTTTACAAGTCTCCCTAATAAAGGCTTTATTTAACAATTACATGAAGAAATGAGTCACATGTATAAAAATACAAATCATTCCCCAACTGGTAAATCATGAAATGATGTGATCAGACAGTTCTCAAAGTAATTAAAACCTCTCTAAAGTCATGCAAAAATTGCTCTAAGTCACTATTAATTAGAGAAATGCAAGTTAAAACAACTCTTAAGATACTGCCCCACACTTATCAGATTTGCTATTAGGACAGAAAAGGAAAATGACAAAACTAGGAGGGGACGTGGGAAAATTAAGACACTAATGCAAGGTTGTGGGACTTGTGAACTGATTCAACAATCTGGAGAGAAATTAGAACCTATCCCAAAGAGCTATAAAACAGTACATAACCTTTGACCCAGCAATACCATTACTAAGCTTGTATCCCCAAAGGGACAAAAAATAACTTGAGAAGACTTACAGTACCAAAGCAGGGTGAAGTAAGCAGAACCAGGAGAGCATTGTACACAGGGACTGAAATACTATAGGATGAACAACTATGAATAACTTAGCTATTCTCAGCATACAATAATCCAAAACAATTCCAAAGGTCTGATGCTTCCAGAGAAAGAACTGATGGAATCTAACTCCAGAGCAAATTGAATTTTTTTCATTTTCCTTCCTAAGTGTGTGTGTGTGTGTGTGTGTGTGTGTGCATGCGCAAGTTTCCTTCCACAAAAGGATTAATATGGGGAAATGTTTACACGATTAAACATGTAAAATCTATATTAAATTGCTATCTCAGTGGTTGGGGCAGGAGGAAGGCAGAGATTCAAGACTCAATATTCTTTTTAAGATGTTGGAAACTTTTCACATGTAATCGTGGGGAAAGTAAAATTTCAATTTATTTAATTTAATGGATTAAGCAATATTCTGAAATGTCCTCCTTGCTCCTCCTTAACTTTGCTTCTTCCCCACCCCTTTCCTCTAGGACACTGTAATTAGTAAACAGGAACAGTCTGTCTTTGAGCGTTGAGATTCTCACTATTCCCCATACATGTAAAGTAGGCTCTCACTGTTCTGCATGCATGTACTCTCAGAAAATAAACACCTTTCACCTTCCCAGTTAGATCAGGAGTGAAGAATGGATGCCTATTATAACCACAACTGTTCAATATTATTCTAGAAAGGTTAGCTATAGCAGTAAAGGAAGGAGAAAAAATTAAGGAATAAGCAATGAGGAAATAAAGCTCTTACTCTTTGCAGATGATATGATGATATACTTAGAGAATCAACAAAAAAAAATAATCAAAACAATGAGCAATTTTAGCCAAGTAGAAAGACATAAAATAAACTCACATAAATCATCAGCATTTCTCTATACTACCAATAAAGTCCAATGACAAGAGAAGAGAGATTCCCTTTAAAACTATAGACAATATAAATTACTTGGGAGTCTACCTGCCAGGACAAACCCAGGGACCATATAATCAAAACTACTAGACAATTGGAAAAACATTAATTGTTCATGGGTAGGCTAAGTTAATTGTCTAGTTAGTGCCATACCAATCAAACTACCCAAAAATTAGTTCACAGAGCTAGAAAAGATAATAAAATTCATCTGAAAGAACAAAAGGCCAAGAGTATCAAGGGAATTAATTTTTAAAAATGAAGGAAGTTGGCTTAGCTGTACCAGATCTCAAACTATGATAAAGTGACAATCATTAAAACAATCTGGTACTGGTTGAAAAAGTAGTGGATCAATGGAGTGGATTTGGCACTCAACACAGTAACCTAGTGACTATTGTAAACTAGTGTTCAACAAACCCAAAGATCCAAGTTTTTGGAAGAACTCACTATTCAAAAAGAAAAAAACAAAAACCCAACCCTGGAAAAACTAGAAAACAATATGGCAGAAAGTAGGCATAGACAAAAATACCTCCCACTATATACTAAGGTATATATCAAATCAAATCAAAATGGATACATGATTTAGAAATGAAGGGTGAAACCATAAACAAATTAGGGCAACATGGACTAGTTAACCTCTCAGTTCTATGGATCAGGGAAGAATTTTTGACCAAACAAGGTATAAAAAATAAGATGTAAGATAGATAACTTTGACTGCATTAAATTTAAAATATTTTGCACAAAAAAACAACAGTGTATCCAATTAGAAAGCTAAACAACAAACTGGAAGAAAAAAATTTTGGAGCAAATACCGGCAAAGACATCATTTCTCAAATATATAGAGACCTGAGTCAGGTACATAAGAATACAAGTCACTCCCCAATTGATAAATAGAACAAAGGTTACGAAGAGGCAATTTTCAAAACTATCTTTATTTAGTCATATGAAGAAATGCTCAAAATCACTATTAATAAGAAAAATGCAAATTAAAACAACTTTGAGGTACCACCTCACCCCTATTAGATTGGTTAATAAAAAATTTGGTTAATAAAACCAAAAAGGAAAATGACAAATATTGAAGGAGATGTGGAAAAAATGGGATCCCAATATATTGCTGGAGCTGTGAACTGACACAGCCATTCTGGGGAGCAATTTATCACCATACCAAATGGGCCATCAAACTGTGCATACCCTTTGTTTTTTGTTTTTTGTTTTTTTTATTATTTTTATTTTAAACCCTTAACTTCTGTGCATTGACTTATAGGTGGAAGAGTGGTAAGGGTAGGCAATGGGGGGTCAAGTGACTTGCCCAGGGTCACACAGCTGGGAAGCGTCTGAGGCTGGATTTGAACCTAGGACCTCTCATCTCTAAGCCTGGCTCTCAATCCACTGAGCTACCCAGCTCCCCCTGTGCATACCCTTTGACTTAGCAATACCACTACTAGGGCTGTATCCCAAAGAGATCAAAGATAGAGGGAAAGGACCTACTTGCACAACAAATTTTATAGCAACTTTTTTTGTGGTGGCAAAGAATTGGAAACTGAGAGAAGGTCCATCAACGGGGGAACGGCTGAACAGATTATGGTATGTGAATGGAATATAATTGTGCCATAAGAAATGACAAACAAGACAATCACAAAAAAATAAAATATAAACTCAACCTGGAAAGACTCATATGAAGTGATGGAAAATGAAGTGAGCAGGACCAAGAGAATGTCATTTACAGTAACAACAAAAATATACAATGATCAACTGTGAATGACTTTATTATCAGCAAGGCAAGGATCCAGGACAACTCCAAGAGACTCACAATGAAAAAGGCTATCCATTGCCATAGAACTGTCAGAATCTGAATGCAGATGGAAACATGCCATTCTTCACTTTATTTCCTCCATGAATTTTTCTCTAGTGCAAGTGATGTCTTTTCACAACATGATGATCATGGAAGTATGTATTGTATACATGTACAACCTTTATCATATTACCTTCTGTCTTGGGAAGGTGGAGGGAGAAAACAGATCATAAAATGTCAAAAAATTGATTATTAAAAAGTGTATCGATGTCTGGAAAGTTTAATTTAAAAAGAGGATAAGTGCCGTTTCTCTTGCATGAATAGGACTCTGTTTTCCCTCCATTGGCTCTTTGGGGTCAGTCAGACCCATGTTATTTGACAAAGATAATTGAACCTAAGGGAACAAATGGTGTCCCCAAGGGAGAGAAAAGACAAGAACCCAGTAAAGAGCTTTGGAGTGAGCAATTAGACTAATAGGAGGAGAACCAGAAGAAAGCAGCATCTCAGAATCCAAGTAGGCTGAGGAGCGGTCAGTAATGCTAAAAGCTTCAGCACAGTCAAAGGTGTCACCTGAGAAAAGGTCACATAATTTAGCAATTAAGAGATTATTGGTTATTTTTGTCAGAACAGTTTCAATAGAGGGATGAGGTCAAAAGCTAAATTGTAAGAAGTAGAAATTAAAGTGATTGAGAAGAAAGTGTATTTAACCATTGTAGATTACTCTTCCTAGGAGTTCAGTAGTCAAGGGAGGAGAAATACAGGATATTTTCTGGACTCCAAAAAAGTAGCAGCTGTGCTTGAAGGTTGAACTAGTTCATTAAAAAAAAAAAAAAAAAAAAGGCTGGGACAGGAATACTGAGTGGACAGGAAGAGATTTGAGGTCACAAGAACAAGGACAGGGTTTTTTCATTGTCATGCAAAACACACTTCCATGTTGGTTATTGTTGTAAGAACACACTCGTACATAACCAAAACTCCAAAATAAAACCAAAGATACACTGATGTGAAAGACCACTCCACCAGTTCTTTCTCTGGAGGTGGAGAGCATTCCTGTCATAAGCCTTTCAGGATTGTCCCAGATCATTGCATTACTGAGAGTAGCCAAGTTTTCACAAGTAATCCTGGTCCAATATTGCTGTTTTGGGTGCCATGTTCTCCCAGTTCTGCATATTTCACTCTGCATCGGTTCCTCCAGATCTTTCCAGCTTTTTCTGAAATCATCTTGCTGATCATTCCTTTGAGCACAATAGTATTCCATCACCAACGTATACTACAATTTGTTCAACCATTCCCCAATTGAAGGACATACCCTCCTTTTCCAATTCTTTGCTACCACAAAAAAAAAGCAGTTATAGATATTTTTTTACAAGTAGGTCCTTTCCCCTTATTTATTATCTCTTTGGGATACAGACCCAGTGGTGGTATTACCAGATCAAAGGGTATGCAGAGTTTTATAGCCCTTTGGGCATAATTCCAAATAGGGCACAGAATGGTTGGAGTAGTTCACAACTCCACCAACAATGTTAGTGTCCCAACTTTGCCACATCCCCTCCAACATTTATCATTTTCCTTTACCGCCATATTGACCAATCTGCTAGGTGTGAGGTGATACTTCAATGTTGTTTGAATTTGTACTTTTCTAATCAAGAGTGGTTTAGAATATTTTTTTCGTCTGATTATTAATGACTTTGACTTCTTCATCTGAAAATTGCTTGTTCATCTTAAAATACTTTCTCTTGTTGTTCTTCCCTTCTCCAAAGACCTGCCAGGTAAACTATTCTGTGTTCCCCTAATTTGGTTATGGTATCACTCTTGATATCTAAATCATATATCCATTTTGACCATATCTTGGTACAGGGTACGAGATATTGGTGGTCTACAAGGAGAAGTTCAAGAGAGACCTGGAGAAGTGAAGGACGAGCAACTGTTCAGAGTGAAGGAGTCAGAGGCACAATGATCTCTACTAACAATGAGGTCTAAGGTCCAAGCGCCTTTGTGGGTTACTGAGGTTGAACTGGAGAATGGTATTTGAAAGGTCATGAACATGTATATCCTTCCCCTCAGTGAATGTATGGATATATGAATATTGAAGCCACTGAAGGGAAGGGAAGGATATAAATCTGAGGGAGAAGAGTGTATGGCCTGAAGGCAGATAATCAAAGCAAGAAGACTCTGTCTAGGCCACCTGGAGAGAGGAAGTTGACCTCAGAGGAAAAGAAGGTGCTGAGTGATGCTAGCTGAGAGAGGGTCTGGATGAGGGCAGTGGGGGACCTAGATCTGTGTAGCTGATGGCCTGAAGAAAGAAGCCAGACATACTGAGGTGACGCCCCAGGAGGGAGGTGTCTTCAGGAGAGCCCCAGGCTTCCATAGGCATCACAGAAGATGGAAAGGGAAATTTCTGAAGTCTGGAATAGGATTCGGGGAAAGAAGAGAAGGGGAGGGATGAAAGGGAAAAGGCTTTTCATCTCCAAAGTCAATAATTCTGACTGAATTCTGTTGGGGTTCAATCCTTGTTATCAGAGAAGTCTTGCTGAATAAGGGAAACAATAAGCATTCATAAAACTTTAAAAAAAAAAAAGATTCAGTTTGGGGGCAGCTATGTGGCTCAGTGAATTGAGAGCCAGGGCTAGAGATGAGATGTCCTGGATTCAAATTTGACCCTAGAGATTTCCTAACTGTGTGACCTTGGACAAGTCACTTAACTCTCATTGCCTAGCTCTTAATGCTCTTCTGCTTTGGAACTAATATACAGTATTGATTCTAAGACAGAAGGTAAGGTGTGTGGGGGTTTTTGTGGGGGGGGGGGTTACATTTTTTAAACCCTTAACTTCTGTGTATTGGCTCCTAAGTGGAAGAGTGGTAAGGGTGGGCAATGGGGGTCAAGTGACTTGCCCAGCGTCACACAGCTGGGAAGTGTCTGAGGCCGGATTTGAACCTAGGACCTCCCATCTCTAGGCCTGACTCTCAATCCACTGAGCTACCCAGCTGCCCCTGGGGGGTGTTTTTTAAGATTCAGTTTGCAAAAGTTTGCTCTACATTCAGCTTTTCAATTCAGGAAATACTTAATAACTACTTTATGCTTAAATAAGGTAGGCTCTTTCTGCTCTCCTGGGCACTCACATAAATAAATATGCAGTGAGTTCATCATAAGAGAGATACAAAACAAAGCATTATATGAAGTCCCAGGGGCAAAGGGGATTAGAAAAACCTCGGGGCATTTGAACTGGGCTTTAAAGAATGAGAAGGAATCCAAGAGAAAATGAAGGGCAGAGAAGGCACCCCAAGCTTAGGGAACTGTGAGCAAATGCATAAAGGCAGAAATGAGCCTACTGTGTGCAGAGGATATTGAGACACCTGGCTTAGACAGGGCAGAGGGTACTTGGAATAAGGGAAGAAAAGGCAAGAGCCCCTACTAAATCAGAGAAAAAGAGAAACCGAGTCAGAAACAAAAAGAAACAATTGCAATGAGGAAAGGAGACAGATAGAAGTGTTTCAGAAATCCATGTGAACGCCCAAGAAACTCTTCAAACAAGTTAGCTTTTTAACTTAATAGGAAGTAAAGGTAAGAGTAGATAATGGGACAATTACGCAGCAGAGCAAGGTGCTATAAGAAGAAAATCAAATCCTAGAGCCAAGAACAAATTGAGGCTACCAAGGAAGATGGAAGCGCACACACGCACACGCGCGCGCGCGCACACACACACACATTATTTTAGTTGTATTGGTGGAAAAAGAAGAATCAAAAAAGGGATCGAGGACCCTAGTGCAGAATCTGAGCCTCCCATATCAGGCTTTGCCTCCAGGATGGACCATTGGGCCCCAGATCCTTCCTCAACAGTCAGAGATATCTCCAGATATCTTCCATATCTGGAGATCCCAGCCTAAAGGAGGGGCCACAAACAGCTTACCCAATCTCCCTTCTACCCTAGGACTTGAAAGAGAATTAACATTAGTCCTTGCTAGTCACTAGACTCAAGGCTGGGAGACCCAGTGGCTGGTGGGTTCCCAGCGCCCATGATGCCGAGTCCCCACCCTGGCGTTAAGTCCCTTTTTCTCCCGCCATCTACCTCTGTCATCCTCCTTCCATATTTCCATTCCATTCTACCCTCTTTCCTTGTGCCCTCAGGAACCCTATTGTATCATTAATAAACTTCCCTTCCGCTTAGATGCCTTCTTCTCCTCCGGTTCCTTCCATCTTCTGGCACCCCCGGCCATCCTTTCTAACTGGAGGCCTGCAGTAGCCTGGTTCAGGAGGTGACATTTCCTAAGGGGTTTCTCCTACTAACTCCCCCTTCTTAATCCCTTTCTCCTGCCCAAAGCAATCCCGAAACTACTCCTTTAAGGTTCACCCAGACGCATCCCCCTGCTCAGCGGCTCACCGTCTGTTTTCTCCCCATCCTGGCTCCCCTGTTGATTGCATCAGCTCCCAGGGGTTCAGTTATGATCTCTGCGCCCTTGATTCCGAGATCTGTATCTCCTGAGCTCCCGGCCTGCGCCTCAGCTGCCCAGGGGCCATTTTGAACTGGGTGTTCTGTAGACAGCCGACATCATGCCCAAAGTAGAACTCGTTGTCCTGCCCCCAAACCATCCCCTCTTCTGAACAGGGTTCCTGTAAACTGTTAAGGGAGCCTCCCTCCTCTCAGGAGCTCAGATTTGCAAACCTGGCCTGTCCTCGACTCCTCCCTCACAATCACCCCCCAATATCTATTCTCTGTCAAATATGCTTATTTTGGCCTTCCCAAATGCCCTCTTCTGGATCCCTTTCTCTCCAATCATATAGCCACCTCCTTAGTTCAGGCCCTCATCACAGTGGATAGAGAGCCAGGCCTAGAGAAAGGAGGTCCTGGGTTCAAATTTGGCCTCAGACACCTCCCAGCTGTGTGACCCTGGGCAAGTCACTTGACCCCCATTGCCTACCCTTACCACTCTTCTGCCTTGGAACCAATATATAGTCAGATAGGACTCCTTTGGGGGCACCTATTCTTTTATTTTTTGTTTTTTTATTTTTGAAACTCTTACCTCCTGCCTTAGAATTGATACTGTGTATTTGTTCCCAGGCAAAAGAGCAGTAAGGTCTAGATAGATGGGTAAAGTGACTTGCCCAGGATCACACAGCTGGTCATACTTAGCAATTCTAAGACAGGAGATATGGGGTCTGAGCTTTTAGGTTTTTTTGTTTTTTACAATAAAACTTTATGGTAATAACAGCTGACTGAATACTTTACCCCAGTCTATTGTTTATAGAACTTAAAAAAAAAAAAGCAAACAAATTGGAAGAGAGCCCTTCCTAATAGGCTTCCTGGCTTCCAGTTTCTTCTATGGCCATGTTACTTCTAGCAGCATCCACACTTTCTACCAAAAGAAGCTTCCGCAGACAGTACTAGTGGAAGCACATCACTCCCCTGCTCCCCTGGGTAGCTTCCCACCAGCTTTATAAAATCTGAACCCCTAAAAGCAGCGTTGAAGACCCTCTCACAGCCTGGCTCCACCACCATCACCTCGTGACCTTTATCCGTCCTGCCATTGGCTCTGGGTTTCAGAATCCCAGAAAATGTCAGTGATGAAGTTGCTTCTAGGAAATAAAGTGACTCAGATGTACTTGGGGACAGAACAGTTAGTCATTGGTCATTGGGCGTATCAATTCTTTGAGAACTAAATGATGGAATTGTATCTCAGTAACTGAATAAAGAAATTTAATGCATCGATTTAAAAAAATCCCCAAAGCAATACTCCATTTGTTATCTCTGTGCATCCCCCAGAGGGTCCCCCTCACTGGAAAAGTATGGCTTCGTTATCGCTGCCTCCATGAAACCTTCTCTCCTTTCAGGGCTTAGTTTATCTGCCGCCTCCTTCCTGAAGCTTTCCTTCCTCCCCAGATTGTTGGTGCTCTCTCCCTGCTGCATTACCTTGTATCTAGTTCTCAACTAGATGATACAGTACATGCTGTAAGCCCCCCCCCCCCGGGAAGGGAAGGGAAGGGAAGCTTGGGGGCAAAGTCTTCGTTTTGCTGGGCACTTCTACATTTTGGGGAACTCCCCTTGTGGAAGCTCCCTCTACAGATACAGATCAGCCGCTACAGCTCTGTAACTTAGTCTTAGTGGCCTCTTCAGGGGCCACTTGGACTTCATGGAGACTCTTCAAGTCTTTGAAAGGCTGCCTGCCACATGAAAGAGGGATGAGACTTCTATGCGGCCCCAGAGAGTAGAACTGAGAGCAGGCTGGGAATTACCGGGATGCTCTCATTATTGGGGGTTCCCCAAAGTGGGCTCCTGGCTCCCAGGCATACCCTGGAGCTGGGGACTTGGAGGGTGGCTGACCCATATTGGGGATGTTGTAGCAGGGCTGTGGAGGGTTTGCCCCAAAGAGCCTCCGAGCTGCCATCTAGTGCTGCCATTCCAGTTGCCCTCAGTGCCTTCCATTCACATTCCATATAGGTTTTACCCAGCCTCTGCTTGAAGCTAGCCTTTGAGAGGGAGCCCACCGCTCCCACCACAGCCCATTCCACACTGGGATGCATCTGTGGCCTTAGTATCAAGCCCACAATTTTCCTCCCTTCCTCCAACTCGTACCGTCTGGGGCCAGGCAGAACAAGTCTGATGTCTCTGCTATGTGGCAGTCCTGGAAACAGCTACAGTGTCCCATTCTCCATCTTCCCCCCAGGCTGATTCTCCATCCCCTCTTCCTTCAGCTGATTTTCCTGCAACATGATCTCAAAGCACTTTCCCTTTATGTTCAAACAAGACAGAGAACATTACAAGATATAAAACAGATCACTTTGACTACCTTGAATTTAAAAGGTCACTGTGACCAAGATTAGAAGGGAAACAACAAACTGGGGCAAAGATTTACGGCAAAAGCCTCAGTTCTCGAAATATAGAGAGAACGGAGTCACATTTATTAGAATATAAAACATTCCCCAACTGACAAGTGGTCAAAGGCTATGAACAAGCAACTCTTGGGTGAAGAAATGAAAACTATCTTTAATCAGAGGGGAAATGCCCCAAAGAGCTAGTAGAGAAATGCAGCTCTGCGGTACCACCTCTGTTATAGGTAATTAGGTAAGTTATAAATTGATAGATAGGCAAATGTAGTGAGTAGGAACCCATTTCACCTTCCACCTATCAGACTGGCTAATCTAACAAAAAAAAGGAAAATGATCGGTGTGGGAGGGGATGTGGGAAAACTGTGAATTGATCCAAATGAAGCTTAGACTCAGCAACACAATTCTAGGCTCGTATCCCCAAGATCACAGAGAGGAGGAAAGGACCTACTTGTTCAAAGACGTTTATGACAGCTCTTTTTTTTTTTAATATTTTTTTTATTTTTAAACCCTTAACTTCTGTGTATTGGCTCATAGCTAGAAGAGTGGTAAGGGTGGGCAATGGGGATCAAGTGACTTGCCCAGGGTCACCCAGCTGGGAAGTGTCTGAAGCCATCTTTGAACCTAGGACCTCCCATCTCTAGGCCTGGCTCTCCATCCACTGAGCTACCCAGCTGCCCCGACAGCTCTTTTTTATAGTGGCAAAGTTTTGGAAACTGAGGGAGGGGCGCCCATCAACTGAGGAATGGCTGAACAAGTTGTGGTATGTGATTGTGACAGAATTCTGTTGTACCCTAAGAAATAACAAACCAGACAATCGCCAAAAAACCTGGAAAGACTCAAGGCACCTGCTTGCTTTCCTCTGGACTCCGTCCAGCCAAGCTGATCAATGGCCTTCCTGAAGTACAATGCCCAAATCAAGCACGATACTCTGAGGTATATACCAACAGGGGCACACAGCTGCTGCATAGATGCCAAGCCCCTCTGCACAGCCTAAGATCATGCTGACTTTCTTGGCTGCCGTCTCACAATGATTACTCTTGTTGAACCTGTAGGCCACCCAGACTCCTAGATCTGGTACAAATTAACTTCAATCTGGGCATGCCTTTCTCATCTTGCATTTGAGCCACTGACATTTGGAATTTATAAACAAATTAAGTCATTTCAAATCCTTGGCCTTTCTCCAACAAAGGGACAATCCCAGCCTGGGCCATCAGAACCTGAATTTTTGAGAGTCAGTTGGAGATAGGGAAGTAGTAAAGGGGATTATTCACATTACAAAAATTTGTCCTTTAATTATCAAAGTCCCCTAGGACACTTGAGTATTTGTTTATAAATAATCAACCCCTGGACCCCAAAGGTATTCTAATTTTTTAACCCTTACCTTCCTTTTTAAAATCAATAATGCATATTGGTTCCAAGGCAGAAAAGAAGTAAGAATGAGGCTAGTGCAAATATCAATAATATAGAAATAGGTCTTGATCAATAACACATGTAAAACCCAGAGGAATTGTGGGTTGGCTATGGGAGGGGGTGGGAGGAGGAGAGGGAAAGAACATGAATCATGGAACCATGGACAATTTTTCATAATTAATCAATAAAATAAAAATAAATTTAAAAAAAGAAGTAAGGGTGAGGCAATGGAGGTTAAGTGACTTATCCAGGGTCACATAGCTAGGAAATATCTGAGGCCATATTTGAACCTGGGCCCTCCAGGATCTGTGGGCCTGGTTCTCCCAAGGAAACCTTTTTTTATTATTATTCAAAGATTTTTATTTCCCAAGAACACGTAATAACAATTTTCAATATACATTTTCTGAAATTATAAGATCAAAATTGTCTCCCCCTTTCCCTTCCCTCCTCTCAGAGCTGGTAAGCAATTTGATCTGGATTTTACATGTATTATCATGCAAAACAGATTTCTATATTGTTCGTTGTAAGAGGATATTCATATAAAATGAAAAACCCAGAATAAAACCGTAAACAAACTGTGAAAGATACTCTGCATCTGACTCCAACAGTTCTTCCTCTGGAGGTGGATAGCATTCTTCATCACAAGTTCTTCATAACTGTCCTGAATCGTTGTGTTGTTGAGAGTAACTAAGTCTTTCAGTTGATCATTATACAATGTTACTGTTACTGTGTACAATGTTCTAGTTCTGATTATTTCGCTCTGCATCAGTTCACGTAGATATTTTTAGCTTTTTTTCTGAAATCATCCTGTTCATCATTTCTTATAGCACAATAGTATTTCATTACCAACATGTACCACAATTTGTTCAGCCATTCCCCAACTGAGGGACAGTCCCTCATTTTCCAATTCTTTGCCACCACAAAAAAAAGCAGCTTTAAATATTTTCGTATGAGTAGATCCTTTCCCTTTTTTTTTATGATCTCTTTGGTATATAGACTCAGGAGTTACAGGATCAAAGAGTATGCAAAGAATACCTCTCCAAAGGTATTCCTAACCTTTCTTTAGTTCTGGATCCCACTGGGAGCCTGAAGAAGCCTATGGTCTTCTCAGAATCATAGTTTTACATTCAACTAATAAAATACATATTCTCATAATGAAAACCAATTAGATTGAAATATCTTTGTCAACGTATTAAAAAACAAAACAAAACAAGTTCTTGAATTCCAGGTTAAGAAACCCTTCCCCAGACACTGAGCGAAACTAGCAGAGAATTGAAGTATTGTGCTGGGCACTTTGGGATACAAAGATAAAAAATGAAAGTCTCTGGCTGGTGAAAAAAAAAAAGAGAGCTCAGCACCATTATTCTTGATCCCCTGCCCCACTTTTCTCACAGATTCTTATCCTTTTCTTCTTTTCTTTTAAGCCTACTCTTCAAAATAGACCCGTTTTAGAGTTTCTTTTACTTAAAACTAATCCTTCCTTTAATCCACCTTCTGTCTTATTCTCTCTCTTTTCTTTTTCCCCTTTCCCACCTATTGAGTGAAATATATTTCTATACCCAGCTGCACGCAGATCCTTCAGTGAGGTTCAAATGTCAGAATGAGACAAGGGACCACTACCAAAAAAAAGTTTTATTGTATAAAAACATTCTTACCCTGCTGGCCATACAAAAATAGGCAGCAGACTGGATTGGACCCTTGAGTCACTGTTTGCCAATCCCTGGTATAGACTATTACTTGCACACTCCAGTTATATGAAATTATTTTCCCCATCCTTCCTCTCCCATCCTACCCCATATGTTTCTCTTTTCATTCTTATTTTAAGATCATCAGAACATAACAGAACCGGTCCCTGACCCTGTGTCCAATTAGATTCCCTCTGTGATCCCTGATGAAGATAGGGTTCTGAAGGATACATATATCATTTTTCCCTATTAAATGATGTAAATAGCTTATCCTGGTTTAATCCCTTATGATTGTTCATTCATTGTTTACCTTTTTTATACTTTTCTTAACTACTGTGTTTGTATTTCAAAGTTTCTATACAGTTTAGATCTTTTAATTAATAATGCTTTGATGTCCTCTGTTTCATTAAAGTCCTATTTCTCCTTGTAGGATTATTCTCAGTTTTTCTGGTAAGTTACTCTTGGTTGTAAGCCAATATCTTTTGCCTTCAGAAATGTTGTATTCCATACTCTCCACTCCTTTAAAGTAATTGTTGCTAAGTTGTGTATGGCCCTGACTATAGATCTTCAGTTCTTGAATTGTGAACTTTTCTAGCTGTTTGCAAATTTTTTTCTTTGCTATAAAAGCTATGGATTTGAGATAGCATATTTCTGAGAGTTTTTACTTTGGGGTATCTTTAAAGAAAGGACAAGGGTGATACTTCATATGACCATTTTGCTCTTTGATTCTAAGAGATTTGGGCAGTTTTAAGATTTCTTGAATTATGATGTCTAGGCTCTTTTTTTTTGCTCATGGCTTTAAAGTAGTCTAATGATTCTTAATTTTTTTCTCCCTGATCTGCTTCCCAGATCAATTGTTATTATAATGAAATATCTTAAATTTTACTCTATTTTTTCAATCTTTTGACTTTTTTAATGTTTCTTAAGATCTAGGGGAATCATTAGCTTATGTTTGTTCGGGGAATTTGATTCTTGGTTAAAATTTTGTACCTCTTGTTCCAATCTATTCTCTTTTCATATCCTTCCATATCTCTCATGGCACTTCCCAATTTTCCTTTAGCACCCTCATTTGATTTTTTTAGCCAGGTGGCTCAGTGGATAGAAAGCCTGGCCTGGATATGAGAGGGCTTCCAATCTAGCCCCAGACATTTCCCAGTTGGGCAAGTCACTTAACCCCAATTGCCTAGCCCTTATCACACTTCTGTCTTGGAATGGCCTCTCAGTATTATTTCTAAGATAGAAGGTAAGGGGCTTTAAAAACAAACAAATAAATAAATAAATTCATATATAGCACTTTTTTAAAAAGGCCTTGTTTTCTTTCACTTACTTTACACTGAAACATTCTGTGCAGCCTTTCCGGGGTAGATCCTGTCCCCAGGATCCACAGACCTGTCTCTCTCCCTATCCTAACCTGGTTTAAAAATGTGTTTTGCTCTGATTTATTGTGTTAGATTTCCCAATTAGGGATGCATTTTCTGCATTAGAAAAATATATGATCCACCACATAGTGTGATAGGGATGTGATTAGGATTTTGATGTTAAAGAACTGCTCTACTGCAAATATGAATAACATGGAAATAGGTTTTGAAATGATACATGTATAACCCAGTGGAACTGCTTGTCAGTTTGGGGAGGGGGGTGGAGGAGGGATCATGAATCACATAACCATGGGAAAATATTCTAAACAAGCAATCAAACAAACAAAAAAGGAATACATTTTCTAGGTCTTTATGGAGGAGTTGCACTGGGGAGCTTGGCTCTTCCTACACCTCCATTAGCTTGGCCTGAAGTCACTCCCATCAGGAAATATTTTTCTTAGGGCTCTGATGGGGCAACTCCCTGCCTTGATGCAGATAGCAACCCATTCATTCTTTCTCATTTTCTGCAACTCTTCTATACCCACTTATAAATTTTCCACAAAAGATACATCCAAAGTGTGAAGGGCCTTCTTTCATACCTCTCAGCATTATCTGGGTACCACTTCATCATGTGGTCTTATGCATTCTTGTTGGTACCCAGCCTGCCTTCTTTTTCTGAACTATCTCTTTGATGATATCTTTTATGCTCTTTCTTTTTCGTGATTCTTTTCCACTGGTAATGTGCTATAGCCTATTTGTGCCCTTTATTGTATCTCTATCTATTGCCCTTTGGAGGACTTACACTTTTCATTCTTTGGAGAATATAGCATTCAATGGCTTGTAACAGTACTACTATAAGAATATTGGTGAGAAAGAAAGGAAGGAAGGAAGGAAGGAAGGAAGGAAGGAAGGAAGGAAGGAAGGAAGGAAGGAAGGAAGGAAGGAAGGAAGGAAG
>NC_058134.1:305668614-305796942 GCF_016433145.1 Gracilinanus agilis
GGCCGGCCACTGAGCCTTGAACTTGACCGCCGCCGCCGCCGCCGCCCGGGCAGCCGCAGCGCCCGGCCCGGGCAGGGGCAGCCCCGCCCC
The DNA here is from genome assembly GCF_016433145.1 of Gracilinanus agilis. Taxonomy (NCBI): domain Eukaryota; kingdom Metazoa; phylum Chordata; class Mammalia; order Didelphimorphia; family Didelphidae; genus Gracilinanus; species Gracilinanus agilis. Next base: position 305,668,705 of record NC_058134.1, read on the forward strand.
CCCCGCCGCCGAGGGGCCCCGGCGCCCCCCAGGCCTCCCCTTCCCGGGCCGCCGGCCGGGTCCCGCGCCCCCCCATGCACCACCTGCTGGAGCAGCCCGCGGACATGGCGACAGCGCTGCTGGCGGGCGAGAAGCTGCGGGAGCTCATCCTGCCCGGCGCCCAGGACGACAAGGCGGGCGCGCTGGCCGCGCTGCTGCTGCAGCTCAAGCTGGAGCTGCCCTTCGACCGCGTGGTCACCATCGGCACAGTGCTCGTGCCCATCCTGCTCGTCACGCTCGTCTTCACCAAGAACTTCGCCGGTAAGCCCCGGCCCGGCCCCCGGGGGGCCCCCAGCCCTCCTGGCTCCGTCCTTTCCTCGCGGGCTGCCAGCCCGCCCGCCCCCGAGCTCCTTTATCTCCTGCTCCCTTTGCCTAAGATGGAGAGATGGGGAGGGACCGAGAGACAGACCGAGAGGGAAGCATAAGGGCTGGGGAAGGACGTGCTGCAGGCGTGAGTGTAGGGGCGCGGGTGCTTTATGGACCCTCCCGGCTTTCACTGAGCGAGCCCGGGAGAAGAGGCCGGCAGCGAAGCGCAGGGTGGCGGGGAGGGCAGGAAGCCTGACGCTGGACAGCTCCAAGGGGAGAAAGACTAGAAAGCACTACGCTGGCTGCCTGGGCCTCGGGGGACTGGCTGGGGACCCCAAGGGCTCGGGCATTTCCCCACAGAAGGGGGGAAATTGGCCAGACACCCTTCCCTGGAAAGCCTCTAGAAGCCCTGGGTATCGGGGAGCATCCGAGGCCTCATCACCAGGAAACTGTTGCCTGGCAAGAGCGGTCCCAGAAAGGGGCCCTCCGTGGGGCCCTGGGTGAGCCTGGGTGGGCCTTCCCGGGGCTCCTCTGTGCCCTTGTGACTTCTTCAAATTACACTGGGCTCTGAGGTCACACCCACCCACCCAGAGGGCGCCAGCCCCGGGAGCATCAAAGCCCAGGGGAGGAGGGCTAAAGCCAGGCAGAGATGGCTGGCCTTCCGCTCTCCAGTATCCCCGCTAAAGGAGGGGAGAGCCCGGAAAACACCTAACCTCCACCCTGCCTCCCAACACACACACACACACACACACACACACACACACACACACTGGGGTGTGCTGGCCCGGTTTAAAGACACGCACAGCTTCAGGGTGGAAGGGGCTGGGGCCTAGCAGCTTGGCATTCCTTGGTCAGTAGAGAAACTAATGGGAGGAAGAGCTCAGATCAGATCCAGTGGGCACGTCCCAACTTCGGAGAGGAGGCTAGCCAGGAGGTGTCTCGCCTTGGGCCACTGGGGCAGAACTACCAATCTAGCACTCTTCGAAGCTGTTGTGGGAGTCCTGAGATAGGGATGTTGAGTCTGGAGAAAGGGGGATTGGGCTGGGTGAGGAGGGAGGGAAATGTCTGACACAGGAGCCATTTTCACAGTTTTGAAAGGAGAGGAATTCACCTCATTTTGCTAGCCCTGGAAGGCAGAGCCCGAGCAGCAATGAAGGGGGAAGGTGCCAAGAGGCCAGTGGGCTGGACGGAAGGAGGAGAGCCACCCCTCCCCTGGAGCAGGCTGTCTTCTTTAGCAGTGATCTCCCTCACCACAAATGCTTAAGTAGCTGAATGGTGCCCCCTGCCCCAACCAGGGTGCCGTGGAGGGCATTCCTGAGCCAAGCAGGAGGCTGGCCTGGATGACCTCTGAGGCTCTTCTAAAGGTCTCCAATTGGAAGATCCGTTCTTGGCTGTTTCAGTGAGCAAAAAGCATGAAGCTTTTTGTAAACCTTAATGCCTATGTAAAAAGAGAGCCAGTTAGCATCGTCATCTTCATCTTCATCATTTGATGATGTGTCTGTCAGTTGGCTTTATTTTCAAACTTTCCCCACGGCTCACGGATGCCAAAACGATCTTGCTGAGAGTCCAGCCTGACCAGGTTCAGGTCTGCTCCCAAGCCCTGCTGCCGTCACCTAGTTTAGGAAGCATTCAGTTAATGGGCCTTTTTGGCGTGTGTCTGTCTCTCTCCCACCTTCCTCCCCTCCCCCGTTTTATAAAGAACCCGTCTGCCCTGCAGAGTCAAGCGAAGCAAAAACCTGAGCTGGCCATATTCCCCCAAACTCTGTTCAGTCCCTCCCCTCACGCACTTGCTTTCTCTTTGAGCCTCTGGAATGAATAATGGACCTCTCTAAGATCCTATACAAAGTCTTTCAAAGTTGGTTTTTGTTATAATGATGTTGTTGGACAAATTGTTCTCCAGGTTCTGCTCACTTCACGCTGCATTAGTTCATGCAAGTCCTACCAATTTTCCCCAGAACCTTCCATTTCATCATTTCTCGTGGCATATTTCCTTTGTGTTCCATCCATATGTTGTTCAGCCCTTCCTGAATGAATAGGTGGACATCCCTTTAGTTTCCTTATTTTTGTTATTAAAAAAACTTGTATGTGAGGTTTCCTCCACTGAGTCACAGTTTAGTGATTTGGCAGGATAGGGGCTGAGGTCCAAATGCTTTCCAGAACAGCTGGACCAATTAATTCCCAGCTCTACCAACAATGTGTTGGCGCGCCTGTTTCTCTGTGACCTCTCCAACATTTGTCATTTTCTTTTTTGTCATCTTTGCTGATCTGAAAGGCATAAAGTAGAACTCCGGAGTTACTATGGTTTGCGTTTCTCTATTTGTGATTTGGAGCATTTTCCCATGGTTATTTCTTGTTTGGATTTCTTCCTCTGAAAATCACTTCTTCATACCTTTGACCATTTATCAACGGGAGAATAACTCTTACTCCTATACTTCCAAACCAGTTCTTTCTATTTCTAGGTATTGAAAATAAGATCTTTATCAGAGAAACCTGCTGCAAAGGAATCTTAAGTTGTTTTGTTGTTTTTTTTTTGAGAGAAGATTTTATTTTTCTCACTTTTTTTTTTAGACCCTTGTACTTCGGTGTATTGGCTCATAGGTGGAAGAGTGAGTGGTAAGGGTGGGCAATGGGGGTCAAGTGACTTGCCCAGGGTCACACAGCTGGGAAGTGGCTGAGGCCGGGTTTGAACCTAGGACCTCCCGTCTCTAGGCCTGACTCTCACTCCACTGAGCTACCCAGCTGCCCCCGGAATCTTAAGTTTTTGATGGTAATCTAATTCCTCTTTCATTTCAACTCAATTGATTTTGTTTCTGCAAGACCATTTTAATATCATTTAATCAAAATTATCTCTTCTTCCTTCTTGGGTCGTCTGTATTCCTTATTTGGTCATCCACACATCTGATAATTTCTTCCTTGGTCCTCTGATTTCATTATGATGTCACCCTGTCTTGTCTCTGTCATTTATCTATTTGGATCTTATCTTGAAGGCACATGGAGTGAGATGTTAAACATCTCACTCCATGTGCCAAGATAAGAGCAGTGATTCCCAAAGTGGGCACCACCGCCCCCTGGTGGGTGCTGCAGTGATCCAGGGGAGCGGTGATGGCCACAGGGGCATTTATTTTTCCTATTAATTGCTATTAAAATTTTTAAAAATTAATTTCCAGGGGGGTTAAGTCATATTTTTTTCTGGAAAGGGGGCGGCAGGCCAAAAAAGTTTGGGAACCCCTGCTGTAGACCTAATTTCTGCCAGATTGCTTCATGAAGCATTTTCTGGTCCCCCATTGACACTTCTCCCTTCGAAGTATTTCATACTGCTGTATCTATGCAAATGTTCCATAGACTTAACTGAAGAGAAATTCTGCGAGGGCAAGGATTCTTTCATTTTTACCTTTATCTAATGCCTAAGCTAGTGCCTTGTTGAACATGAGACAGTCGTTTTCACTCTGGTTTCTTTTTTTCTAAATTTGTTTTCCCCTTGTTTGAGGCCTGAGAGGAGTGGGGCTTTTTATTCTAAAACAAGGCACTGACCTACCTCCAAATCATTCAATACCAGAAAGAAGAAAACTGGATGGTGAACCAAGTCCATTGAGATGGGAATAGACCCTCTGTTTGATTCTCAGTCCAAAGCTTTAGAAATCATGACCCCTCCCCACCCCCAGGCTCAGACTTTGGAGTGGGAGAAAGGGCTTATAACTGAATGTAGAAGCTCCTCATTCCTTCTCTTCTTCTTATGTCCCCAGTCCCTATATGCAAGAAAAGCAAGGAAGTAGCTGAGGATCATTACTTTGATATGGAAGCTTCTCCAGCCCAAAAGAAGAACGTTCCTTTTCTTTCTATCACTCTCAGCTTCTCAGAGGTCTTTCTGTCCCTCTGAACCTCCCAGCAGCCTAAGAAGGCAGGGAGCAAAGATCAGCAGCCCCGTTTTGCCAATGAGGAAACTGACACCTCAAGACAGGAAATGACTTATCCCAAATCATGCACCAATCATAGATCTGGAGGAGACCTCAGAGATCATTGAATCCAGTGTGTAGCTCAACAGAAAACCCTTCTCCAAGGTCTCTGGTTGTCTGGCTTCCCTGAGGCAGCCCCTTCCACTCTGGGACAGCTCTGGAGGGCAGGGACTGAGGGAGTTTGCAAAGGGATCAGGACGACTTAGAAGCTTCCAGACAAAGAAGAAGACAGGAGAGTCTCAAGGAGTCCAACAAGGCAAAGGCTAAGCCCAGAGAGTCAGGGAGGCAATGCATTCTGATGGGCTGGCTGCAGGGAGCTCACTACTTCCCAGTGTGATCTATTCCAGCTGAGGTCAGAGCTAATGACAAGTCTTTCCTAACAACAAACCTAAATTGGCATTTCTGCAACTTCTCCCCCATGCCTTTAGCTCTATCCTGCAGGTCCAGCAAAATGTATCTACTTCTTGGGGGGCAGCTGGGTGGCTCTGTGGATTGAGAGCCAGGCCTTAGAGATGGGAAGTCCTAGGTATAAACCTGGCCTCAGACACTTCCCAGCTGTGTGACCCTGGGCAAGTCACTTGAACCCCATTGCGTAGACCTTACCACTCTGCTGCCTTGGAGCCAATACACAGCACTGACTACAGGACAGAAAGTCAGGGTTTAAAAAAAATTTATCTAATTCTTCTTCCAAGTGGTCCTCCTTTTAACACTGGAATTGATCATGTTCCCCTTCTCACGCCAGCCATCTTCCTCTAGGCATGCCTCAGTTTACTAATGCCCTTCCTAAATGTGGAATCCAGACTGGACCCACCTCTCCCAATGAAGTGTGATAGGGCAATGAAAAAATATGAAAAAATAAATAAAGTCATTTTCTTCTAAAATCCTGGCTTTCTGTCTTAGAATCAATACTGTGTATTGGTTGTAAGGCAGAAGAACAGTGAGAGCTTTGCAATGAGGGGTAAGTGACTTGCCTACAGTCACACAGCTAGGAAGTGTCTGAGGCCAGATTTGAACCCAGGACCTCCCATCTCTGGGCCTCTCTTAAAGGTGGCTGGAAGCTGCATTCATTTTTTCAGCTGCTATGTAATTTTTCTGACCACCATTGAACCTAGTGGCCCAGCCCGAGCTTAAGCCCCGTCCTCTCTTCTGAGCTTGGGGACCCTCTCATATCTTCTTATAGCATCTTTGTTGGATTTCACACCTTCTTCATCGCCTTTGCCACACTGTTCAGTCTGTGCTTTCTGTAGACTGGATAGAATCAAGGTTCCCAGGAGAGTTCAGCTCCCACACCGTGAGGAGAGAGCAGAGCACAGGGAGACCATCCACGTTCAGCATTGCAACAGGCTCCGGGGATACTAAAACAAAGAAGGAACCATTCTGGCCCTCGAGGAACCTGCCCTTGTATCAAGGGAAAGAGCATGGCTACAGTCAGCCAATAGGAAGTCCTGGGGGAAGGGAAGCCCTTGTAGCTGGAGATGAGGGAAGACTTCCTGGAAGAGGAAGCCCTGGAGCTGAACCTCAGTGGGACTCGGGGATTGGGAAGAGATGCGGGTGGAGGAGGGAAGGCATTCCAGGCAGAAGAATGGGAGCAGTCTGTGCAAAGACAAGGAGAAAGAGCCAGTTGGCCAATCGGCCTGGACCGTAGGGCATACATAGTAAGATTTGGAAATAGGAACTAGATGGAAGCCAGATTGTGAAGGCCTTTAACTGCCGAACCAAGACAAAAGGGAACCGCGAGAGCTTGCCGAGCAGAGGATGGGCATGACGGGACCTAGGATTTAGGCCAGTCTCTGTAGGAGCTAAGCGGAGGCTGGACTGGTGTGGGGAGAGACCTGCCCCATCGGGGGAAGACTGCTGTAGGTCCAGGAAGAGGCCACGAGGGCCGGGACTGAGGTAGTTGGCTTGTGCTGAGTGAAGAGAAGAGACGGAGTCGAGAGATGTTGGGAAGCTATTTTGGGGGAGGCAGTGCCCATTTGGGGTGAGGCAGGAAACGAACTGAGCATCCTTCCTCAATCATCAAAGAGCCCTCTTGCTCAAGGAAACAAAGGATGAGGAGACGTGGCCCCCACCCAGGGCCCAGCTCTCTGTCCCAGCCAAGTCATTCTATCATTCTCATCCATGCTCCCCCTCTGACTGTTTGAATAAACATCTGTCCTTTAAGGACTATCTCAGGTCTCCTTCCTCCAGGCAGCCCTCCGTGATCTAGCCTTTAGAGTTAGAGCCCCTTCCTCCAGGCTTTGGTCACCCACCCAATTTTCTGACTATTTTGTGTGAGTCTTTATTTCTCCTTCAAGGCTGAGCATTCTGGGAGGGGAGGGATGGAGGGTTTTGCTCTCTGTATCTGCTTCCCCTTGCTGACTGGGTGGGTGATTGAGGGGTGACTGCATTTGGAAGGGGAAGTTCTCAGTTCACACTCACCTTCTGATGGTAGGGACCACGTATCCCCATTCAGATGTGGGACGGAGCTCGATGGAGCAAGTCCCAAGCTCTGCTGAGGGTCTGGCCCCAGGGACTAGACCTCCATCTCTGTCCCTGCTCCCTTCCCCCTTCTAGCTCCTTGAAATAGTCAGAGGGGGTTTCTGACTCCTAGTTTACATGTGAGGACTTGTATGGATGGGTGAGGATGTGTTGGTGTGTAGGAGTTTGCCCCCGGGCGTGTATATCTATGCACATTCATCAAAACTGACCGCCAAAGTGTCCTCTGCCTTCTCTGTCCTGAGAGAGGTAACTTGGTCATGTGTGTCCTGGGATCCAGACTGCGTACACTAATTACTCTGATCTTGGCCGCCTTCTATTATTGTTTTTATTGCATCATCGTGGTCACTGTGTGCATTGTTCTCCCCGTCCTCTTTCCTTTACATCCCTTCATAGAAGTTTTCTCTCGTGTCTCTGAATTTCTCATATTCATAATTTCTTACAGCGCAGCAATATTCCATCAATATGTGAATATATCCCGCTTGTGTTCGTTTGGCCATTCCCCAATTGATAGGGATTCACTTTATTTCCAGTTTTTTACTGCTATTAGGAATATTGGTGACTGTGGGTCCCTTTTTTTCTGCCTTCATTCTCCTTATAGTATGTGCCCAGTAGTAGGAGCACTTGGGTATAAATCACAGGTTAGTGATTTTTCTTGCATAATTCCAAATTGTTTTCCAGAACAATTGGATCAGTTCAGCTTGAACAACTCTACCAACAATGTATTAGTGCATCTGTCTTCCCACAGTTCCCCCAGACTGACTACTTTTGTCATTTTTGTAACGTAAGGCTGTGGATTTGAATTCTCATATTATTGTTGATTTGAATAAGTCTCTCCTATGGTTGTTGGTAGTTTGCATTTCTTCTTGTGAAAACAGTCCTTAATCCTTTGACCACTTTTCTATTGGCAGTTCTCTCACTTTATAGGTTATTCATATTATAGGATTTAGTGTTGGAAGCAGGGATGTTCTGATAAATGTTTAACAACCAGCTATCCATGAAAAAAAAGTTGCTCATGACACACTTGTGAGTTTAATCTTCATTGTTAATATTTTTTTTTCTATCTCTTTCTTGAGTCTAGACAGTCAGCAAAGCAATAAATCAAGCCTCGGTTCTTAGTGTTTGCTAGTTTCTGAGATATAATTGCTCCCATTGAAAATGTAGCAGTCAGTTCTTAGAAGCTGCTACAAGCTGGCTCCAGCACCCCTTAGAAATGTTCTAATACAATTTATTGAATTTACAACTGAAGAGACTGAAGCCTAGAGAGACTTGGATGAATCATACAGCAAAGGCAGAACTCGAAGCCAGATATCCCAACTTCCAGCGTGGGGATCTGTCCATTACACTGGTGCTTAAGCCCCATCCAGACAGCCAGCTGATCCTTGCTCTCCAAGCTTAGCTGCTTAAGCCTCCAATGAAATCCCAAGGAGGTGACAAGAGAAGCAGAGAGGGAAGGAGAGTTCCAAAGGCAGTGTCACAGTTTAGACAGACTCGGTTCCACTTGGTTCTAAGTCTTCTCTCTAGTCATCTGGTTGATCTTCACTTTCTGCCTCTAGCTAGACAGGACAAAACAAAGCCCTTTGGGCAGGACTCAGCCCATCCATCTGCCATGCCTAGAGAACCAGCCCTTGTTTGGTTTCCAGGACACTTTTCTCCCTTAACCCACCTAGACCAGGAGAGACATCTTGGATCCAATCTGGCCTTTGCCTTTGCCTTACTTCATGATCTTAGACAAGACCCTTAACTTTCCTGGGCCTGTTTCCTTAACCTCTCTTGATAATGGGTAAAAGCATAGAACTTTAGACCTGAAAGAGTCATCAGAGGCCATCTAGTCCAGCCTCTCCCTCCCATTAAAAACATCCATACTATCCCCAAAAATGATCATCCAGCTTCTATTTGGAGACTCCTTATGAGGCTACCTCCTGAGGCAGCCCACTCCACTTTGGGACAGCTCTCTTTATAAGGAAATTCTTCCTTCCATCAAGGCTAAATTTATCTCTCTGCAGTTGCCACCCACTGTTCCTAATCCTGCTCTCTGGGACCAACTAGAGCAAGACCAAATCCTCTTTTAAGTGGCATCCCTTCACTACTTAAAAGGACTCATGTCCTCCCAGTGTCTTCCTTTGAGTCCTCTCAATCCAGCCTCTTAGAACAGGAGCTCCAGTTCCCATCACCATCCAGCTGGGATATCTATAGCATATCAGTGCCTTTCTAAAGAGGAGTGCCCCAAACAGCCTCAGATGTAGTCATTTGGGGCAGAGGACAGCAGGATTCTCTCCAGGCTTCCCAAGATCATGAACCTGTGGCTGCTACGTGACAGTGGTGACTTGTTTCAAGCTAAAGGCTCCCCAAAAGCCCTCAGCCTCTTTTTCGAGTGAACTACTGAACAAGCCACACTTTCCCCACTTTGTACCTGCGAAGTTAATATTTTTGAAACCAATGATGTGATTTTATATTCATCCTTCCTAATTTTTTATCTTTAAATTGAATCCTAGCTTAAGCCCAATGTTCTAACCAATCGAGAATGTCTTGATTCTGGCCCCCAGTATGTTAACTATGTCTCTGAGATTTGTCATCTACAGCCTTAGTAAGTCTACTTTCTAACCTTTTTTTTTAAACCCTCACCTTCCATCTTGAAGTCAATACTGTGTATTGGCTCCAAGGCAGAAGAGTGGTAAGGGTAGGCAATGGGCGTCAAGTGACTTGCCCAGGGTCACACAGCTGGGAAGTGTCTGAGGCCAGATTTGAACCTAGGACCTCCTGTCTCTAGGCCTGGCTCTTACTTTCTAACCTTTTACACAAGTCATTGATTAAAAAAAAAGGAAATAGTCCCAGATCCAAAGAGCACCCCACTAAAGACCTCTTTATCAGTTGACATCAACCAGTAACATATCCTCCTCATTACACTTCCTTTGCCATATATGTGTGTGTGTTTATTTGTTTGTTTGTTTGTTTATTCATTTGTTTGTTTTTAACCCTTACTTTCTATCTTAGAATGAATGCTATGTATTGGTTCCAAGGCAGATGAGAGATATGGGCAGGCAGTCAGGATTAAGTGACTTACCCAGGGTCACACAGCTAGGAAGTGTCTGAGGGCAGATTTGAACCCAGGACCTCTGGTCTCCAGGCCTTGTTCTCTATCCACTGAGCCACCTAGCTGCCCCCTATGCTACATTTTTTCATTTTGTCCACAATGATAACATGAGGGACCGTGTCAAACGCTTTGCTGAAATCTCAGTTAACTCTAGCTGCAGCGTTTCCCTGATCTTCTAATCCAGTAATCCTGTGCCCACCACCAAGAAAAAGGCAAATAGGTTGCTGTTGCGTGACTTGTTCTTGATGAAGTCATGCTGGCACTTTGTGACTGTTGCTTCCCTTTCCAGATATTCATCAACCATCCTTTTGATACCATGTTTGACAATTTTACTCGAGATCAAAGTCAGGCTCCCCAGTTTGTTACTTACAGACTCTTCTCTCCCCGTTTAGGAAATTAGGAAGTGCCCCTTCTCCATTTCTGCCCTTCTCACATTGTTCAGCCACTTGCTTGCACATCTCTCACAGAGAACCATCTGAGACTTCTATTGGAAAGCAGGATGCATTTTTAGGACCTACCCAGTGTCATGGAAAGGGGCACTGGCTTTGGAGGCGGAGAGCATGGGGGGAAATGATGGCTGTGCTACTTACGGCCAAAGGTTCCTAGGTCTGGAGCTAGAAGAGACCTTAGAGGCCACCTAAACCACCCGCCGCCCCATCTTACAGATTTGGAAACGGGCACTGAGTGCCCGACTCAGTACAAGCCACTGGAACAGGTACAGGCTTGGAACGGAGGTCCTTTGACTCCGAATCCAGTGGGCTTTTTAACTGCCTGCTCTCCGTGCGAGCTGGGGCAAGTCTGCCCCTTGATGGACTTCACTGACTTCATCTGTAAAATGAGTGGGTTAGACTATGTGATCTCTAAGGCACCTTCCAACTTTCTCGCCTTGTTCTGGCAAGTTCCTGACTCTAAGGCATTGCTATTAGTTTAGGAGGACATTTCAGAGGAATTTGTAGTTCAGGGCACTTGTAGTTGATGTCTCGTGTGTTCCCTGGAAGAGGCAGGCGCAGAATGGGAAGGGCAGGTCCCCCGACTCTGCAAAGCTTGCCAGGCTTTCGAGTGGCTGCCTCCCCGAGGGTTCCTCCCAAGGTCTGCCCCCGGGTTCCTTGGAATCGCTCTCTGAGTTCATATATACAACTTCCAGACCCCAAGGGCAGGTGGGATGGGAATAAAGGGAAATGACTGGTCCCCTTCTTGGCTATCAATACCAATTGAATGGTTTTTTTTCAGTGCCCACCCCAATCTCTGCCCTACCTTTCCCAGGAGGGATGAGTACTGTGGCACCTCCCTGCCTGCCCTGACCCTGAGCCATGTCTCTCCTCTCTGCCCTCCAGAGGAACCCATCTACTGCTATACCCCTCACAACTTCACCCGTGACCAGGCCCTCTATGCACGTGGCTACTGTTGGACAGAGCTTAGGGATGCCCTGCCAGGGGTGGACTCCAGCCACTGGCCCTCCCTCTTCGAGCACAAGTTCCTGCCTTATGCCCTGCTGGCATTTGCTGGCATCATGTACGTCCCTGCCCTGGGCTGGGAGTTCCTGGCCTCTACCCGCCTCACCTCCGAGCTCAACTTCCTTCTCCAGGAGATCGATAACTGCTACCACCGGGCAGCCGAGGGCCGGGCCCCCAAGATCGAGAAGCAGATCCAGTCCAAGGGTCCCGGCATCACGGAGAGGGAGAAGAGGGAGATCATCGAGAACGCAGAGAAGGAGAAGAGTCCCGAGCAGAACCTGTTTGAGAAGTACCTGGAGCGCCGGGGGCGCAGCAACTTCCTGGCCAAGCTCTACCTGGCTCGGCACGTGCTCATCCTCCTCCTCAGCGTGGTCCCCATCAGCTACCTGTGCACCTACTACGCCACGCAGAAGCAGAACGAGTTCACGTGCGCGCTGGGCGAGCCTCCCGACGGCCCGCGGGGCTCCGTGCGCGTCAGCTGCAAGCTCCCCTCGGTGCAGCTCCAGCGCATCATCGCCGGCGTCGACATCGTCCTCCTGTGCTTCATGAACCTCATCATCCTCGTCAACCTCATCCATCTCTTCATCTTCCGGAAGAGCAACTTCATCTTCGACAAGCTGCACAAGGTGGGCATCCGCACCCGCCGCCAGTGGCGCCGCTCCCAGTTCTGCGACATCAACATCCTGGCCATGTTCTGCAACGAGAACCGCGACCACATCAAGTCGCTCAACCGCTTGGACTTCATCACCAACGAGAGCGACCTCATGTACGACAACGTGGTGCGGCAGCTGCTGGCCGCCCTGGCCCAGTCCAACCACGACGCCACCCCCACCGTCCGGGACTCGGGCATCCAGACGGTGGACCCCAGCGCCAACCCCGCCGAGGGCGACTCGGGGGAGCCCCCCGTCGTCAAGCGCCCCCGAAAGAAGATGAAGTGGATCCCCACCAGCAACCCCCTGCCCCAGCCCTTCAAGGAGCAGCTGGCCATCATGAAGGTGGAGAACCACAAGGCAGACAAGCCCAAGCCCGTGAGGAGGAAGACGGCCACCGACACCCTCATCGCCCCCCTCCTGGACGCCGGGGCCCGGGCCACTCACCACAAGGGGGCCGGGAGCGGAGACCCTGCGGCCCCCGGCTCGAGCTCTGCCCCGCCGTCCGCGAGCAGCGAAAAGAAGCACGCCAGGCACTTCTCCCTGGACGTCCACCCTTACATCCTCAGCAGCAAGAAGCCCAAGCCCGAGCTCCCGCCCATCGCTGCCCTGCCGGCCTCCAAGAGTCAAGAGGGAGCCTTCCTCACCCAGGGGGAGGACCACAGAGGGACCCGAAACACGGCGCCTGCCAAAGGTAGGAGGGCGGGGCAGGGGTGGGGGGGCCCCCTGAGATCCCCTCCGAGCCGGACACCAGGGGAGAGGGAAGGTGAGGAGAACCAGGAGCCCCTCGGCATAGCCAAAAAACAGACAGGCTCTAAGCCAAAAAATGAGGGGGAAAATCCCTGCCCAAACCACTGGACTCGCAGAGGCGTCTGTCCCTTAGATTGCAGCCATGAAGTAAGAACCAGGGCCTCCATCACCAGAAAAAACAATTGCCCTAAATCCCCTGGGCCTTACTCAGGGCCAGCAGTGCTGGACAACCCTCAGACCCTTCGGCCAGAGCCGTAGGAGGGGCCTAGGACCATGGCGACCGCCTCAGAGTTAGGGGTAGGGGAGTTTCTGGTTATTTTAGCTTTCTTTGTGGCAGATTAGCGGGAGAGCGTGAGCTGCCAAGGCAGAACCATTGACAGCACCAGAAAACGGGCAAGGAGTGAGCCGATAAAAGCGCTGGATTGTGGGGGCCACACGCATCCCTGTGTGATGATGCCGCAGCCTCGAGACGGGTGCCCCCCCCAAGCACCCTGGGCCTTGGAGGGTGGCGGGAGTTGGCGTTCTGTAGCCTGTGCACAGGAAGGTGGGGGACACACGCTCGAGATGGGGTAGGAAAGGATCCCTCGGAGGGATCGGCCGGCCAATAAGCTCTTGACGCATTTGAACCGTTTAAAGGGAGGATGGAAGGTTCCTTGATGAGAGGCCGCTCATTCTCGGAGGATGCTTGTCAAATAAGGTACGACAGTCATTTTCATTTTGAAGTGGCCGCCTCCTTCTCTGGCAGCCAGATAAACAGAGCCTCCAAGAGCCCGCAGAGACCCTCCGTCAGCTATTTGAGAGTTTAAATTTCAGAGTACACTCGGTTACACTGTCTTTTCGCCAGCAGATGACAGAAGAAGCAAGATGTAGGGAGAGAGCATTTCTAATGCCTGAGCAGAAATCAAAGCAAAAAAGAGAAAGGAAGAGAGAAGAGGTGACCAGGAGCCTCAAAGCCCCAGAGACCTTTCTTCTTTGGACAGCCGTTATTGGCCATCGAGCTCCTACAGATCTCAGCTAATAACAGAGCAAAGATTCCTGGCTAAGTAGCAGGAAACCGTCACCTTAGTAAACCAGCGAGTCCATAAGCATCTGTTGAGTGCCTACTGTGTGCCAGGCCCTGGCAATTGGAGACCTGAACCCTTCACTGCCAACAAGTAGGGCTTCTGCTGAGTTTGTGCTTCTGCTCGGGGTGGATAACAGTCGTGGATGTGCAAGGTCCAAATTTGCCTCCCTCCTAGAGAAGGAGATGAAAGGGCTGGAAGAGGACATCTTTACTTCCCAGTTTATTTCAGAGAATAAGGTATTCCTTGAAATAATGGAAGAAGGGAAAAGAAAAAGGAAGATGGCTTCTGTGATCCCTTTGAACTCTGGAGTCAGGGTCCTTTGATTCTGGAGAAATCCTTTCCTCTATCAGGAGGATGGAAGATTCTAACATGGAGGATGAAGGGAAGGACCATGGAACAGTTTTGGAACATTAGTAGGAGTCAGGATCGTCCCAAAGAGGGCGAACCTCGATCCCAAAAGAAGAAGCTGTGATTGCCAAGAAATGATCATGAGTCCACCAGGGCCACTAGTGAGGATGTCACGCAGGACTGGTCAGAGGACAAAAAGACAAATGTTTGTGGTTGGTGAGTCTTTTTTAACAGGATATTCAAAAGAGAAGCCCTTTTCCCAGGGCATGTCCCAGGATGTGACTCCTTCTCCAGGTCTGCCAAGCTTGGTGATCACTATACACTCTCAGTGATTCGTGTGGGGACAAATAATGCCCCCAGAAAACACCTGCAAAACATTTCTGGGAATTATGAAATCCTGGGGGAGGAACCAAAGAATTAAGGGAGACAAGTAGGGTTTTCCTTACTGCTGTTGATTGAAGGTGGAAGCTTAAGAAGAGAAAGAGATCCATTGTCAGAGGGTGAAACGATCTTGGCCAGGGGTAAGAATATCTCATGTAATCCGGTAAAATTGATTTCTTCAGATACTTGCAGATCAAATATATAAAGGGTTTTAAACTTAAAATGGAAGGGGAGGAACAAACAGGGGGTGTCCAGGAAGAGACCCGCGTTTCCATGTGGGAAAGCATGCAGACAGACTCCAGAAGAAATGCGAGGAGAGATGGTGTCGGACTGCATAGGAGTGTACTCATGGGAAGAGATCCGCAAAGAAGTGGAAGAGCACGGGGACGAGGTTTTGTGTGAGGGAGGAGATCAGAGGGGATGCCTTAGCTGGACTCCATTAAAAATCACTTGGTCACAATGAAGAAACAAAAGATGAGCTCTAGGAAGTGATCCAAAAGCTTGGTATAGAAGGGATGGGAGACATCAACTCTCCAGACTTCCACTTGTGCTCAGTGATAAGAGTCGTACTGCTCACTTCTTGGTTTGGCTTTAACAATCGTGGAACTTGGAAGAGAAAGTGACGGCCAGTCTGGAGCTAATTCTGACTAGCAAGAATGGACTAACTGGTGCTCAAGGAGGAATGATGGGAACCTTGGAAGGGAGTCCTGTGTTCAAGTTTGTGATAGACGGGGATATGAGGAAGAAAGCTAGCCAATTTCTAATACTCATCTGAGATTTTTGGAAAGTGGATTTCAAAGACTTTATAGAAAGGATAGCCAGGAGCTCGTGGCCTGAAACTCTCCAGGGAAGCTTACCTGAAAACATGTTGCTCTTCTAAAGCATGACATCCTAACAATGTAAACGTCGTACAAAGGGGGAAGATCCCTAAATTGATCAATGCGGATATAGGGAACTCATCGGCTAACTCAGTGGACAGAAAATAGAAGCAAGGGTTTGATTGAAGATGACTATAAAAAAGGCAACAACAAAGAACTCAAGGCCAGCAGGAGCTGAGGCCAGTAGAAAAAGACAACAAAGAGAGGGCTTTCCATTGTTAGGGATGAAAAAAAGATTTGAAGAAGAGATAGGAGCTCTGCCCAAGGTGGAGGGGATAATGATCAAAGAAGGGAAGGCAAAACTACTTGATTCTTTACCAAAAAAAGAATGATTTTCTGACTGGGAATGGAAAAGCAAAACTAGGGAATAATCAATCAAAATCCACTATAAATGTGGAAATAGCAAGAAAGAAGAACCAACGTGTCCTTCCGCGAAGCCAAGTCCTCAGACCCAAATGAGCTGCATACTCGGGGATAGAGGAAATGGACAGATGTGGTTGCTAAACTGCTGTTGGTGATCTGTAGGAAAATATGAAGAAGAAACCCAGGTCCTAGAGAAGGATAAATGTTATCCTAATATTCATAAAGGGGGAAAAGATGGTTTCTTCAGATGTTAAGTCAATGAACTTGACTTGAGGATGCTATCAGAAGGCTAGAAGGTACAGTTAAAGGAGTGGTAGGTCAAATTAGAAAGGGAAACAGCCATCACTGAGAGCCAACCCTGCTTCATCGAGAACAAGTCATGACAGACTAACTTCATTTCCTGTTTTGACAAGGATCCGAGACTTGTCAATTAGATGTACTTTCACTAGATTTCAGCAAAGCATTTAACCACGACTCTTGTGCCCTCCCTGGACAAGATGAGCAGATGTGCAGTTAGATGGATTCGGAACTCTGTTGGATGCCTGGATCCAAAGAATCATCATTAATTAACGTTGGGCGAGAGGCTTCTGGTGGAGTCTCCCAATGAGTTTTGTACAAGGTCCCATCCAATCCATGATACTTTCCAGTGACTTTCATATAGGTCCAGATTATACACATGCCAAATCAGGGAGGAAGAGCTAATATGGTGGACGGTGATAGGGCAAGAGTTTTTAAATTTTTGTTAGATGTGCTAGAATGATAGACTGAATCTAATAAAAGGAAATTTAGTACAGAGAAGGGCATGAAGCCCAACACCCGTGTTCAATGCAGCTCCCCAAAACTTCTTATGAAAAAAGTGCTGGGAGTTTGAATGGCCTGAGAGCTCACTAGAAATCGACGGTGTATTGTGGTGTCCCTTCCTCCCCACCAAACAGGGTGATCTTTGGCTGCCCAAAGGAGGTACTCAGGACTAAGGAAGGGGAAGTCCTGGTCTGGCCACGTCCAGAGCATTGTGTGTCCAGAATTTGGGACTCCAAGAGAAGCATCAAGAAGCCATGAGGCAGCGCTGTCAAATCCAAATAGAAAAGGGCACGTGTTGGCTAGAAAACCCCCAAATTAGCACTGAGTACATTGTGTTGTACTTTGGTCGATTCTGTTAAACATTTCCCAATAACATCTTAATCTGGTGCAGGCCAGCTGGAGAGTGTTGAGGACCACCCGGGGGCTTGGGCCAAGAGTTGGACGCTTCTGCGGATGAGTAGATATCTAGATCAGGGCCGTGATAGGAGAAGAAAGCTAAGGAGGATTGCTTGAAAACACGGGGGATTGTTAGCCTAAAGAGAAGACTCGGCCTTTGGAGCACAGAGCCCTCTTCAAGCTTAGCAGTCCTAATGCTGCCATCCTTTTCCAACATTTACAAAACCCTTATAGACATGGTCTCATTTTAGCCTCACAGTAACTCTGTAAGGTAAGTCCTCTGGGCGTTCTTATCCCCATTATATAGATGAGGAGGCTGAGGCTCCGAAAAAGGGAAGGGCCTGGTCCGGAGACTGACCACAAGTAAGTATCTACAGTACGATTCCAGCCCACATCTCTCCTGGCTCCACCCCTAGCCCTCTCTCCTAAGAAAGAACTGCTGGTCTTGCTCTGCTTGGCGTCGCCTGACAGGACTGAGAGCTAGGAAGGTTTCGAAGTTCAGAAAAGCAGAGATGAGGGAATTCTGCCCCGCCCCGGGAGAATGTGGAACGGGTGGCCTCATGGAGTCGAGAGGCCTTTGTCACTAGAAGCCTTAGAGTGTCCAAGAGGGGCCCTCTAATGGCCCAGAATTCACCTTTTGCTGAACCAGAACATGCTCCCCCTTAGAGCTCTCCTCAGAGGAAGGGGCTGCCTTTGGAGAAAGCGAATTCCCTCGGACTCCAGGGTCCAAACTGGAAAGCAGGCTGCGACCTCCACACTTCCCCCTGGTTCTTTCTATTCGCCACCCTCCATATTTATTTCCGAGCTCCCCCTGGCTCAAAAAAAGGGCTCTCTGAGTGTCCCAGAAGACCCTGGGAGCAGATCATTAGGAGCTGACTGTGTCTTTTGTGTACCTGTAACTCAGTTAGTACAGCCCTTAGTCGAGTTCTGTCCCAGAGCCATAACTAGGATGGGGTGGCCGGGACGAGCATCTAGATGGTAAAGACAATTTGGTTTAAAAAAAAGAAAGGAACCCCCCCACCCCCACCCACTTCCTTGGCCCCTGTCTGGAAGTGGACCCTTCCCCTTCCTTGCCTTGCTTCCTTTTCCTAACTGTTGGTGGCCCTGAATCTTTGTTTCTCCGGCATCTCTCCCCACCTCCCCTACCTGAGTTAGTGGAGCCTACATCGGGCAGCCCAACTTCCAGTCACAGCTCTGACACAGTTGTGCCCACAGAGAGCCCCAGGCCCAAGGGAGAGGGCAGCTTGCAGAGTTCCATCCGGCCTGGTCCTGGCGGTTCTCGTCTCTCAGGAACCTGACAGGCTCCAGAGACCAGCTCGGCTACTTTCTCCTGCCACTGATGTGGCTCCAGGCTCCTGAGGCCTTTGCCAGGGGGCCCTGCTGTCCCAGGAGCCTGGAACCCAGGACTCACTTCCCTCTGACCAGTGCCCTGAGGCAGCAGCACGCCTGGACACGAGTGCAGAGCTGTCATGGGCACCGGGCGCTCCAGGAACAGTGTCTTCTTGGGGTACTGGCCGGTGTCTACACTCCATCAGAGGCCCCGTTCTTCAGGGGTTCTGCAGCAAAGCGAGAAGGGGGCAGGAGCATTCCCAGCACAAGAAGGGCTGCCATGTAGAACTTCAGCCTTAGTATTTCTAGGAGGGCCCAGTTTTGCCCCTAGGCCTGTCCGCCGTATTTGTTTCTAGCCTGCCTAATGGCAAGTCACTGGCCCTCCTTGAGCCTCAGTCTCTTCATCTGTAAAAGTGGATGATGTCTAAGGGCCCTTCCAGGGGGTGGTACCCGTTTGGGGCTTTCCTCTCCCTACAAAAAACAAGGAAAAAATGAAGTCCTTCCCATCCGTGCATCCTCAGCTTTCCAAAGCTCTTTCCTCCCAATAGCCCCGTCCGGTATGTGCTCTTGGTCCCAGGGGAACGGGGTGACGAAATGGGCTCGTCTGGGTGCCGCGCCTCCCCCTCCTAGAGGCACCTCTGGGAGTCGGGGCGTGAGGCGTCTGCGGGCTGAGAGATAAGGGTGTCTTTGATCCTGTTTTCAGATCCCCCTGGCCCCGAAAAGGAAATCCTGTACCCGGCGGAGCCGTGCCGGGCCATCCCACCCCCTCCAGGATCCTTCCACGCCTGCCCGCCTACCACAACCGCTGGGGTCCCCGGGCCCCCACCCAGCGTCGCCCCCGGCCTCGTGAAGCCCGAATCCATGGCTGCCCTGAGCCACAACTCCACCCACCCCCTGCTGCACATCAACACCTTGTACGAGGACCACCGGGCAGAGGAGGAGGAGGAGGCCCCACCTCGAGCCTCTCCGGACATGGCCGACCTCCTCAGCATCCCCCCCCCCAAGCAGATTCTCATCGCCACCTTTGAGGAGCCCCGGACAGTTGTGAGTACTGTGGAGTTTTAGAGCCGGGCCACGAGGGTCCCGCCCCCCAGCCTCCCCAGGCCTCCCAGACCCCCGGCTCTGGTCCTGGGTCGTCCTCCGGCCCGGCCCCTACCCCAGCCCCAACCCGACCGGAAACTGGCCACTGCATGACCTCACCAAGATTCCCCGAAGCCCCAGACCCAAGCACGAG
This sequence comes from Gracilinanus agilis, assembly GCF_016433145.1. Lineage (NCBI taxonomy): Eukaryota > Metazoa > Chordata > Mammalia > Didelphimorphia > Didelphidae > Gracilinanus > Gracilinanus agilis. The sequence goes on from NC_058134.1 coordinate 305,688,220, forward strand.
TCTCCCACTGCCAGTGCCCGCGGGCGACTAGGGATCCCCTCCTTCCCCCCACGGCCTCAGCCCCCCGGGGACCTCTGCCCCTGCTTAGCCACGGCTGCCTTGGTCCCCCGACCTCCACTGTCTGGGAACTGGGGGGCGGCCCGTCCGCAGCCACTGTGGTTCTCGACATGCACTTTAGCCACCACCACCACCCAGAGCCGCCCCCCCCCGGGCCTCGCCCGACCCCGCCTGGCCAGCCTGCGCTTCCAACGAGGGTGTCCGAGACCCCGGGCCAACCTGTGCTTCCCGCCCAGCCCAGGCTCGGGCCAAGCCCAGAAGGGCCCCCCTTCCCCACGGCCTCACCAACACCACATATGCAATACCGTTCCGGGGAGCCGTCGCCCCTCGGGGTGGGGGTGGGGGTGGGAGAAGGACGGTCAGGGTAGGTGCTCAGGGCTGGTCCCGTCCTGGGGGGGGGTCTGGGACAAGGACCAAAGGCCTCCCCCAACCCCGAGACGGGCGGCGAGGGGCCCGGGAGTGGCCAGATGAAGAGTTTATTTTTTTAATCTATTTTGTCATTAACCTCGGGTGCTGGCGTCCTCCCCAGGGCGGAAGGGTGGAAGGGAACTCACTTGAGGAGCAAATGGGGGGAACGTCCAGGAGGCTCCCCGCTCCGCCTGGGCCCAGAATGGCGTGTCCAGGCCCACCAGCTCCCCTCAGCCTAGGGCTGCCCCCACATGGTGCAGTGCTCCACCCAAAGGCATTCCCTCCGGGGAGTCCCGCTCAGTCTTCCTTCCAAGGAATCATTGCCAGCCCCAGCGCACCCCCAGCCCCGGGCTCAGTACCCCCGGGGTGATGTCCCCCCCCCCCGCAGCTCCGTCCTCCTCCCCTCCAGACCCTTCCCCTTCTCCCCAGTGCCTGGGCTCAGTGACCCGCCTGGGCCCCCCAGGACCCTGGGCTCGGGGTCCGCCCGGGGCCCCCCTTTTCAATCGCACTTTCTCTTTACCAGTCGACATCCATGTGTTTTTATTTCGTTATTAAGCTGTAATGATCATGTACAATTCGGGATCGGAAACTCTGAGCCGAGTTTCCACCAGAATGAGCGAGAGGAGGAGGAGGAGGAGGAGGAGGAGGAGGAGGAGGAGGAGGAAGGGTGTGGAGAATGTACAAACGTATCTTGCAATAACGCCCGTCTATCCGGACCCCCAGAGTCCCTGCCAGGCCCTCTGGGCAGGCGCTCCGGGGCTGGGCTGGCCAGGGCTGGGGGAGGGGGCTGGGGGCTGCCCTGGAAGGGCGAGGAAGGCTGACCTGGCTCTAGCATCTATTACCTCAGACACGGCGACGGACAGCAGTGTTGAACAAAAATAGCACTAAATAGACAAATAAATATTATTCTGACAACAGGTCTGCATCGTGTCCTCAGCCGTCCGGCCCGGAGAGACCGCGGAGGGGACCAGGTGGGTCGGCCTGGCCGGGAAGCCTTCCAGGCTTGCCCGCTCTGTTCTTCCTCTCTTCAGTGCCTCGGGGGGCCCCCAGGCTCCCCCCTGAAGCCAGGCCTCTCCATGTGCTGTGGGGAAGGCAGAGGGAAATCAAGGGGGGCTTCTTGGAGGTGGCGGGGTACCGTGGGCTCCTGTCCGGCTCTGGAGGCGTGAAGCCCCAAAGAAAGCAAAGCAGGACACTTGCCTGGAGCTTCGCCTCCAAGAAATCCCCACACATTAGCCATGTGACTTCAGCGCGTCCCTGAACCCCAGCTTCTTCCTCTGCAAAACGGGGGCTTTCTGAGCTGCTTCGGGGAAAGGCCTTTGAACCTCTCTCTGGCCATTGCCATTGCCGGGGCCTGAGTTTCCACAGCGAAGGCTTCGGTCGAGCAGACATTTGGGGGGGCTTTTGTCATGTGTTGAGTGATGTCTAAGCACTAGGCCCCAGGCGTGGGGTTAGGGAATACAGAGGGAAGGACCCCCGAGTGTAAAGGGGAGCGCCCCGGGCCCTGAGGCTCGGGGAACACCTGTGCCCATGGGGCACAATTGCCGGGAGTGGGCCACGTCCCTTTCTTTGGAGCCGAAATCTGGCCCCGTCTGCCTGCGGCGGGCATCGCCTTCCCTGCCAATAAAGAGGGCGACGGGGCTAGAGCCGCCAGTCCTGCAGTCTGGGGGACCCCCGACATGTCTGAGGGGTGTCGGAGAGAGGCCAGATCCTCCAGAGAAGGGGCAAGAGGCAGCCCCGGAGGGGAGGGGAAGGCAGGGCCCGCCGGGGCGGCTGCCCTTCATGGCCCTAAGGAGTGGCTGGCCCTGGGATGCCCCAGAGATGGCGGCGTCAGTGCTCAGGGAAGCTGCGGCGTGCCAGAGGCGTAAGCCAGCCTAGACGCTGAGCAGCCCCTCGCACAAGGCCACGGCCTCCTCCTCTCCATCCGAGTTCCCCAGGAAGGGTCTCCTTTGCCCCCTGAGGAGACGGCCCTGTCTGCATGGGGGCAGGTCAGAGGCCCAAAGCCTAGAAGGACGCTGAGAAGTCATCTCATTCTGTAGTGAGGGAAACCCAGAGGGGAAGATCCTGGCCCAGGTCCGTGGGAAGGAAGGAAGGAGCCATGCTGGAGATGGAGCCCGGTCCCCCCCACTGCAGGGGCCCAGTTTTCCCCCTGAACGGGGATGCCAGAAGAGACCAGCCCTGGCCCTCCCCCAGGGACCTCTGGGGCCAGCGGGGGTGATGGTGTGGGGACCCAGGAGGAGGCAGAGAGGGCGACGGAACCAGCGTGAGAGCCGGCCGGAGCAAAGGCGGGGGGCGTTCTGGGCCCAAGAACCGGGGCGAGCAGTGGCAGGAAGGGGCAGGACCACGTGCTTGTGGGCACGCTGTCCGCTCTGGCTGGGGCAGAGCTCCCTTCCGGGTGGGACATCAGCCTGGAAAGGTAAGTCACAGCCCGCTGATGGGGGGCCTTTAGGGTTGGCCTCCGGAGTCTGGAATTTTCCCCTGGAAAGTTTCCCCTCCGTGATTTCTGTGCTCTGACTCAGAAACTGAAAGCTTTGCAACCCAGCAGGTTCTTCCTTGGTGCCAGGGACCTCGGGGCTGGACTCAGTGCCCACTTGTAGTGAGGTGGGCTCCGCTTGGGCACCTGGTGGCAGCTTTCTCAGCCTTAAAGGTCTCCTGCCGCCCTGTGCCAATCTACCTTTAGTCCTTTGGGAAGCGGGGGGGAGAGGCAGGCCCCAGGCCCTTCTGGCTCCCCCTTGGCTCCTTCCTTTCTCCCACTTCAGGACCCCAACAGGAGGAGGGTCTGAAGTCTGCTCGTCCCCTAGAAGGAAGTGAAGGGCTCGTGTCCAAGGAGGCGGGAAATCATTCTGCATTATCTTGTGTCAGAGTTTCCTCCTCACCCCCTCGCCTTCCCAGGGCCCAGGGTTTAGGACTGATGACTGAAAGGGACCCTGAGAATAAGGTCCCAGGCTTGAACTCTTCCCTGCTCCCCTCAGCACCTCCTTGGGGCTGCCTAGGATGGAGCCCCTCCAACTCCCCCTCTTCCCTATCGGGGGGTTCAGTGGGAAATCTTTCATAGGCTTGGTGTAGGGCACAGTAACCAAGCTGGCAGGGTGGGTTTCCAGGTGCTTGCTGTGTGACCTTGGCCAAGTCCCTTCCTGTTCCTAGGCTCCAGTGTTCCACTTTGCTAATGAGAGGGTTGGGCAGGGTGATCCTTCACGTCCAGCCCGGCTCTAAATCCTATGATTCTATGTAATGAGAATGAACTAATCTGCTTCCTTCCTTCTCCTTTCACAATGGTCTCCTTCAGAGTCTAATCCCAGTGGTGCCTTCGACAGGAAGGGCTCTGCCTCAGGGGACCAGGGTCTTGCCAAGAGGGTGGCCCTGGCAGGGTCTACTTGGGGCTCTGCGTCAAGAGAGGTTCTCTAAGGAAAGCGAGAGGGATTTCATCCTGGCCTCCAGGGCTGGTCCTCGCCTTCCTCTTGTCCCCTCGCCCTCATCGAGGATGAGGCTCCGTAAACGGGATCGCCAGGCGATCTGGTTAGGGGCTCCTAGATCCTAATCCCTGATCACCAAGATCTCCTGGGCCCCAGCACCCAAAGAGGGCTGCCCCGGAGCTGAGGCGACCTCCATTGCCGTACATCTTCAGAGGCTTGCAGACCACACCAGGGACGTCAGAGGGGCACAGATTGGATTGGATGGTTTCCAGAGACCCACCTTGGCGATTCTGGGCGAACTGATCCCAATGGAGATACCTCTGCCATTCGCTGGGCCACAGTCTGAGTCAGGTTGTCACAAGGGCCCACTAGGGACCTCTAGGTCTGATGCCCTTTGCCCGAGCCCCCCTATCACCCTGGGGCTCAGACACAGTGAGAACAGGCAGGAGTTCATTTATAGGAAACCCACACTGGGGTTTTCCCTTAAACTGAGAAAGGTCAAAGTCATCGGGAGAAGACCCAGAATGCAATTTGGAAATTCACCCTAACCATCAGAGCTAGCCAGAATTAAAATGGACCAGCTCAGGAAGCACCAAGGAATCTCCAAGTGGGAGGGACTTTGGGGGTCACCACTGCTGACCAACCCCTCTAGAATATTCTCGTGGAGTTGCCTCGACTCCGCTCAAAGACCTCTAGCCATAGGGAGCTCACTGCCTCTCCAGGCAGCTCGTTTTTCTCTTCTCCAAGTTAAACGTCCTCGGTTACTTTGGTTACCGTCTCTAGCTCCCCACTCTTCTCCCTCTCTTGGGGAGAATCTCCTCCTTGCCAACGTCCTTCCCAAAATGTACAACTTAGAACGGAACACAGAAGTCCAGATGTGCTCGACGGCAGGACTCGATTCCCCCTCCCTGGACCCCCGCCTCTCTTTACATGCTAAGAGTGCTATTCGTGCTCTGGGCTGTTTTCTCGTGCTATTGGCTCCCATCGAGCTTGGGGGCCACTCCAGCCCCCAGATTTTCCTTTCACACATTGTTATCGAGCTGATTGTGAACCTGAGCTCTTTATCCCCAGCCTGAGACCGCATTTCCTTTTACAGTTTCATCTTATTAGGTTAGTCCTGTCATTGGCGTTTAAGTCTTCGCAGATCCTGGCTAAGCCACCCAACGTGCTATGTCCACGCCACGGCGCAAACCCCGTCTGTGCCCGCTAAATGTTAGCTTTTCTTACTCTTATTATTTTATCCAAGTCATTGGCAAAACTGTTGACCCAAGTGGGGCAGGCGGATACCGCTGGACATCTCCCTCCCACTACTAAGGGGCTACGTCGAAGACCCGACCGCCCATCTCAGAATCAACATCGGCCATTGGTTCCACGCGGAAGAATGAATGGTGAGGGCTCGGGCATGGGGGTCCCGTAGCTGGGGTCTCCAGGCCTGGCTCCCTGTCTTGAGCTCCCCGGCCCATTCCCCATTCTTGCATGCTTCATACCTCTCCCCCTCCTCCTTTTCCGGCTGTCTGTGGGGTCTCCAAAGGCACCCCTCCAACTCCTCCCCCCGTCCAGGTCTCCGTTTGAAGGGCTTGGAGGGAAAGGCCTGGAACTGTGAGTGACTAATCTTTGGGGCCATTCGGCCAGTTTCCAGAATACCCATTTGGCTCCTGTCTCTCGGCGATGATGCCAAAGAATCCCACACGTGTTTCTCATAGACCTAATATGTGTCTGTATTTGCTCTCTGCTGTGGTGAAATAAAGCATCGCGTGTCGACGGCACGCCGGGCTACTGGTGCTAGCGGAAAGCGAAGCAAAGGCGCAAGCTCGTCCCGTGCCTTCCCCTCTCCCGGAGGGCTTCCGTGTGGCATGGACGGTGAGGCTCGGGCCGATGCCCAGAGGGCCCTCGCGGCTCCGCAGGCTGTGGCTGGGACCAGCAGGCAGAGGGCCGGCAGAGCGGAGGCAGCGGTCACCCAGAGCAGGACAGCCGGGCTCTTTACGGCTGCGTCCTCTCCTCTGAGCCTCCCGGCAGCCCTGTAGGGAGACGCCAAGGTACAGATAAAGGCACGCCTCCACGGGGAGGCCTCCGAGGGACAGCTAGGCTCCTCCGTGCGCAGGACAGGCTTCGGGCTGACTCACATCCTCGAGGGACACATACTTAGGATGCTGAGAACCTTCGCCTTCTCATGTGCTCGGGAGCATAAAACATTTTCAATAAGCCTGGGAAGGATGGACTGCAGCAAATGTATTATCCCCATTTTACAGATGAGAAAATGGATTTGCCCAGGGTCACGGGTAGGACTCGAACCCAAGTCCTGAGACTGGTGGAAAGGGCTGTCCCCTGGAAGGAGGGTCGGCCTCATTCTGCTTGGTTCCGGGAGTCCAGAACCAGGAGCAATGGGGGAAGTTAGAGAAGGAGGCTTAAGGTCAGGACCCCCTTCCTCACGAGGCTGAATGCCAGGGTGCTGCAGTTCGGGATCCGGTCCCTCCACGGCACCCATCACTGGAGACATGGATCTGACGCCCAGGTAATGAATCGGACCGGAGTGTGAGTTCCAGAGCCAGTCCTGCCCCAGGGCCCGAGTTCCTTCCACTCTCCCCACCTCGCTTCTCTCCTCCATAGAAGGAGCTTGATCTCCGTGGCCCAAATAGTAGTCGCCCACTGTGAGCTCTGATTTTGTCCTTACCCCAGCTGGCTTTGTGACCCTGAGAAAGTCACTGAACTTCCTTGACTGTCTGAATACCCATCTGTTCAGTGGGACAGTAAGGAGAGGCTTGTTCTTAGCCTTTTCCATTTTTATCCCCATTTTATAGATGAGGAAACTGAGGCTGAGAGTGAAGTATTAGCCCAAATGAAGTCAGAGGATGGAGATGGGTAGAGGAAAAGGATGCACTTTGGGGAGTCCCTGCAGAAAGGATGGTGGGGTGGAGGGGGGGGGGCTAGGTGGCTCCGTGGATTGAGAGCCAAGCCTAGAGATAGAAGGTCCTGGGTTCTAATCTGACCACAGACACTTCCTGGCTGTGTGACCCTGGGCAAGTCACTTAACTTTCATTGCCAAGCCCTTCCTGCTCTTCTGTCCTGAAAACATACAGAGTATTGATAAAAAGAAAGGATAGTTGAGATCAGTTCTCAGGAGGTGCTTGGACCCAACGGCTGAGGACTAGAGTAAATGGATGACCAGGTCTTTAGGGAAGTTGGGGTCACTTCCAGTTCAGACTAGGAAGATAAAGAAGGAAGTCTGGGGAGTTAGGGGGTGGGGAGAGCAGCCAGAGTCATTCCAAGCCAGAAAAAGGGCAGAAGCCACCTGGCTTATTGGAAAGAGCAAAGAAATGGGAGTCAGAGGACCTGGGTTCAAATTCTGACTGGACTACTAAAGTGTGACCTTAGGCAAGTCCCCTGTCCCCTTGGAGCACCAGTCCCCGAGCTGGGCAATGTGGTGGTGAGATGCTAAAATCTCTCAGGCCCGTTCCATCTCGAAGACCCATAATGGGATCCGATCAGGAGGAGCACGAGGAAACGGGACAGAAGCCTCCCAGTGAGCCAGCGCCTTCCCACCTCCTCCCAGCCCAAGGGTGCCTTCAGAGGGCAGCCAGGCATCTGGCAGGAGCCTCCACGCTGGCAATGAACGGTGAGAGCGCGAGGAGAGGGGCAATGTGGGCCCCCGCTGGCCAGGCTGCCAGAGGAGAGGTCTGGAGGTGCCCCCGGCACGTAGCTGCGTGGCCACGGACAGGCCCTGCTTATCCCCAGGCCCCAGCTTGGGGGGCCCATCCCAGATGGAAGTATTCCTAGGATCCTAGCAGGAGAGCGGGGCCGGGTATGAGCCACCCGGGGCACCCGCGTGCCTGGCACCCTCATTCGTTTGAAAGGGGCCACGCTCCAACCCGAGGCAGAGTTCCCTGGCTTGGAGGGCTGGGAGTAGGGAAGAAGAGCGGGGACCCCCTCCCCTGGCGGGTCTGGAAGGCTTGTGGGTAGCTCAGAGCTCCCGAGCTCTAGGCTGGGCCTCTCCCCCAAGCCCTTTGAATAGAGACCAGAGAGCAGGGGAAGCCTGGGGAGCCCCGACCCTGGAGGCAGGAGGAGAGGGGAGAGGAGGCGGCTCGGGGAAAGCCACACTTCTGCCCTGGGTGCCCTCTCCGTGTCCTTTCCCTGCCCCCCGCCCCATGAGTGTGCCCCTTGTCCAGCTGTCTCTGGGTTCTAGCTCTCCCTTTGCCCCCCAGACCCCAGCTTCCTTAGACCCACCAGCACTCACCCAGAAACAGAGCTGGGCCAGGCCCCTCCGGCGTCCTGCTGAGGGTGGCCACCGTCCCTCAGGGCGTAGGGCAGGGCTGGGCCACAGGAGGAGGGCCAGAGAGAGCGTAGCTAGGATGGGAGCTCGAGTGAATTGGGGTCTTTCCTGGGTGCGATGAGTCTGTAAAGGAAATGGAGCCCGGGGTGGGAATAGGGGTGGAAGGGGTCCCATCTTGGAAGGCTGGGCCTCAGGGCTCAGGGGAGACAGCAGGGACGTCAGGGATTCTGTTCTCCAGGGAAGGGTTTTGTGGAGCCTCTGCAGAGGCCTGGACCCCAGGGGCCATTCGGGCAGCCAGAAGGCAGGCCAGCACAACCCCTACTACCTGCAGGGCCCCCAGGCCCAGAGCAGCCACTACAATGAAGGCCATGTTGTCTGCCACAAAGTCGCTGGCTTTGGAGAAGCAGCCATCGGAAGCCACAAGCCTGGCCCCTTCCTGGCAGTCAGGCTGGCCTCGGCAGCAGCTGGGGGGCAGAGAACCGTTTCCCTGGGCCCGGGGACTCCGGGCCCAGGGGGTGTCCAGCCAGTCCCGGTAGGTGTCCACCCCACAGCACCTGAGTCCCCACTGCAGGGCATCCAGACTAGCATCTTCCCTCCCTCCAGCCCCATAACCCCACAGGGCCTGCCACAGCCCTGCCCGGAAGCCCTGGGCTAGCTCATTCTGATAGCACAGTCCTGAAAGGCCAGCAGCGAGGCCAGCTCCCAGGGCGGTCAGCTGGATGGCCGCAGATGCCCGGAGCAGGCCCCGGTGCTCACTGGCTGCCCCACCACCGGCCAGCCCTCCCCAGAGCAGCCCTGCAGCCCCGGCAGCAAGCAGGAGGGAAGGTGCGCTGGGGGCCCCTTGGGCAGACAGGGCCAGGTACCTTCCCAGTGCCATCTCAGCCCACAGCCCAAGGGTCAGCATTGTTAGGCCAGCTGCCCCAAAGACGAAGCTGAAGGCCAGCACAGAGAGCTTCAAGAGGGCCATGGCCCCTCAGCTGACGAGCTCCCGGGCCTCTAAGCCTCCGGACCCTCAACCCCCCCAGCCCTCTGGCTGTCCCCACTCCGAGAGGCCCCTCTGGCTCCCCAGAGCCCGAGCCCTGTCTTCTCCCTCGAGTCTCAGGGCAGGAATGCACAGGGACAGCAGCAGATAACATGTAGGCAACTGGGGTGGGGCTAGGGTTAGGGCCAGGCTAGGAGCTGGCAGGAGGTGGGGCGCAGGGGAGAGGAATGACCAGTCTTGTGCCTTGTTCTTCCTTCCTCTCCTCCTTCTCCCACCTTCCCCTCTCCCTCTCCCACCTCCCTCTCTGAGATAAGGTGCAGGAACAGATTCAACTTGTTCTGCTAGTCCCAGAGCAAAGAATTGAGAGGAATTAGGGACAGAAGCATTGGAAGAAAATCCCCCCAGACACTAGGACTATCCAGCTAGCCAGAACTGGAGGCACAGCCCAGGGGCCATCGCCCTGGCCTGTGTGGGGCCCCCAGAAAACTTACTCAGGCTTTCTGCCCCCATCCATTCCCCAAATCCCCAGCAGCCACCAGAATAGTTCCAAAAAAAGGCATTTATTGATAGAGCAGTGAACGGGGAATCCTAGAGCATTTCCCACCAAAAGGAGAACCTTCCCATAGATAAAGAGCTCCAGGGAGAAGAGGGGACACTCTGGAAAACCTGGGGTACCCAGGAATAGGGTATGGTCTGGCCACGTGTCAGACACCACAGGGTCACTTTAGTGTCTTCTGAGGATGTTACTGTGTTCTCTCTGCTCCCTCTCTGCTCTTGGGTATGCGCACAAGGTTTGAGCCACAACTAGCTGCTGGCGTGGGTCCTCAGCAACAAGATCACTAATTTCACATGTTTTGTGATTTGCAAAATATTTTCTTCATGGAGTAATTCATGTAAATCTTACTGTGTCCATTTTACAGATGGGGAAACAGAATTAGGGAAGTCCATTGGATGGGATCAGTATCATCTAGTCTTCCTCTGACCTAATTTATGAAGAAGACTGTGGCCATCTGCCTTGCACTTCAGCATTCTCTCTTCTCCATGATTCAGAACTTCTCTGTCCTCACTCCTTCCCTCCTTTCCTCAGGTCTTCCTTTGCCTTCTTTTTGCCAAGACTACTTTCTCTCCTTGTGCCCCTATCCAGTCTTTTCCTTCATGAGTTTATTCCTTTAATCTCTCTCTCTCTCTCTCTCCTTCAATCCTTCCTTGTCTGCTGACTCTTTTCCCACTCCCTACTAGATCTCCCCTAGATCTAGATCTGCCTAGATCTCCCCCATACTCAAAACCAAGATCAAGAGCCTCCAATTTGGAGGCCCCTCAAACAATTGTCTTCTAAACCACTGTTGAGCCCCCCCCCCTTCATTTGGCCCTTGCCCAGTTTCCTTTGGGAACCTCAGATTACAATTTATACCAGCGGTCGGCAACCTTTTTGGCCTTGAGAGCCATAAACGCCACATTTTTTAAAAATGTGATTTCATGAGAGCCATCCAGTGCTCACAGTGCCGCTCCTGTGACAGCGCCTGAAAAAAATGGACTTCATGGCTCCTGCAGAAAGAGCCAGATCTGGCCCTCAAAAGAGCCAGATATGGCTCGAGAGCCATATGTTGCCAACCCCTGATTTATGCCAAGGCTCCTCTACGATGGGAGAAAGTATCCTTGTTGCTATGTGGGAGAACCTTAATTTCACCACATAAAAGGCAGAAAACACAAAGAACTTATGGTGGTCCATTAAAAAATCCAGATACAGGTTCCCTTTCACATCATGACTTTCCCCACTGTAGTTTTTTTGTTTTGTTTTGTTTTGTTTTAAACCCTTGTACTTCGGTGTATTGTCTCATAGGTGGAAGATTGGTAAGAGTGGGCAATGGGGGTCAAGTGACTTGCCCAGGGTCACACAGCTGGGAAGTGGCTGAGGCCGGGTTTGAACCTAGGACCTCCTGTCTCTAGGCCTGACTCACTCCACTGAGCTACCCAGCTGCCCCTTTTTTTTAAATTACTTTTTTTTTCTTTTTCTTTTTTTTTTTTAAACCCTTAACTTCTGTGTATTGACTTATAGGTGGAAGAGTGGTAAGGGTAGGCAATGGGGGTCAAGTGACTTGCCCAGGGTCACACAGCTGGGAAGTGTCTGAGGCCGGATTTGAACCTAGGACCTCCCGTCTCTAGACCTGGCTCTCAATCCACTGAGCTACCCAGCTGCCCCTCCCCACTGTAGTTTTGATATATCCTGGGTCGGTGTCAGCATAAGAAATCAAATGGGAATTTTTTACAGAAGCTGCAGACAACACACAAAGGCCAACAGACAGCACAGAAGAAATTTAAAAACTCAGAAATGCATAAATGTGTGTGTAGAATTGTATAATATCCACAGATTTTCTCTTTTAATACCACAGTTTCTTTTTGAAATTTAAAGTAAGTAAAAAGTTAAAATTTGGGAAAAGACACAGCAGCCAGCCAGCTAAACACAAAGGCTAGAAAAAACTTAAAAACTTTAGCAACTCAGAAATGCACAAGTAAAGTACTGTAAATGCCCCATTAAAAAGAAAGGAAGGAAGGAAGGAAAGAAGGAAGGAAGGAAGGAACAAAGAAACAAAGGAAAACATTCAGAAGAAAGAAAGAAAAAGAAAGGAAGGAAGGAAGGAAGGAAGGAAGGAAGGAAGAAAGGAGGGAAGGAAGAAAGGAAGGAAGGAAGGAAGGAAGGACTCGAAACTACCACACCAATGCAACTATCAACAATTTGGAAATAGGTCTTGATCAATGACACATGATAAAACCAGTGGGAATGCGCATCGGCTAAGGGGGGACAGGTGGGGAAGGTGAAGGGGAAAGTAAGAGCATGAACCATGTCACCATATTAACTTTTCTAAAAAATAAAAACTATTAAATGAAAAAAAGAAAGGAAGGAAGAAAGAAACAAAGAAAGCAAGGAAAACATTCAGACTTCTTCTCTAGTACAAAGGGAGAGCCACAAAATTGTTCTGTGGATTTTCCAGACCCTACCTAATCTCCCTGATGTGGAAGAGATAACCTATAATTGTAAGTTCATTTAAAAAAGAGAGATTCCCTGAAAGAAGGGAGCAGTTATTGCTGTTGTATTTACTCCTTTTTTTTGCCTTACTCTGCATCCCTAACTTAGGGATCTCTGTGGGCCTGGCACACAGTAAGTGTCAAAAAAAATGATTATTGATTCGACCTCCTTCTCCTCCTTTCTCTGGCCCAGGAGTCTAGGCAGGTCTCCTGACTTAAGGACTTCTCTGTGAAGCGAGAAATGAGTTAGAAGCTTTCAGAGCAGCAAGCCCAGACATGCAAGTGAGCCTGGTTTTCATCCCAGAGGGCCATCCAGGATGACATTCTTAGGGAGCTCAAGGTGCTTCCTCGAAAGGGCTGTGAACTTGGGGTTGCTAGAGTCAGTCATCTTCCCACTGAGCAGCAGAGGACAATCGTCCCTTGGGTTCCTTCAGCTCGAGACTGTAATGCTTCTTTTTCTGTGTAGAAGGCTGGGGCCCCAGACCTCTCTAGGAACTCAACTTTGTCCAGACTGTTTCTCTTCTCCATCCTGGGGCCTCAGCCTGGGGCTTGAGTTTCTTGGAGTTCAGATGGATGCCTTTTTTGTAGCTGCTGGGGAATGGGAGGGTTGGGGAGAGATGGGCACTCTCTGATTTCTGAGAAGATCCCAGAGTGCTGGTGGTGAGACCCTGTTGGGGTGGACCGAAGGGCCTGAAAGAGGAGAGCTTGTGGGGTGCAAGAGGGGCATCTAAGATGGGTTAATCCTGGGGCTTAAGGAATCCTTCCGAGGAAGAGCTGGGGGCCAGAGTGTCATGGAGAAGAGAGGCAGCCCTGGGAGAGGTCTGGGGGTGGAAGAGAGGAAAGCCCAGAGCCCTGGCTGGAGTACTGGGAGTCAGAAAGGTCAGATTTTGGAGAGAGGAGCGGCTGTCGGACCCCAGCCTTCGGGCATTGGGGGGGGGGGGGGCGGAGGTGGGGATTGATGCTGCAAGGGATGGCCAGGAAGCCCTTGTCTTCGGAGCTCCAGGTGTCTGATTCCCAGGGCAGCGAGCCTGTTGGCCACGGGGTGACTTTGGACTAGTAGGGACAGAGGGAGAGAAGACACCGGCACAACTGCAGGATAAGGGAGAACTTCGTGAGCACGTCCAAATTTAGAGGTAGCTGGGTGGGGCTGAGTCTGGATTCAGGAAGACCAGGATTCGAATCCATCAGTCACATCCCTTATGTACCAGGCAACATGATCCTGGGCAAGTCACTTCACCTCTGCCTGCCTCGGTTTCCGCAATTGTAAAATGGGATTGATTTTCGGCTATAATCTTTCGGTTTTTGGCCATAATCTTCTGGTAAGCGGCCATAATCTTCTGGTTTTGGGCCATAATCTTCTGGTTTTGGGCCATAATCTTCTGGTATTCCTTTTCAATCTGGTCATTTCTTGTGTTCAATTTGCTTATCAGTTCATTTGGTTTCTGAGCCTCGCTTTCCAGTTGCAAGATTCTACCTTTTAAACTGTTATTTTCTTGCCAGATCTCTTCCATTTTCCTCAAAATCTCAGTTTTGAACTCTTCCATAGCTTGTGAGGAGTTTTCCTTATTTGGGGAGGGTCTGGATGGTTGTTTGTTCTCCTCCTCTGTTTGCTCGGTTGTCTGGATTTTCTCTGTGTAAAAGCTGTCGAGTATTAAAGACTTCTTTTTTTTGTTATTATTCTTTCTCTTCTGAACTTCCTGTGACTGATTAGCCATCATTAGCCCAGCAGGTTCTCAGGTTTATCCTCACGCTCAGTGTCTGTCAGAGATCTATTGGCTCCTGAGGTCTGAGTTCTAGTTTTTTCCAAGGTCAAGCCCCCGGTGGACTCCCTTGCTTGATCCTCTGCAGGAGGTTTCTTTACAAGTCTCAGGGAGCTACTTCCACAGTCGTATACCCGTCTGCACTGGTTCCCCACTTAGGCTTTAGTTCCTGGCTGTGTCTGCCTCCACCCACGCCTCCGCAGTGCCTGCGCTCTGCTCAGCCTGCGCTGTGAGCCCAGCGTCCTGCTCCGGCGCGCGCGCTCAGATTTTGCGTGCCTTTTTTGGCTTAATGGGGTCCTAAGTCTTGCTGCTCTCAGGAACAGGTCCCGGAGCTGCCAATGACTCGATGGGTGCCCCAAACTTGCTCTATTTCTTTTTAGCTGGCTTCGGAGCTACAGGTGTTGTGTGTGGAGGGGGTGGGGGTGGGGCGGTTGCTCAGCCTGCGATTTAGTGAGAGCCCTTTATAGCATGGAAATGCCTCGATTCCACGTACCTTCCACGCTGTGCCCTGTTGTGGGGTTCCTCCGTTCGTCTGGTCTTGTTTTTATGTCCCCTTGAGGAGTTTTGTGTGTTTCGGTCAGGAGAGGTTAAGAGCTGCTTCTTACTCTGCCGCCATCTTAACCCGGAACCCCGCAATTGTAAAATGGGGGTCGTAATGGCAAATACCTCGAGAAAAGTCCTTAGCACAGTGCCTGGCACACAGTAGGTGCTTCATACATGCCAATTCTTTCCTATCTCGATTTCCCCAGCCTCCTTCCAGGACTGCCCTCTCCCTTCCTTCCTTGCCCTACTTTTCTCCTGTCCCCTTTGGTTCCCACCCCCTCCTTCCTCCTCTTTCCCTTCCCCCTCCCTCTCATACCGAGCCCCGCCCCTTCGCGGTGCTGGATGACGTCCATGCGCATGCGTTCAGGCTCGAGCGGCGCGCTGCTCCTTGGGAGTTGTAGTCCTCTCTCCACGGTCTCGCGCGGTCGCCTGGGAAAGGACTGGAGGCCCAGACTCCTCTTCCCGGCGTGCCCCGCGGTCCCGCGGTTCCCCCCCCTCCTTCCCGTGCGACCCGACAGGAACGAGCAGCGAGCTAGTGAGCGACCGAGGTGAGGGAGCAGCGGGGTGGCGGGGCCTGTCCTAGCCTGGTCTGGCCTGGCAGGGCCCGAGTCTCAGGGGAGCAGACGGCCCAGGTGCTGTCAGGGGAGCGCGCGAAGGGACCTCTTGTCTCTTGGAAGCTCTCGGGGCTGGGTGGGCAGCGCCTCCTGCGGCCTCTCTCCGGGGCTTGGGGGAAACTCCCCAGAGCCTCATGGGGGGAGGGAGAGGGCTGGGCGGCCCATTCCCCCTTTCGCTCCGCGTGTCCTGTCCAGCCGGACCTGCCGGGAGGAGGGGTCCCCCTGGCACTCCTGGGGCGCTCCCGGGCCTCCCCTCCTCCTCTGCCCCTCCCCTTGGCTTCTCTCTGGTCCCCTTCTACCCTCCCCCCTGTGCCCCTCCCCACCTCTATCCCTCCTTCTGACTTCCTCCTTTCCCCTGCCGTCTCCCCTCCCCCTTCACTTCCTTCTCTCCCCACTCTTGCACACACCCCTGATCCTTCCACTCTGTTGAGGATCGAAGCCCCGCGGGGTCCAAGTAGGAGCCTGAACCCCAGTTGCAGCCTTCGCGGACCCCCTTGATCCCGATGCCCCTCTTCCCTATGTGGGTTACTTCTCGTTCTTCCTGCTTGGAGCTTCCCCAGACTGTAAGCTCCTCCAGGGCAGGGGCTACCTTGGACTTCTTTGTATGGGTTGGGGGCTGAGCCCAGGGCCTGGTATACAGCCGACGCTTCAGAAGTGCTTCTTGAAGCTTGCCCCTTCTGGGCCTCGGGGAAGAAGAGCTAGTTTCAAGGGTCGTGGTGTGGGTGAAAGGCCTGAAAGAGAATCTGGGCACCTCGGAGAGAGGGAGGAGAGAAGTGCCCACTGTGTGCCTGGCCCTGAGGAGTCAAAGAAAGTCCTGAAGAAAGATGGAAGGTGGACACCAATGTAAATGACCTGGCACCCTCCATTGCTGGGAACTTGGGCAGAAGCGGGGATGACAGCTGAGGATTGACACTCAGCCCAAACATAGCATAGCAGGCATTGGAGGGTCTGTGAGGGGAGAGCAGCAGGGTCCTAGAGTGATTTGAGGGGATCAGAGTAGATGAAGGCTGAGCTCAGGAGAAACGTTGGGACTGGAAATGGCCTGCCCCACCTCCCTGAACAGCTTGTGCTGGGCTGACCCAGAGCCTGGGCTCCAGGAGCCCTTTGGTTGGTGGGCCCCTGGCTGAGAACTACCCCTAACCCCCAGGGCTCCTCATTTGCTTCCAGCTCCCAGGAGGACTAAGCCTTCATTTCTTTGCCTCTAGAATGGCCTGGTCTGGAGGCTACTCAGATCCAGGACAAGTGGCATGGGGGCTAAGGGGTGGTTTGGGAGTCAGGCCTGGGTTTCAAGGCCTGCTTCCTCATGGGGCAGCCCAAAGGAGAGAATGGGTGAAGAGTGGCTGTTATCCCCAGTGCTTGTTTGTGTTCTTTAGGTCAGTATTGTTGAGACACAGTGGCAATTTCCTTGGGGAAGTGGCAGCTTCCATGGGCCTCATGAGAGTGATGACCAGCCCTTCCAGACTCCCAACAAGGGGCTCTGAAATGATCCTCCCCATCCCTCAGCCTGGCCAGCAAGGAGGAGGTTTTAGTTGGCTCCAATGTGTCTCAGGACCTGCAGCCCCATTGTGCTTCCCTGCCTCAAGGCAATGGAGTATTCCTTTAGGAGCTTCCTCCCTATAAGGTTAAGGGCCCAGTGGCTAGAGCCCCAGGTACCTCATGTATGTCCCCTCCAAGGCTCGAGGCCCTTTGTTACTCTGCTGGTGAGGGATGGGAGAGCTGGAGAGATAGAAGGTTCCTGGGGCACCTCCTTTGGGTGTGAAAGAGACTCCCTCACAGTAAGGAGCTGGAGGCTTGAGAATTGAGTCTGGCCACTTGGAGCTTTCTAACAGGTGTCTGCCTGCCTCCTTCCCTCCCTCCTTACATTCCAGGAGTGATGGGTAATGTTTCTAAGGAGTTACTTTATCTGAGTTCCTCCTTGGGGCTTAGTTGCCCAGCCCAGTGAGGGCTCTGGGAGGGCCCTTTCCCTCCACCCAAGCCCCCAATTCAAGCCAGGAGGGACCCAGGGCCTGGTGTTTTCTGCCTGGATAAAGAGAAGCTTTCATCTAGGTCTGTATGTAGAGGAGAGGGAATAAGGAGAGTATGGATCACAGGCTGCCCTGTGGGACTGCCTTTGGAGAAGGAATTTCTGAGAAAATGAAAATCACCCATTTGCCAAGTGTTAACACCTTTCCCATTTAGCCTCCCAACCCCTCTGTGAAGTCACTGAGTATCCCAGGTTTTCATTTTCATTTTACAGATGAGGGACCCAAGGTCCAGAGGGGTGAATTAGTCTAACAGATCAGAAATGGCAGAGGAAGGGTTTGAAGCTGAGCTTTCCTCAGCCCATGGCTGGAATTTCTTTGACTATGTCCCCGTTGCCTCTCTGCATGAGAGAGATCTAAAGAAGGGAAAGGTGGCCAAGAGCTCCATTCCTGGTTGTCTTGAAGGATTTTCCCTAGAAGAATCCACAAGGAAGGAGGGAGAGAGCTCTGTGGCCATGGTGGGACAATCCCAGTACACCCCACTAAGGTCCAGTCGCTTTTCCCAGAGTCAAGCAGCAAGTGCAGGAGAGCTTTTGAAGGGCTCCCCATGCCCCTGCATCATCCCTGCCTCATAGTTGGTGGAATGGGCTGCCTTGTTCTGTAGTGAGTAGTGTGTCTCCAGGGAAATTCCCATCCATTGAATCCTAGGCCAGGCTTGGGTCCCAAGCTCTCTCAGGCTGAAGATGAGTCTGGGTTGCTGGGTTCTGTTTAGGTGTTTGGGGGAGGTCCTCAGGAGGAGCTTCCCAAAGATGCTAGTGTTCTCCTGAAGCCTTTGCCCATAGCAGTTGTTCTCTTTGGTCCCCAGAAGGGTTCAGACACAGAGGTGCAGCACCTCAGGCTGGCCTGGATGCCAGAAGTTTGTGCTCCTCAGTGTGGTTTGGCTTATTTCTCCATAAAGTGTTCCTAAAACCCTCTGGGGGTGGGAGTGTCCATCTTTAGGTTCTGTGGGCTCA
Source organism: Gracilinanus agilis (assembly GCF_016433145.1). NCBI lineage: Eukaryota > Metazoa > Chordata > Mammalia > Didelphimorphia > Didelphidae > Gracilinanus > Gracilinanus agilis. The sequence continues at coordinate 305,706,259 of NC_058134.1, forward strand.
GCAGGTCTGAGAAGGGTACACCTAAAAGCCAACCCCTAAAGTTGGCCTAAACTTCCTGGAAGATGTTGCTAGTGTGGGCATCTTGTCTATAGGATGAGCCCCAGTATTCTGGGCTCCCTGGGTCTGCTTCTCTCCTTACTCTAGGTCCAGAGCTTGACATTGGCCCTTTGGGCTAGTGGCCTTAAGAAGTGGCTGGGCCCTCCAGGGGCTACACCAACCACCAGGAGTGACTGGGCAGGTAGAACACCTGTGTGCTGGAAGGGGAGGGAGGAGACTAGGAGCAAGTGTAGCTTTGTGACACGTATGTGTGTCTCATTTGTGGGAGGCCAGCCAGGTTGCAGGGAGTCCAATGGGTCCCTCCCTTCCCCCTTGACAAAGGATGCAGGATGTTTCCCTCCCACCTTGTTAAAGATTTTAATCTGTTTGGGTGTGTTGGCAGCGAATCTCCTGCAATCTCTGCTTGGAAGCAGCAGCTGTTGGTTACTTTCTGTCAAAAAACAGGGACTGAAAACATGCTTTCAAGCTGATTGTCTGCCAGGCAGGCCCTGGCAACTCTTTCTGGTTGCTGTGTGTGCCAGGCAGGGAGGGAAGGGGGGCTGTGCTATGATCTGAGGCTGGGGTCGGGAGTTTGAGGCTAGAAAAGAGTGAATTTCATTGACTTTGGGGATGTCTCTCATGGCACAGATCAGGAGAGGAAGGCATAGGAAGAGGAGGCAGCTCCCTTGGGATTGTCCAGCATGTAGAGTGAAGTAAATTGGGAATTCCTGTTCTGTGGCTGTATTCTGTCCTCCACCATTCTGGTCACCTAGACTGAGGTTAAGCATTCATTAACCCCCTTCTGTCTACAGAGCCTTTCTGAGGGAGCTTAGGTAAGAGGAAGCCTGTGCCTTTGGGGCTCCTAGCCCTGGGGGGCAGAAGAGCCCAACATAGATAACTTTATGTAGTGGCTCCCTTGGAAAAGGGACTTGGAGATGGATAGAAATTCAATAAGATAGTAACAGGAGAACAATGACATTCCAGGTAAAGGGAACAGTGCTGAGTAAAGGTCAGAGAGGATGTCTGAGAACATAATGTGTCATTTCTGGATCAGAGCAGTCACGGTTGGCTACAGGCCCCTCTAGGTATTAAAGGATTGACTAAGATGGCCTTCGTGAAATGCAGGAGGCTGTGATTTAGTTAGGCTGTCACTGACACAGGGGATTTGAAAAGGAAGGCGAGAAAGCTTCGGCTAATAGTGGAACTCTAAACAAGCACCTTTAAAAAGCCACCATGTCACTGAGCAGGTGATATCCCTCTTTGGGCCTTGGGTTTCTCAGTTTGTGAACCAGTTAAACCAGATGGTCAGTGAGATCCCTTTCAAGATTAGATTTGCTAATTGATTTTTCCTGCTAGGATCCTTGATAGATACTTAACCTGCACACAGTCTTTCTCTCTCTCACTCTCTTACCCCTCATTCTCTCTCCGTCTCTGTCTTTCTTTCTCCCCTCCTTCTCTGTGTTTCTCCCTGCTCCTCTTTCTGTCCTCAACCAGCCCCTCAAGAACAAGAGGCTGAAGAATAACTCTTGCCCAGATCATGACTTTCAGTTGAATGGACAACAAGTTGAGCCCAGAATTTCAAAGGATGAGGAGAATAGGCTGGATTGCTTTCAGCTGCAAAGCTTGCTTTTAAGACCCAAGTTTTTCATGCCAGCATTCTGTACCTCTTGTGTGGATGCAAGCCATGGGACAGAACAGTCCCTGAAGAAGCCCAAATGACTCTTCTCCCAGAGACAGCAGTGGCAAAGCAGTATACAGAGGGTATAAGAAGGCTTCATCCCCAAGTCATTGTGGAGCTTCAAGGAAGAGCAGGAATACAAGATGTCACCAAGGAACTGGGTGCTGATCAGAGCCACCATTTCCTTTCTTGGGCTTGGCTTTGGCTGACACATACTGGGAGGAGGCGGGTAGGCAAGGGGGGCAGCTTCCTATGTGGCTGTCTGTATTATTGGATCCAGGAGATCCAAATCCTTTGGAGTATTGATTGTATTAGTAATTTTTTAATGGATTTTTTCCAGTGTTTTAATCAGAATCTTTCAAAACTGTTAACATCAGAAAGCTTTCTTTTGCGGAAACATGCCTTATATTTGACTGCTCTTTACTTTGCCCAAGAGAACTGTCATTGCTAAGGAAACAAAACCCCAGAAATCACCCGTTTAGTACCAAAACAAACAGTGGTGATGAGTGACTGACTGGGGAAACATGAGATTATTTTCATAGAAATTTGAATGTAATGAGTAATTAGACAAAATGAAGTGTTTTCTGAAATCTGTTTGAATTATAATTCTGATGGAGCCAACTTCTAGTTTTCCATTCAGTTGGTAAATGTAAAGCAAAGAGCACGGCCATTATTCTTCAAATGCTTTCTTTTTTTATACCTCTGCAACAGAGTAAATGGGTAAAATTAGCCTTTTCTCTTTTGGTGTCCTTCCTGTTTTCAGGATTTACCTGAAACAAGTCTCAAGTTGAGTTTGTCCTATGCCAAGGGCTGAGTAGTGTGGGAGAAGTGGAAAGAAAGGAGCCCATCTCTGATTCCTCCCAGTTCTAAAAGTCTATGACCACGGAGTATGGATGCCTTGGCATGGAGATTTCCTCATCTGTGAAATGAGGATAATAAGAGACTTGCCTTGCAGGCTTATTCCCAGGTTCAAATGTGACCGACAAAGTGCTTTGCAAACCTTGAGGCTCTATACACATGCACACGTGTGTGCTCTGCTGGCCATGGAAGAGACATGAAGGGAGTTTCGGAGGTGTGTGGTCCTGCCATCTGGCTTTCATTGTGGTCTCAGGATCTCTGTCCTGTCCAAAGAGGCCTTCTGACACGGAGGGAGGAAAGAGAAAAGAAGAATAGGCACTGAGCCAAGTGCTGAGGACACTGGCATAGTGGGAGTACGGTTGCCCTTTTTTTCCCTGGGACTCGATTGGTCATTGCAATCAGTTTGAGTTTAGCAGCCCTTGTGTGGCCTAGGCTTTAACCGACCTTACACACAAGTAGAGTGACTGGTGCCAGGAATATGCTGTTACAGGTGGGGGCCTTCTTTTCTTTTCTTTGGCCTTGGGGAGGGGTGGGGGGATATTCTCACTGAAGGAAAGGGAAGGGACCCTGTAGGTTTTGTGCATCATCCCAAGCTGCTTCGGAACAGTTGGACCAATTTTGTAGCTCCACCAACAGTGTATTAGTGTGCCTCCCCTCCATGCACACACCTTTTCAGCATTGTTATTGTCCACTTTTCTCTTTGCCAAATGACATTTGCTTCTGCTTTCTGTTTGATTGTCTTTGTGTTTTCAGCACCTAGGATAGGGTTTGGGGCATCATGGATCTTTGTAAATGCCTGTGGATTGATTTACAATAACCAGGCCTTAGAACCTTAGAGATATCTGGTCCAGCCTCTTTACCTTAGGAATGGGAGAGCTAAGGCCCAGAGGTGGGAAAGGACTTGGCACTGAAGTTCTCATTGTCTTTAAAGCTGCCTGCTTTGAATTGTGTGTTGGGAAGTTTGTTCCGTTAGGCGTCCCTTGCTATTGTGTATAGCGAGTGTCCTCAGTAGTGTCTTCCCTCCTCCAAGGGTGCTCAGACCATGGCTCATGCCTCCCTCTGCATTCCTGTGTTACATAAGCCTATCCCACTGGGCTCCGAGGACATCGTTATCAGTGACTGTAGATGTGACTGCAGTCAAAATCATTGCTCTGAGTTCTTTTAGGGCAGCGGGATGGTTGGCTTCTGGGTAAAGTGTCCTTGGACCATCACATCTTTCTGTCTTTTTACAGGCTAGCCTCCTTCAGAGACCTAATCAGCTCCCTAGGAATGCAGGAGGAACAGCCCCAAGAGGTGAGTTTGTGTCAGGAACTGAGGAAGCTCCCCTGTGACCACAGATGAGCCAGAATGCCATGACAAGGAACATTTCACCATGGTAGTGTGATTCCCTCTCACTCCCTGAAGCAGACCACGGGCACTGATTTACGTCCAGGTTCCTCCACCTAGAAGCCTCACAGTCCTTTAGCTGAGGAGCCTTCTGTTAGCCAGGGCTGTCTTGTGCCCATGGAGGACTTACTACCTCCCCTCCAGAATGGGGGTTGGCCAGGGGCACAGTACACCCACAATCTTCTACAGTGTAGGATGTGATGGAACAAAGGAACGCCAGCACTTGAGCGGGACATCACAGGGAAGTAGCCACTGGTGGAGAGGGTGAGCCTAGCTGGTGCTTGGAAGAAGAGGGTAGGATAGAGCAGGGAGGATCTGTTTGGCCAGTGTGGAGTGCTTGAAGCAGTCAGGGAATGAGTTGGGCCTGGATCATAGAAGGCCCCCTCGGACTTTGTGTGCTCTTCTAGAAGAGATAGGGAATCACCGAAAGGACATTTTTGAACAGGAGCAGTGACTTAGAGCCAGGCCGTGGTCGTGTGGGACAAAACCTAGAAACAAGGAGATCCCTCAGACCAGGCCAGTCCCAGGGCAGTGACAGTAGAAGAGAAAGCAGAGCATGTGGGAAGAAGTGCACTAGATGGGGAGGCAGGCCAAGAAGAGGGGACTAAGTCTCCTTTCTGAGTAACCAGGAAAGAGACCAGTGTAGGTGATAGGCTGGAGGGTAGAGAGGAATATCAGCTAATAGGAGATTGAAGTGTGGGGGCTGCAAATAGCAGTGAAGCGCAAAGCAAAGCTACCGCTGTGGGGGCAGTGTCAAGGAGGAATTAAGCATATTTAGAGATAGTATTCTTGGGACACCAAGCATTGTCCTGTCAGCTATGTGTTTTCTATGGTTCTGGAGTCCCTTCAAATCCTTCGGGCTCTTCTTGGCCCCAGCCCATTCAGTTTGCTGGCATGTTTAAGCTCCCAAGGGCTCCCTAGGCCTGAGCATGGAACCTTGTGCAGAGGTGTTACCCAATAAATGTTTGGAGTGTTTACAAGGACAGTGGCCTGTGGAGCTTCCCAGGAGCCTTTTAAATTGTGGGAGGGATCAGTCAGCATTGGTGGGTTTTCAGTTCCCATCAGATCTGAGTTTTCTTCATTCAGGGCATCTCATCTGAGAGAAGCTTAAGAAATCAATATCCATTGAATAAAGTTTATAACTTGGATGAAAAGCCTGATTAGAATCAGTGAGAGTCTTGAGCAGAAGTAGAAGGATCCTAGCCTGGCTGCACCTGGCTGGCTGCTGGCTCTTTGCTTCAGTAGGTACTGTTCCATGTCTACAGGGGCAGATGAGGCTTTTCCCAAGAACTTACTGCATTTGGTCAAGATGTTTTGGCCTTTGGGAAGGAAGGTCTCTTGTTCCCTGACAAAGACACTACTGTAGGAAGAAGGAATGTCAGTGTAAGGGAGAGCCAAGGACTAGCCATGTCACCCTTGCATTCTCTGCTTGCCAACCCCGCAAGACCCTGCCAGGGAGCACTTGGTGGCAAGGGTAGTTCTTAGACCAAAGCCAGTCAGATTGCCTGACCCCTACCTCTCTATCCAGCCTCCAAGGAGGGCTATTTCTGCAGTCTTAGGGAGGGCTGACTTAGAAATTAGGGGGGCCTACCTAGGGATCGCTTAGAAAATGGTACATGTCCTGGAGCTGCCTTAGCAAAACAGGCAGGGGACAATGAGGCTGATGAATCCAGCAGGTCAGGTCTCACCAGCTTTGGCTTAATCTCTGTAACCTCTCCCGAAACATGCTGTCATTGTTTTGTTTTGCAGGCTGCTGAGGAGCCAGCCCCTTCCACCGGGGCATCGGAATGTGGCCCTGGGGTGGTCTCCAGTGATTCCCAGAATCTCTGTATGTTCATTCTTTAGAACCCTAATTGCCCTTTCCTCATGGTAGGAGGCCAGTACTGATGATCCTCTAGGCCAGAGGTTCCCAAATTTTTTTGGCCTACCGCCCCTTTCCAGAAAAAAGATTACTTAGCCCCCCGGAAATTAATTTTTTTTAGATGGTAATAGCAATTAATAGGAAAGATAAATGCACCTGTGGCCATTGCAGCTCTCCTGGATTGCTGCAGCACCCACCTGGGGGCGGTAGCATCCACTTTGGGAATCACTGCTCTAGGCACAGGAAAAAATCTTAAGTTGTCCCAAAGTTGGCCAGGTCCTGTGGCCAAGGGGAAATGGTTGTATTAAGACCAAGCTTCTCCTGCCTGAATATGTCTGGCCAGTAAGGCTTGGGAGAAGGCCACCCACTGAAACATAGACCTCCAGATCAGTGCAGGCAAAAAGGCCTCAGGGGAGTAGGAAATTGATCCTCAAGTCTTTGTTCAGGTAGCCAAAGGCCTGTGACTTCTACTATGGCAGGGATGGCCCAGTATAGGTCTAGTCCAGTGCTTCTTCTTAAAACTTTTGGCCTCAAGACCTTTCACTCTTGTTTAAACCCTTGTCTTCTGTCTTAGAATCAATTCCGAGGGAAGAGCAGTAATGGTTAGGCAATTGTGATTAAGTGATTTACCCAGGGTCACCCAGGGAGGAAATATCTGAGGGAATTTTTAAACTCAGGACGTCCAGTCTCCTCCAGTCCTGTCTCACTATCCACTGAGCCATCCAGCTGCCCCAACCCTTTACTCTTTTTTTTTTTTTTAAACCCTTGTACTTCTGGGTATTGTCTCATAGGTGGAAGATTGGTAAGGGTGGGCAATGGGGGTCAAGTGACTTGCCCAGGGTCACACAGCTTGGAAGTGGCTGAGGCCGGGTTTGAACCTAGGACCTCCTGTCTCTAGGCCTGACTCTCACTCCACTGAGCTACTCAGCTGCCCCATCAACCCTTTACTCTTTTTTTTTTTTTTTTTTTTTTTTTTTTTTTAATTTTAAACCCTTAACTCCTCTGTATTGACTTATAGGTGGAAGATTGGTAAGGGTAGGCAATGGGGGTCAAGTGACTTGCCCAGGGTCACACAGCTGGGAAGTGTCTGAGGCCAGATTTGAACCTAGGACCTCCTGTCTCTAGGCCTGGCTCTCAATCCACTGAGCTACCCAGCTGCCCCCTACCCTTTACTCTTAAGAAGGTTTGAGGCCCTCTCCTAAAGAGCTTTGGTTGATATGGGTGATCTCTATTGATATTGTGTTAGAAATAGAAACATCTTAGTGTGATTATGACCTCAAGGATCCCTAGATCCCTGTTAGAGAACTGCTAATCATGGGGAAAGAGCCTTGGATTGGGACTCTGGGGAACTGGGGTCAAATTCTGCCTCTACTACTTATTCCCTGTGTGACCTTGGGTAAGTCACTCAGCATTTCACTGTATTTTCTCATCGATAAAATGGCTCAGTGATCTCAAAACCCATCCAGACCTGCATCCCTCCCAGGGCTGCTTCTCTGGCCCAGGAGCTTTGAAAGACATTGGGACTGTAGTTATTGTCAAATTTTCACAGAAGACTCAAGCGTGGTCTTGCCGATTGTGTAGCTGTTGTCAGCAATTCTCACTGGCTCTTCCGGGTTCAGCCTTTAGTCTAAATGAACCTCATAGGGACAGCTAGGTGACTCAGTGCATTGAGAACCAGGCCTAGAGATGGGAAGTCCTGGGTTCAAATTTGGCCTCAGAAACTTCCTAGCTGTGTGACCCTGGTAAGTCACTTAATCCCCATTGCCTAGTCCTTAGCACTCTTCTGCCTTGGAAATAATACATGATATTGATTCTAAGACAAAAGATAAGTTGGTTTTTTGTTTGTTTGTTTTTTGTTTTTTAAAGGAAGGAAGAACGAATGAATTTTGAGGTCTGGGGAGGAGGAGGGAGGGTGGAGGATGAAGCTAGAAGTGATCTCTCTGTCTTGGTGATTTGCATGCCCTGCACCCTCATATAGAGGGCCTGGACTGCTTTCTGCAGAGACTCAGGCAGCAGCTTGTTGCCCAGGGCCTGCCCCTTCAAGCTGGATGCTTCTGCTCTGTGAAAGGACTGGGGAAAGGTTGTCCTGCCCACAGGTCACCTTAGTACTAATGGGATGGGATTTTGTCCCTAACTTGGTTGGTTTTGATGTGTGCTATCTTTGAGAGGCATCCATTCTGAGGCACATCTATTCAAGCTCATGGTTGCATCCTGGCTGGTGTTTGCAGTAAGAAACATAAATCACAACGGTTAGGGTTCTGTTGACTTTTTTACCAGCAAGGTTGATTGTTTAAGCAAGGGTCTAGGCCTGAGGTTCCCAGAGTCTTGATCATGTCCCATTTAAAAAGGGACATGTCTTCCTCTTGACAATTTTAAACCAGGAGCCATGCTTGGATCCAAGCAGACACTTACCCTGTCTAAAGAGAAGCCCAGTGTGGGGATTTGCTGACTTCCTTCTTTGGGAGGGAAGGGGGTCACATATGATCCTCTCAGACAAATATTTATACCCATGAGTACACATAGATGTATAGTTCTGTCATGGGGCATCTTTTACTGTGTTTGCAGCTGACGTAGATGCTTTTAAGATCCTCTTGGAAATGAAAATGAAGAAGAGACAAAAGCAGCCCAGTCTGCCGGGCACTGTCACTGAGTTGGTCACAGAAGAAGGAAGTAAGGTGTATGTGGTCGGCACAGCACACTTCAGTGATGACAGCAAGAGAGACGTTGTGAAGGTACAGTAGACTTATTATAGGTGAGGGAGCCATGCCAGGAAGATTTGGACTCTAGAAGAGAGTGATCTTTGAGAAGCCTGAAGGCTTGAAGGATCTCTTGCACCTGGAAGGCAGGGGATGGGGTGTCTGCCTCCTCTATGGTTGGGTTATCCAGGAACTAATTGGAAGGGGTCTTGGAGATTGTCTGGTCTGCACAAAAAGATTTGAAACTAGGCCTAGTTGCTAGGAAGTGCAGGACCCAGGAGTTCTGACTTGATTTGTGTTCAGTCTTTTCCCACAGCTCAGCACTGAGCTGGAGAGGCATCTCTTCCCCTGGCTGCCTTATGGCTATCTAACTGAAACTCAGATTCGCGTATCAGGCTAGGGGCTCAGGCTGGCAGCCTCTGAGGTCCTTTCCAGGCCGAGTCTCTGCCTCTGGGGTCTCTGGAGTTCTGACAGTCCCTTCAGCTGGAGTTGCCATTGACCATATATCAATTGACTCAAAAAGAGGCCCTTGACTTTCTCAGCTTGTTTCCTGCTGAGGAGGAGAAGGGGGAAGAAGAGATGTACATGCCGCTGTTCTCTTCCAGATTCTTCTCTTCTGGAAATAGCCACCTACCCCCCAGCCAATTAACAGTATCATTTGAGAGAACTTTGATTTGTATTCCCAAAGAACATGAAAGGAATTAGAAAATTGGGAAACGATGGGAATGTTGGAGAAGGCAGGCCTGGATGAGGCAGAGGATAGTGAAAGCCCTTTCTGAAGATACACTTTCCTCGGTGGGAGACAGAAGATGAGAGTGGGGCAAGGTGGGAGATACTTCTGCTACTGTTAGTAATTCCAGCCCTGTTGGATAAAAGCAGAGGCAATAGACTCAGCAGCTTTAACCATGATCTGATTGAGAAAGCTTCCAGAGTTCCATCATCCCCTGGCCATTAGTGGTCAGAGGTCAGGGATCCATCCAGGCCCCCCTCCTGTCTGGTCCCAAGCCCAGGTTGTGGATGCTCATGGGTGTTCATGGGTCCAGGGAAATGTGGCCTTGCTTTTTCTGCCTGTTATCAGAGGAGATCCCATGGAGAAAGGGCACAGAGAAAGCGGATGTTTAATAAATGCCCATCCCCATTCCTACTCTGAATAACAGTCATGACTGGCTTAGTTAACATTCTGCCTCTCCTTGGCCTCAATGTTCTCTGGATTGGTCATTCTGAGCCTGAGCTGTGGCAGACCAAGGGGGCTCCCTGAGGCACTCTGATCTGAAAGCATCAGTGTAGACAGCCTGGTTGTGAGAAGGAACCAGACTGGCCCCCTGACTAGTCACCTTGAAAATGCTCCCATAGAGGAGGGTTTTGCCTCACTTTGGAAATGAGGGATGAGGTCAAACAAAAGCCACCCTTCAGGAAAGGAAGGCAGCAGCCATTGGCAAGGGAGAAGCCTGTCCTTGAGCTCTGGAGCAGATTGCAAGGTCTCAGTAAGACCCAGTTGGAGGGTTTGGTGCTCAGGCGACTGGGTCTGGTCATCTGCTGGTGCTCAGGCCAGGGATGCAGCAGTCAGACTTAGCACTGAATCAACCTGCTTTGAGAGCATTGATAGCTTGCAGGTCCCCAGGCTGAACTGCCCCTTAGAGCCTAAAATGGCACACCACCTCCCCAAAAATAGTACAGGGCCAGCCCTGACCTCCCCTCCAGAAGTGTGCAGAGTCCAGTCCCAACATAAATTCCAAATCACAAAGTAGGTTGGAAAAATGAGCAGATGAAGAATCCCCTATGAAAAGCTACTGAAGAGATTTAAAATCTTTTTTTTGTAAATGAATGATGAGTGCTAGAGGGGAAAATTTTAGAAAAGAAGTGAAAAGAAAGATGGAAGAAATCATTGGGAAGGAATTTACTAGAATGTGCCAAATAGAAACCTATGGCACCACAGTAAACAGATATTAAAACAAAGTCAAAAGACTCAAGGATATTGGGATGTTGACCACTTAGCAGCCCCTTTTGCCTTTTTTTTTTTAAACCCATACCTTCTGTCAGAATCAATACTGTGTTTTGGTTCCAAGGCAGAAGAGTAGTAAGGGCTAGACAATGGGGCGTAAGTGTTTTGCCCCAAGGTCACCCAGCTTAGACGTGTCTGAGGCCACATTTGAAGCCAGAACTTCCTGTCTCCAGGTCTGAGCCTAACCACAGAGCCTTCCTAGCTGCTGCTCTTTTTGCTTCTGACCAGGGTCTTGTCATATGCTAGACTTGCTGGTGTCCATCTTGTCTTAGATGTGTGCCCTGGGGTAGGGGGTGGGGGTCGTTCTTTGGCTCATATTTTAAATGTCTTGGAGAAAAGAAGGATCTTAACAGCAAAGGCATGTTGAATCACTTCCCTTTGTTTCTGTCTTAGACCATTCAGGAGGTGCAGCCAGACGTGGTCGTGGTGGAGCTTTGTCAGTACAGAGTTTCCATGTTGAAGATGGATGAGAAGACGCTGCTGAAGGAGGCCAAGGAAATCAACCTTGAAAAGCTCCAGCAAGCAGTCAAGCAGGTATGAGCTCTCCCTTTGCCCTTCCTGGGGAAGAAGCTGGATTACAGTGCTCCCCACATGGGGATCTGGGATGCCCCTGGGCAGTCATCTTGGACACTTCTATGAGGCTGTCTCCAGCCTTTCCAGCAGACCTCTTGGTGCTGGGAGGGGCTGCAGAACAGGCTGTTCCTTCTCTTTGTGAGTTGGCATAGCTGTGACCTTGGTGCTCTCCCCTGGAGCCAGCCAGCAACAGGCCTGTGGTATGGACTCACTGTGGTCCGAGAACAGCATGGCTGAGGACCCCTGAGTGTTGGCTCTGGACAGAGCACTGCAGGCCACCCAGAAGGGCCCATCTGTATTGCCTCATCCTTTGTGTCATTTCCACCGATGACTTGCAGCTGTTTTAGAACAGGACCAGGGACATGATGACAGTTAGACCTTTGGGAGTCAGTGAGATTATCATCAAACATGTCTTCACATCTTGACAATGCAAGACAAGTAGCAAGAGAGGATGTCCAGCTATTTTCTGCAATCTAGGTAGAATGTGGCCACCAACAAGATTAGACTGGCTTGGCCTATTCTTGCTGAAGCCAGGCCTGCCCTTTGTAATCGTTGCTTCTCTTAACAAATGTACATACACCATCCTTTAATGCCACAGTCCAGAATTTCTGCAGAAACAAACTCCAGCCTCTTCTCAAGACATCATTTGCTTTTCTTGGGTCCTGCAGTACCCCTGCTCTCCATGACTGTCAGATTGCTGAGAGCAGCTTAGCAGTCACCCAGTTCTTTGAAAGCCACAGAATGTGGGGCCCTTATCTTGACTTCATTGAGAGCAGCAAGTGTGCTCTCCTACCATCTGCTGCCATTTCTTGGGCCGTTTTCGTTCTTTCTTCACTATGTTCCTTTAGTTTTGGCCAAGTCTCCCTCCTTCAAGCAGAGGTAGAGGCAAAGGGCTATTGTCCCAGGTGTTTATCTTCTCCTTCCTCTCCCCTTGAATGTTTTCAGTATCCCCTCCATCCTTTGGCTGCCCACTTTGGCTCCCCTTGCTGGCCCTTCCTTCATTCACATTTTTTGTTTTTCTATCCCCTGCCCCTCCCAGCCCAAGCCCTTACACTTAAAAGGAAAGAGGGTTTGGGAAGGGAGAAAGGTTGGTGTGTCAGTGGTCACTCACAATCATGCGCTGTGTCAGTTATTCCTCCTTATCCTGTCCCCAGGCAGAGGAGGGTGGGCAGATCTTCCCATGCCTCTTTGGGGCCAGGCTTCAATTCTGAATTCCAGTTTTCTCCTTGTATGTCATGAAAGACATTGTGCATATTGTAGGTTCTTTTGCATTGTCGTGGCTAACATTTATGGGGTGCTTATTATGTGCTGGGCCCCGTCCTAAGGGCTTTCCAGTTATTGTCGCATTTGATCCTCATTCAATAACCCTGGAAGAAAAGGAAATAGAGGTGAAGCGATGGACCTAGATGTCACCCAGTTGGCAGTGTCTGTGGTCTTCCTGACTGCAGGCCCAGTGCCCCCTAGTGGCCATCAGTTCATGTCTTCCCTTGCTCACCTCTAGGTTCTTCATGTTTGCACATTTCTTATAACACAGTATTATTCCATTTTACCCATGGGCCATGGCTTGTTTAGCCATCCTCTCCCCCTCCATCACTGAGCATCCTGCTCTGTTCTCAGGTCTTGGCCAAAACTAAAGGTGACACCGTGAAGATGATGCCATATGTTGGATCTTGTTCTGATCTCTAGCAGTGATGTCCCTCTGTTTGCCTCACTCCGGAGTGGTAGGGCTGGAGTATGTCTCCCAAGATGATTTCCCTCTGCTTTAGCCATCATCTTTGGTTTACTGGGGCTGAGACAAAGCCTGAGATCTCTTGGTATTTATTTCTCTTAGGATCAATGGGAATCTTGCCTGTGGTAGTTCATGTTTTTCGAGTCTTCCTTTGGGAATGTTCCATTATCTGCTTCGTGAGGTCTGTGTAGCCATACTTACCTGCTTTGTCCCCCTGCACCCATCTGATGAGTGTCTGATGGCTTCTATTCAGAGCCAGATAAAAGGAACTGAAGAGTAGACCCTAGGCTGCTGACAAAAGCTTCCCTCAGTCAAGCTTTCAGAGCTCCTTAGTTGGCCAAGGAGTGAGAATGGAGTGCTCTTTTAGGAGGCATGCCTGCATTTTCCTATAGTCCATTGAGTACAGGAATGCATGATCATTTTTGCCCTGGTAGTTGGAACTGGCTGTCATTTGTACAGAAGTTCGCATGTGTGCCAGCCTCTTATTGAAACTGGCCAGATCACTCTGGAGCCTTTCTGGCCATTTTGAAATGCTTTGCCCTGGGCTATGTCCTCCCAGTGGGTATTGAGAAGTGCCCAGCAGTGATGAAGGCATACTGCAATATGCCTACCAGGTTAGAGGTAGGTGTTAGAGCTGGCATCATATTTTTTTTTAAAGCTGCTACTGTACCTCCCATCATCTGGAAGAGGTGGACAGCCAATTGGCCAGTGATCTGATTGGATCAACAAGTGATGGAGAAAATGTTCCTAAAGGCATCCTGAGAAATTACGTCCCAGAATGGCAAAGGTGGAAGGGCCTCCAGTGGCCTCTGGTCCAACCAGGGCCTGAAAGGTGGTGTAGCTTGCTTGAAGACCTTCACAATGAGGTTGTCCCTGTCTCCCACTTGCAACCCTTGCCACTTCAGGAAAGCAATCAGTTAACTTGATGTCCAGAAGGGCTTGCAGAGTTTGGCTCTTGGCCCACTTTGCTCCTGGGTTTGCCTTTGGGCCAAACAAAACAAGGCTAATCCTTCCTTCTACATGACATCCGATCCCAAAAGACAGTTGTGGTATTTCCTTTGAGTCTTTTCTTCAGATCTTTCGGTACATTTTTCAAGACCTTTCACTGCCTCTTGGTTGCCTTGCTTTGGACTGTCTACAACATATCATTGTCCTTCTTAAACATCATTGCCCAGAACCAGACTCAGTTACTCCAGGCGGAGAGCAGTGGAACTCTTGCCTTCCTCTTCCTGGTAGCCTCACCCCTCTTCATGCAGTCCATGATGGCAGGGGCTGCTTTGGTGGCCACATCCCATTGAAGCTGACTCAGATGGCCTTGGATGTCGTCCATTAAAATTCCTAGATCTCTTTGAGATGCTTCCAAGATTCCTCCCACATCTTGTACTTGGGAAGTGGCATGTAAAACTTTCCCTACATTCCTTCTGAATGTCATCTTCCTAAATTCAGCTCATCAAGGAGCTTTGTGGATCCTGGCTCTCTTGCCTCTCCCAGCTAGAGATCTCCTGCTGCGTTGACATTGAAGTGCTGACGGCTACTCTAGGAATTCTCCTGTCCTACCAGCTTGGGGTCTCTGATGAAGTTTTTGTCTGACCCATAGCTTTTTATTGTTATTCAGTTGTTTTTTGGTCGTGTCTGATTCTTCATGACCCCCTTTTGGGGTTTTCTTGGCAAATATACAGGAGTGGTTAGCCATTTCTTTCTCCAGCTTATTTTATAGATGAGGAAACTGAGGCCACCTGAGAGAAGTAACTTGCCCAGGGTCACAATTACTAAGTATCCAAGGCCAGATTTGAACTCCAGAGGATGAGTCTTCTTGACTCTAGGCTAGGTGTTCTGTCCCCTGAGCCACCTAGTTGCCCTCCAGGAAGAGAGTGTAAGGGAATTAACCAAAGACAATCCCTCTGAATCCTATTCTGGTTTAGTAATCCCATCAGAAATCATAGTGAGGTTAAGTTGGCCACTGGCCCATTCTAGACAGAACTGAGCTATGCTCATTGGCCTTTTGGTCCTTAAGCTGTGAGCAGAGACAAAGCTTTCATTTTTCCACCCCCATAATTGGGCTTTACTGTCTACATCACCAAGCAGTTGGAATTCCGTTTGGCCTTCCTTGCTTCTCTTTGGGGGATGATTAGCCCCTCACCTCAATATTTGTCCCCAGTCCCTCCTGAGAACTTCCCTGTCTTCCAGGACAGACTTAGTGCACCCTAGGGGCCACTCTTCCTTTCTTGAAGAAGGACTCCTGAAGTCTTCTCAGGCCTTTGATGTCACCATGCCATGGTTGGCTGTGTTGGGCTACATGTGGTGGGAGTGGGGTTTCCTTTGCATTGTTGTTGGGGTGACTTCCCTTGGGGTTTCTTCATTATTCTGTGGATTCAGAGGTGACCAGCATGAGGAAAGGATGAGAGATGAAGTAGACCTCTGAGCATTCCTGAATTCATCTCTAGCTGCTCCTAGGGTAGGGGGCCAACATTGCCTGAAGTCTGCATACTGGGCATATGCAACTCTTAGGCCTAGTATCCACCCCGCCCCCCCAGTGGCACTGGCATTGGCATTGGCATTCCAGAAATGCCAGGCAAGCCTGTCTATGCCAAGGGCCTTGCCCCAACCTCTCAGGCTATCCAGGGTCCTTGATGAGGGTAGCGAAGGTACTCGGCCTTTTTCACAGATATGTTTTTCAGTCTGTAACATCAATAGATTTGCTCCCAGGGCTTTAACCCAAGTTTTGAAGATTGGAGGGCTGGGGTGGGCCAAGTTTAGCCCAGGCCCTGGCACACAGGAGCAGGGCAGGCTGAAGACTTGACAATTAAAGCCTGCTAGCTAGCCTTGTGGCCCTTTGACTGCTCTAAGCCTTGGCTACCTCATCTATGCAATGGGTGAGAATCCTTGCCCTCCCTCTCTCTGAGAAACTGTCAGGAAAACCTGTAGGTCTTAGAGGATGAGATGACTGGGAGGTGGAGAGGGTAAGAAGGTGGCATTGGATGCAGTTTGTTAAGCCCCCTGCTGGCTGGAGGACCGGCATTCAGGACTTCCTGGGTCCACCTTTTGGGCCTTGTCTGACCACTGCCTCTCCTTGAAACAGTGTCTTCTGTGTGAGCAAGGTTTTCCACAAGCCAGCCACAGTGCAAGGAAAATCGCTTGCCCTCAGGATGCTGTCAGGGAGACCATTTGGATTGATGTTAGGACGTGAGCCTCAGGGGAGTCCTTGGATAGAAGGTGCTGCTTGAGTGGTGTCTTCAGAGAGTGGGGTGTCATCTGTCTCTGTAGGTGAGCCTGGAGAATGCCCAGGCTGAAAAAAGTCAGTTCCCTGTGGCTAGCCCAGTGGCTCCCTAAGGGCCATTGACTCTGTCCATCGACCAGACCCATTTCTGAAGCCTTTCCCACCTTAGATGGATGACCCTTAAGGAGGGGGAAAGTGGGTAAGACAGGTGGCAATGGGCAAGATACCATGAAAGGCTTAAGGCAGGGAGTTGAGATTGGTGGGCCTGGATTGGAGCTTCTGGAAGGGCAGAATGATCTCTGGGCCCCAACCAGTGGAGCCACCACCCATGATGTTCCTGGCACCTGGCCCTAAGGGTGAGCCCTCCAACATCCTGGTATTGCTGCCAGGGCCCCATGACCCCATGTTTGAACAGGCCTCCCCCTTAAACCCAGTTTCAGCTGCATTGGGATTAGTTGTGACTTGGCCCCATCGGATGTGTGCTTTTCAAAATGTCACTGAAGCTTTGAGCTACAGTTTGTGGAAGCCTGCCCTGTACCTTCTGCAGGGGGGTGCAAGGGCAGCCTGGAGCACCTCTCTCCCCTCCCTCTCATCCTGCCATGGGGAAAAATCCATCCTAAGCCCACATGTCCTCTTTGAAAAGGCCCTGTTCAGTGAAAATTGGTCCATCCTGGGACCAGCAGACTGTGATGCCTCTGGCTTCTCCTCAGTCTGGCGGTTCTGGCACGGTACTGGTGTGAAAGCCCTCTTCCTCTGGCACCTCCTCAGTGGCAGCTTGCCCACCCACCCCCTCAGGAACCTGGTGGTGGTGTTTGTAAATTAAATTTAGGTTTTGTTATTCTGGTCGACTAGACACTAGCAAACATGGACGTTTCCATATATGAAGAACAAAAACAGAATCCCATAAAACTGTGAATCCACTTGTTTCCTTTTTTAAAACTAAGAATTTCAACACATTTGTTTCAAAGCTATGCTGTTTGGTGCCCTCTGAACCACCTTCTGTTCTTTTCTGGGCTTTTTTTTTTTTTCAGTTTCATTCACAAGCCTTTCTTTTCCCTCCCTTTTTTCGGTAGGACTGTCCCTGGCTCCCTCTTCCCTGAAATTCTCCGCCCCACCCCCCCCAGTGGTTCCAGATCTTCCCTTATCAGTGTAATAGAGCAGAGAAGCCCACATGTCTGCCCCTCTGGGTTAGGAGGTAGGGAGCAGGCTTTATCGGGGGTCAGTGCACACACAGAGGTCTTGAGCCTTGCTGTTTTCTCTCCACTGTGCTCTCCCACATCAGCTCAGACAGGATCTCCCAGTTTTCTCAGAACTCGCCCTTTCATCATTTCCCAGAGCACAGTGCTTTTCTGCCACTTTTATGTTCTTAGATCTGTCTGTCTCCTGATTGACAGGCACCCTCTTCCTCTCTGGTTCTCTGTTACGACAGAAAAATGCAGCTGATGATTTTTGTACATGTGGCTACAACATTGTCCTCTTTCACCTCTTTGGGAATGGGCCACATAGCAGCACTACCCAGTTCAGTGGTGTGGGCCCTCAGTTCAATTGCCTTCCAGAATGGCTGGACCCATTCACAGTGTCACCAAAAATGCACCAGTGCTCCTGTTGGCTCACAGCCCCTCCATTAATTGGCATTTTCCCTTTTTTGGTTAACTTTTCCAATCCAGTGGATGGGCCTGAGGCTTGAATTTGCACTTGTCTTTAGTGATTTGAAGCATTTTTCATATGGTTGTTGATAACTTGGATTTCTTCCTTTGAAAACTGCTTGTTTGGATCTTTTGACCTTTTTATCCACTGGAGAATGGTTCTTGTTTTGTAAGTATGTCTCAAATATCAGACTTAAGCAGAGGCACTTGCTGCAAAGGTTGTTTGACTATTTCCCTTCTGATTTTTGTTGGCTTTTGTGCAAAATTTGGTGTAGTCTGAATATGTGGCCCCCACTTCTGTCATTAACAAATTCCTGTCCTTTTAGGGGTCGTCCTGTCACATTCTTTTCATCTTCTTGACCTCAACAGAAACCTAGCTCTTTGCAAAAGACCCTGCATCCCTGGGCCACTCTCTCCTCCGGAGAAGGAGGAGGAGAGTTCGCATGCCCCTTTCTGCTGGTCCCTTTGCCACTGTCTCTCAGCCTTCTTCCACATCTTTTCCCCAACTTTCCTTCTTAGGTACTTGGCCAATATGGATCCCCTGGCCATCCAGCCCATTAACTGCCATGGTGTCCCTAATTTCTGCCCTCAGCTCACCTGTCATCCCTAGGGATTGTCACATCTTAGCTCTCACTCCCACCTGTAATTGGCCTTGCTCTCTTGTTAGATAGAGCCCTCTGCTTCTTTGTCTTCCCTTTTGCCTTGTTTGTTCCTCCCAGCCCATCACCTCTGCCCTGGCCTCCCTTTCCTCCATGCTGTTCTAATATTGAAATTGGTTGGGACAGCTGTATGCAATCTTCTCCTTTGGAATAGTTCTCCTGCCAGGGGTATCTTGCTGAACCCTCTTCAGAGACCCAGCCCTGTTGTCTGGCCCATTTTCTAATCTTACTTGGGTCCTCTGGGACATTCAGTAATTGATATTTTATCTGACATTGCCAGCTGTTGGGCCCCTTCAGTAAAGACCATTCCCGCCTACTTAACTGATAAAATAGAGATTGACCCCTGTGGTGTGGGGGCGGGGGGCTCTTTCCTGAACATCACTAGGGGAGCCCAAAAGACTAGGAAAAGGACATTCTCTTAGGCAATCCTCATCCAAATAGACTTTGGAAAAACTCCCCCTATTTCCTGGCCAGATTTCTCAGTCTTGGGTCCCTGCACCTGCCTCTTGTGCTGCTTGCTGACTGCTCAAGGAAGTCATTCTATCAGGCCAGCAGGCCCTCAGTCCTACACCTTGACTCTGTCATCTCCTACCACTGAAAATTGAATAGGCAGACCTTCTCAAGTGGCCAGTGGCCTTCTCACCTCTTATTTCCACAAGGCATTCCTCCGTTTCATCATCTCTCCTGCTTTCATGCCGTCAGTCAGCCAGCCCTTATTAGTCCTGTGCTAGGTGCTGGGGAGGCAGTCTCTGCCCTCAAGAAGCTAAGCTTCTGTTGAGACAACATGTTTGCAGATGAGGAGACACAAGTGTTTGGGGTGTGGAGTGGAGACTTCAGTCAGGAAACTTGCTTGTGGCTGCCCCCCACTGAACCCTCTTCAAACTGAGCTTGAGAGAGAGAGGAAGACTACTTGGGGGCCTGGCTCCCTGAGGAAGGCCTTTCTCCACATCAATAGTTGCTGCAATGTTAGTGATGATGGGAGTGGGAGCAGAAGAAGGCAGAGCGGTGGAAAAACCCTAAGACTGGGGGTTGGTGATGTGCCTCTGCGAGCAGGAGCCGGCTTGAAGCCAAGCTACAATCGTGAAGCCTGTGCAGGTGCCCATGGCCTGGATTTAAGTTTTGATGGCAAACTTGTCATCATCCTCCTGAGTCAATATTTGAGGGCCTTTAGGGTACATGGCTGCTGGACATGGTGTGATGGCACCAGCATCCTCCTGGCGTTGGCCCCGCCTCAGCCCAACACTCCTGTCATTGCTGCTGCCCTCCTTCCTGAGTTGTGGGTGGCACCTCCAGTCTGACCCCAGCCTGTTTTCTGGATGTTTTCCCAATAATGGTCTCACCCTCCCTTGTCCTTGACCTGATTGAGGATGCCCCTCCTCATTCCCACAGCCATACTCTTCTGTCTCCCATAAAACCCTAATCCTCTGTCTCTGCCCCTCCTGGAAAATAGTCCTCTCCCTTGACCTTTCAAGTTCTGCCTGTCCCAGCCCCTAACCACCCTCCTCCTTCCCAGTCGTGCTACAGTTACACTTGCCTTGTCACTGCCCTCAGGGGGCCCCCTTGGAGAGCCAGGAAGGTCTTCTGCATGAGGCTGAGCAGAGGACCCCCCCCCCATCTCTCAGAGAGCCTATGTCAAGGGCCACCTAAGCAGCGCAATAGATAGAACACCAAGCCTAGAGAGAAAAAGTTTTGGGTTCAAAACTGGCCTCAGACACTTCTTAGCTATGTGACCCTGAGTGATCACTTAACCCTCATTGCCTAGCCCTTACCATTTTTGAAAACACTGTATTGATTCAAAGCTAGAGAGTAAAGGTTTAAAAGAACAAGAAGACGCTGCTAGCAGCTTTCCAGCTGGGTCCTGTGCCCTTCCCCTGGCCAGGGGACTGGTTCTTTGCCCTCTAACAGACTCTCCTTCCCCTTGCCTCCAGAATGGAGTCATGTCGGGCCTGATGCAGATGCTCCTTCTGAAGGTGTCTGCACACATTACGGAGCAGCTGGGGATGGCCCCTGGTGGCGAGTTCAGAGAGGCCTTCAAGGAGGTAAGAGGAGCCTCTCCCGAGGCCCTACTTGGAGGCACCCAGGTGACCCTCCATACTGTGATCTGGGACAGACACACTCACGTAGGCTAGAAGCCAACGCAGGACAGGAGGGCAGCTGCGAGTCCCTGCCTCATCTGGGGAGGGAAGGGAAGGCGCTTCATTCCTGAGACTTGTCAGGGACAGTTTCCTGATGGCTCGGGGCCTCTTCTGGGAAGCCCCTCCTGTACTCCAGCCAGCCCTCCTTTCTCTGAAGAGCTGAGATTTCCGTTCTGACCCCTGCCCCAACCACCTGCTTCCAGACTTTTTTGTGAAGTTGAGAATTTGGGAGGACAAGAGGGTGGTGGTTGTTTCCTTCACTCAAGAGAAGAGACTCTATTAAGCCCCATTTGGGGGGATCGGGGCCACTGGCTCTCCAGCCTCGATTACAGCATGGATCTTTCCTGTTTTCAGGAGGAAAATCGTGCAGTTCTGTATTTTGTTTCTCTTCACCCCCAAAATCCCACCCCAGAGTTCAGTTGTCCAGGGCATCATTCAGCATGCCCAGCTCTCCTGAAGGGGAGAGTGTCTGGCTCCCAACCTCCCATCAGCCCAAGGAGCCCTCAGAGGCCTGTTACTAAAGTGTCACAGAGTGAGCAGGTCATGGATGCCCTGACTTCCAGGGGCTGTGGCTACGTTGTTTGAGGCCCATCCAGGTGGCTTCTCCCTTGTCCAACCCTGAGACCCACGGTGTCCCCTAAGTCCTTGTATCTTGGTCTCATTCGAGGAGGGGCAGAGGGGGAGATGTAGGGACCTGTCCTCAATTAGGAGAGCGAGTTTCCCCTTGTCCAGGATGCTGAGAAATCTGGTGTTCAGTCCCAGGTCGGTGATGTGTCTATCCTGCCCAGCCAGTGGGGGGTGTCCCTTCTTGTCCTGTCTCCTTCCTTCCCCTCCCTCCCCTTGCTGTTCTGTGGTGAATAGAGCACTGTGCTTTTATTGGGAAATAGCTTTTATTAAGCAAGACCACAGGAAGGAGAATACCATTTACTTACATAGTCTAAAGTGCCCTGAGGCTGAGGCAGGTTCGCCTTGATTTTCAATAGCTGGCACAAAGCAGCCGTCCGCGCCCCCTGGAGTCGCCAGGCACCGGCCATTATCCTGCACCCTCTTCTGTTGCAGGCCAGTAAGGTACCTTTCTGCAAGTTCCACCTTGGCGACAGGCCTATCCCAGTGACCTTCAAGAGAGCCATTGCGGCCCTTTCCTTCTGGCAGAAGGTGAAGCTGGCCTGGGGCTTGTGTTTCCTCTCCGACCCCATCAGGTACGAGCAGCCCAGCCAGTTCCTTGGGCTGTCCTGGGGCTCAGCTCCCTGGTTCATTCGGTTGTTTGCCTTGCTCGTGGACAGCGGCCTCCATTTCACCCCCTCCCAGATTGGGCCCAGGGAGGCAGCCGCTGCCCACTGCCCTGGCCGAAGCCGCCCAGAGCACGATGTGAACTGCGAGGGAGGGCCCTGGACATCCTGAAAGCAGGGCCAGGCCAGGCTATGTGTGCCCCCAGCGCATGCATGAACACACACTCACATATATGTTCATGCACACACACGAGGCTCACCCTAAGACACTAGAGCTGTTCCAAAGCGGAATGGGCCTCCTGGAGGCAGTGAGCTTCCTGTCACTGGAAGGATTCTAGTTTGTGACTGTCGGGGGTGGGGGGGCCTAACTCCATGGTCTGAGAGGCTGCACTCAATGACTTCCTTGTCTTATACCTGGAAGGATGCCCCGAGCCTGCTGGCAGTGCCTGGCTTGAAAGGACCTTGGGGACGGCTCTTGCCATTGACCACCACCCCCACACACACTCCTTGCCCCACTTCCAGCCCCTTTGAGGCCACTGGCTACACCTGACCCTCCATGTGGCCTGGGCTGGGCACACCCAAGAACTGGTCTCCCAACTTTCCCTTGAGTTCTGGCAGGGATGGGAAGCCCACTACCCACCTGGACCTGCCACTTTAGAGAGCTCACTCACAAGGAAGGGCCTCCTGACTTCAGCCTAGTTTTCCTCTTCCCTCACCCCATTGCTCTTGGTTCTACCTTCTGGGACCTCTATTGCCAGACGGATGGTCAGATTCCTTCCTTCCTTGGGGCCCTTCGCTGGCTGCTTCCTTCCTGTTTGCACTAAGTAGCTCTCCAGGTATGGGTGACCCAAGGAGGAGGACCGACGGATTCCATCATTCCAGGAAGCTCGGCCTCCCTTGTTTGCTGCCACATCGCTCTGGTGACCGGGCTTGTACTTGCAGTCCACTCAGACCCCCAGATCTTGATCAGTGGTGTATCAGCAGACTGTTAGTGCAGAGAGTGTAGCCTAGTGGATAGAGTGCTGGGCCAGGATCCCACCTGGATGTGTCCTGGAAGTCTCCATTTCCTCATCTACAGAACGGGAGGGATCATCTCCACTCCCAGGGTTGTTGTCACGAAAGTTCTCTGGGAACCTGAGGCCTGCCTGATGGAGACGCCATGGCAGATGGGCCGTCTTCCTCTTGTCTCAGCCCCACCAGTGGCTTGAGGACTTTGGTGCTTTTCTAGCTGCTGTGAGGAGGGTGGATGGAGGTCCTGGCCCTTGGGCTGCCTCTGTAGCAGGGACCCCTCTGGAAGTGGTGAGGCAGGGAGGGGGCTGCCAGGAGAGGGACCTCCTGGGATTCCTCCAAGGGAGTGTGGGCTGGGGCTGGGCTTAGGGAGAGGCCCGTCTGCTGCAGGTTGGAGTCAGCATAGGAAGAAGGTGCTGATGGGTAATTTCCATGAATCGTCTCCTCAGAAAACATCTCCTAGTGGAGAGCAGAGCTTCCAGGCTCTGGCGACCCGGGCACACCCGGCCTGTGCCCGCATGTCCTTCCTCCTTCGTCTCCCAGCGGGCTAGGAGAGAAGAGGTGGCGTGTGCAGCCCCATCCCTGGGCCCCCAGCTTGACTCCCCTGCCTGACCCGATCGAGCGACGGCCTGGACCTGGTGGCCTTCGGCCAAGGCACCTTTTTTTAACACTGGCTTGGTTTTGCTAGAGTCAGGGTTGAGTCACAAACCAAGATGGCAGGGGGCCTCTCCCCTGGCTGGAGGCGGGGTGACCCTGGGGGGCCTGCTCGGGGGCTCTAACCCTTGGGTGATATTCAGGTACAAGGAAGGAAGATACCAGGGTAAGGCCATTGCAAGATGGATAAAAGAAAGTTCTCTGGGATGTGTTTGGACTGCGTTAGCAAATCCTTGCTCCCGGGTGCCGGAAAGAGAGCATCGCCTTTGTATGGCATGGCCTGCCCCCTTCCCCTC
Source organism: Gracilinanus agilis (assembly GCF_016433145.1). Lineage (NCBI taxonomy): Eukaryota > Metazoa > Chordata > Mammalia > Didelphimorphia > Didelphidae > Gracilinanus > Gracilinanus agilis. Next base: position 305,729,922 of record NC_058134.1, read on the forward strand.
AAGTAACGCAAGGTGGAGATGCCCAGCCTTGCGTGTGCCCCGGAGAGGGCAGGGAAGGAGCCGGCCGGCCCGGGGGCCCTTGTGCTCCTCCGCCCGGCTGCATGGTTGGCAGCGACGCCCCCAGCGAGCCCCCTCTGTCTCTGTCTCTGTCTCTCTGGGTCCCTCAGTAAGGATGATGTAGAGAAGTGTAAGCAGAAGGACCTCTTGGAGCAGATGATGGCAGAGATGATCGGAGAGTTTCCTGATCTCCATCGCACCATCGTCTCCGAAAGAGACATCTACCTGACCTACATGCTGCGCCAGGCGGCCAAGCGGCTGGAGCTGCCTCGGGCTTCCGAAGGTGAGGGCCGACCTGGCCTCAGCCCCGGGCTGTGGCACCGAGTGGGAAAGGAGGGAGGAAACGAGCCTTCAGGAAGCCCCTACTTAGCACTGGGAAATGGGTGTTGTCCTCCCTGCTTAAAGATGAGGAAACTGAGGCAGGCAGAGGGGAATTCGTTCCCGTTTCTCCTTTCTTCCTGGTAATCTGCACTTGTCTCTCTCCTGCCTTCCCCTTGGGGTGGGAATGGCCTTTTCCTCTTTTTGCCTGGCACAAAGCAGGGACTTAAGACTTGTTTATTGAATGACTCCTTTAGAGCTAAATGCACAAACCAGATGGAAGAATGGCTGCAGGCCCTGGGGTGTGTGTGTGGGGGGTGGGGTACAGGAGGATCTAGGGGTAGAGGGGAGGAGCTGCCTCTTGATCTGGGCCCTGAATTACAGAGAAGAAGTTCACCTTTGGAGAGAAGGTTGGGTGGCTTTGATGTGTGTGAGGTCTTTGCTGTTCCTATTATCAGTGCTGTGCTGGGGTGTGTGTGTAAGCCCAGGGGTGGCTCTTCAGTTAGGGATTCCCCAGTGAGCCAAGTGTACCAAGTGGGGTTCTTTGCACCCCCGTGAGGGTACAGCTCCAGCCTCAGCCCTCTCTCATCCATCCTACAGCTGAGCCCAGGAAGAGCATCCCTTCTGTAGTGGTTGGAGTGGTAGGAATGGGCCACGTGCCTGGCATCGAGAAGAACTGGACCACAGACCTGAACATCCAGGAGATCATGAGGTAGGCCCCCTCAGAACGAGGCTCTGCCCTCTGGGAAGCCTGTGGCGTCCCGGCCTCTGGGCTCTTCGATGACTCACGAGTGACCCTGGCACAGACCTGTGCGCTGCTGTCCCGGCTCCGTCCACTCACCTACCTGTCTGTCCTCCCTGGTATCCAGCCGCCCCGTGCCCACGAGGCCTCCAGGCTGAGATGGGTGGTGAGCCGGCTTCCGAGGCCCTTGAGTCCAACTCCCTCATCACAGAGCAGGAAACTGAGGGAAAGCATTCAGGAAGGCCCTCACTGGACTGCACAGAGGCCTTGTGCTGGTGGGAGAAGGGTGAGAGGGCCTTGAATGCCAGGCTCAGGAGAGCGGGCTTCCTTTAACCGCCTCCGGCATGGAAGATACATGGAGGGCTTTGACTCTGGGCATTGCACGAGGGTTTAGAGGATGAGAATCTGCAGGGCATAAAGGAGGTCCGTGAATTTGGAACCTGCCTATTCTGGCCTTTGTCTTCCAGCGTCCCGCCCCCGTCCATCTCGAGCAAAGTGTCCAGGTTTGTCGTGAAAGCTGCCTTCTTTGGACTGATGTGCTACGGCTTCTACCGGGTGGGCAAACGGACGGTCAGCGTAATCCTTTCCATGTCAGCTACCCAGTCGTGTCTCCAGAGACTGGCTGAGATCAGACCTCAGAAATAAGGCGGTGGCGGCGGCGGCGGCAGCTGCGGAGAAAGCCAGGCGGGGCAGCAACCAAAAACCAGAAAGGGTGCTAACAGCCACACACACGCGGGGGCCGGCACGAGCTGGGCAGGGCCGCGGCCGGGCCAGGGCCTGAGCAGCCGCCGTGCCGGACTCCTGTTCGGGCAGCCTGGAGAGAATCTCTTCTGGCTCGGGTTCCTTCCCCAAAGGGTCCCCTGGTGGTGGGTTCCTGCCGAGGGGTGCAGGGACAGCTATGGACCGTGTTGGTATCATGATACCATTGTTAGTTCTTGGTGCCGAGCACCTATAGGGTAGACAATTTAATCATCTTGTTACGGGGAGATTTTCTATCCGTCATCAGCATCTGTGTGTGTGTGTTGGGAGGGGGACGGCTCCTCAGACGACTGTCCGCTGCAGCCCCGACTGCCCTGGGCCCCCCGGGCCCTCCTGGGACCCCTCCTCCGCAGTTGCCTTCAGCCTGGCCCCAAAGCGCCCCCTCCCCATTGCCGCAGGACCCACCTCTGTTTACAAAGGCTGGCCGGGAGGGAGGTCCCAAGCAGGGACGCATTAGAACAGCTCAGGGGAGGCTGCCGGGCAGCTCCTTAGCGAGTCCTCGGCGCTGGCCCGGCGCTTCCCTCCGCTCAGCCCTTTGCCAAACCCTGATTGCTCCCCGCGCTTCTTTTCAGGGCCGCGGCTCTACCGAATGAAAATGTCCTTTCTGGACTAGGGGGCAAGACAGGGGGTGGGGGCCGAGGGGGCCATGGGCCTTGGGTCTGTCTAAGAAACCTCGGCCGGACCTTGGCTTCAGCCCCTCGCCGGCTTCGCTCTGCCCTCTGCCCCTTGCCGCCTGTCTCGGACACGCCTCTTCTTTCCAAATCATGGTCTGAAATGCAAGGGTCCTGGTGCCCCCACCCTGCTGAGATTGCTTACAGTGAAGGCTCTGGCTGGCACCGCCTTAGTGACCTCCTGGTACCTCTCTGGGCGAGGCTGTGCCATGCACTTACCTTGAGAGCTGGGAGGGGCCTCGGAGACATGCTCAGTCATCTTTTGCCATTAAGAAGCCACCCAGCCTGCATGGGCAGGTGTGCCTTTGGCCCCCGCCCCCCACCTGATGGTGCCAGTTGCTGAGGAGCAGGGGTGTAGGCCTTTGCCCTCCTCAGCTTTAGGGGCCCAGCCAAGAAGTCCTGCTTTGCCTTCTCAGGATTGGGGGGGAGGGGGTTTGCCCTTTTTTTCCTGAAAGATATTTCTAGCTTGTATAGTTCTGTGTGTTCTGCTTTAAAAAAAAAAAAAATCTGATAAAACCTCTGCTCAGGTAATTTTAATTAAAAAGAAAAAGAGTTAAATGTCAGACAAGCCTTAAGTTGGATTAGGACAAACACTAGGCTTGACTCCAAGCCTGTGGCCTGGGAGTAGTGAAAGCTTGGTCTAAGGCTAGCCCTGCTGACTTAATCTCCCAGGAGACCCGGCCCAGGTGGGGAGTTGGGAAAGGAATGGTCTGATGGCCAAGTGCCACAGGGCAGGGGTTTCTCATTTAGCTTAGGAGTTGGTCGGCTGGGGCCTGCCCCCTGTATTTCCCCTCTCCTGTCCCAGTCCATCCATCCTCTCTCCTTCCCTGGCTTCCTGTGTGAGAACCTGTAAAGCCATATTTTTTGGAGTTGAGCTGTTGGGGGCACCCACTCCCATTCTGTGGGGAGGACTAAAGTATCGTAAGCCCCTCTCCAGCCTGTGTTTCCTGTGCTTGGCAGTCAGAGAACGATGGGCCGGCTCTACTTGGGGAGCGGGGGCCCTTTCCTTGGGGTGCAGGCTGGGTAACGAGGCCAGACTGGTCTGGCAAAGCCTCAGAGAAGGTATCTGTGCCCTGCCCAGGATTTGGCATGGAGACAGCAGATGGTGCGTCATCTAGGGCCAGGCTTGGAAGATGGTCTTTTTGTACACCCTCTGCTTCCCCTCCACCCCCCACCCACCCCAGCCTCCTGAGGTTGTCCCCCCACACATGGCTCTGGGACCAAAAGTATATTGTCTTGTATGCCCTGGGCCCCGAGGAGACTGCCCATGAAGCCCATGCTGCTGCTGTGGGGTGGGAGAGGGAAGAGAAACTCATTTCTCCCTGTTCCATCAACATTTATTAAGTACCTAGTGTATGCCAGGAGCAGTAGAACTAGTCCCAGGTGCCCTGGAGCTTCCCTCCCATTGCTCAACTCGGGCTGCCAGCCCCCGCCTGCCCGGCCTGCTTTTAGAACTCGTTTACAGACAAATTCCTCTTTTCAATGCAATGGGCCACTCTCTGGCTTGTGGACCCATTTCTTTTCCCACTCAGTGTTGAACCAAATCAGATGAAATGTGACCTGTTGGAGAACATTTCCCCAAAGTGTCATAAGGACTGTGGGCAGAGCCAGAAGGGTTGCCCTGGCAGCTCTGACCCAAGGCAAATCGCAAACGGTTCTTAAGTGCCAGTGCCAGGCTGTAGTCGAGGCTACAGTTCTCTCAATCATGTCTTCATGTAATTCAGAGATTTGTGGTTTCCTTGTGAAATTAAAATAAACTTTAATTTTAGAAGATGGTGTTTCATTGAATTTATTTAAACAGGACTTAATGTAGGGGGTTCGGGGCTGAGAGACAACAATTTGTGGAATGGTACGGGAGGGGAAGACAGTCCCTGATCTCAGGGCACTGAACATTTGGGGACCAGAGAGGAGACACGTGGAATAATTGAGAACTCTGTTGTGTCCTACAGGAGTGTCCAGCCCCTGGGAGGAGACAGGCCGTGAGCTGGGCCGGGTTTAGATGGATGGACAGGACAAAGGAGGGCTGTTCAGGTAGGTGAGAACAGGGGGTCCTCTCCAGGTGGGAGAGTGAGCATGGGGTGTGCCGAAGGGAATGAGAGGAGGGGAGTTCCCTGGCCAGAGAGGAGTTAGCTACTGGGGATGGTGGGGGGAAGAGTTCTTGGAGCCACCTCCAGATTTTAAAGGACAATCTCAAAGTAGCCAAAAGGAAACAAGGAGAGAGGCATGTTGGCCAGAAACTGCAGGGCTCCGCCAGTTCAATTAATAAATGACTGAATTGAATTCAACAACCTGTCTCTGACTTGTGTCTGCGTTATCCCCAGACCTGGCAGTCTCCTTTCTGGTCCTCTAGTCATAGGGCTACCACCCTAAGCCTCACTTCTAACTTCCTAATTGCTCTAATTGACTCTGTTTAGCCCCTTCCTTTCTCCAGAATATTCTCCTGTTGCTTTCCTCATATGCCTACCCCATCACACCTTCTGTTGTTGACTGAAGCTATCTGCCCCCTACCTCTTGGCCTTGCAAACCCCTTAGCCTGTTACTTGAGACTCCAAGGCCTGGATTTGTGGCCTAGCTTCCCCAGAATCTTAAGTGGGAAGGAACTAAAGAGGCCTCTGCCTCAGACTGCCTGCATGAGTTACTGCGGTTGTAGCCATGAGAAGTCACTGACCCCCTGACTGCTAATGAGAGGGAACCTCCAAAGGAGGCAGCTCCATTTGCCAGGAAGCTGTAGCCTTAGCTGCCCAGTTGCTGCCCCACTTTCCCCTCAAGTCTCTTCCTTCTCATTAAGTATTGGACAACAACTAATCTATTCGTTCATTTTCTCTCCCTACCAAATCCTTGGCCAAATGTACCTGATTCTTTTAACTGGCTTGGACGTCCCCTACTTGAGGCTTCTCCTCACCTTCCTGGTTGATGGAGCTGTGAATGTTCCTAGAACATGGCACCCAGACTTGAATACAGTGGGAGAATGGGGGGGAGTGGCTGTCTGACTGGGACCAGGTGGTGTTCAGGACTGCCATCTCCAGCCTCGTAGGCACCTCTCTTCAGTGGAAGGTGACCCAACCATTCTGAAAAACCTTTGGGAATCGTGCTAGAAAGATCAGAGCGATTCCAGTGCTGGGCACATGCTCGTGAGAAGGCTGTGGCTAGGGGAAGGTCCCACATACACCAAAGCATTTATAGCAGCGTGTTTTGTGGTGGGAAAAAGCCAGAGACCCTTGATGCCCATTGTTTGGGAACTAGCATGTGGATGTGAAGAATTGGATGTGTGGAGCCCAGGGAGCAGAACCCAGGACAGTGATGGCAACTACGGTAATGCTTGCGTTTGTAAAGCACCTATTGTGTGCCAGGCACTGAGCTAAGAAGAGCTTTACAAATACTGCCTCACAGGATCTTCACAACAGCCATGCAAGGGAGGAACTATGATCCCTGTTTTACAGAGGAGGAAACTGAGGCAGACAGGTCAAGTGGCTTGCCCTCGCTGCTATTGGAATGAGACCACAGTGTGTCCTGTGGACCTGGTGGGCTGCTGAGTTTTAACAACTCTGCTTTATTACCAAGTGGTTCTGTTGGGAAGGAAGGGGCCAATGAGAAGTGAAGGACACAAAAGCCATTGATAAAACTTTTTTTTTTTTTTAACCCTTACCTTCCCTCTTTGAGTCAATACTGTGTATTGGCTCCTTGGTGGATGAGTGGTAAGGGTGGGCCATGAGGGTCAAGTGACTTGCCCAGAGTCACACAGCTGGGAAGTGTCTGAGGCAAGATTTGAACCCAGGACCTCCCGTCTCTAGGCCTGACTCTCAATCCACTGAGCTATCCAGCTCCCCCCTGATAAAACTTTCAAAAAGGCCACAGGAGAATGTTACAGAATGGAGAGAATGAGGAGGCTGCGTCTGGCATTTGTAGCACATTGGGCTCCATAGAGTCAGCACCGGGGCAAGAAAGAAGTGGACAGGTGCTGGGCTACTCTGTGCAGAGCTGAGGGAAAATAATAAAAAATGAGCAAAGGTGATCCTAAGAAGCTGAGAGGGAAAATGTCTTCATATGCCTTCTTTGTACAAACCTGCTGGGAGGAACACAAGAAGAAGCACTCAGATGCTTCTGTGAACTTCTCAGAATTTTCTAAAAAAATGCTCAGAAAGGTGGAAGACAATGTCAGCTAGAGAGGAAAATTTGAGGACATGGCAAAAGCTAAGGTTTGTTATGAAAGGGAAACGAAAACCTACATACCACCTAAAGGAAAAACAAAAAAAAAGAAGTTTAAGGATCCCAATGCACCTTTGGCATTTTTTGTATTCTGTTCTGAGTATCACTCAAAAATCCAAGGGGAGCATCCTGGTCTTTCTATTGGAGATGTTGCCAAAAAATTGGGATAAATGTGGAATAATGCTGCTGCAAATGACAAACAGCCTGATGAAAAGAAGGCAGTTAAGATGAAGGAAAAATATGAAAAGGATATTGCTGCATACCGAGCTAAAGGAAAACCTGATGTGGGTAAAAAAGGGAGGAGTTGTCAAAGCTGAGAAGAGCAAGAAAAAAAGGAGGAGGAAGAAGATGAGGAAGATGAAGAAGTTGGTTCTAGAGCAGTTTTTTCTTGTCTATAAAGCATTTAAGCCCCCTGTACACAACTTACTCCTTTTAAAGAAAAAAAAAATGTAAGACTGTGTAAGATTTGTTTTTAAACTCTACAGTGTCTTTTTTTGTATAGTTAATGCACTACCAAATGTGTCTTTAGATAGCTCTGTCCTTTAGTGGTATTTTCAATAGCCACTAACCTTACCTGGTACAGTATGGGGGTTGTAAAGCAGGGTCTTGTTGGTGCATAGCACTAATTAGTTATATATGGGGATGTAGTTCATTTTCATCTTCAGTTGTCTTTGATGCAGCATATGAAATATGAAACAAATATGTTCTGTCACCACTCTATAATTGCAAAAATGAAAAAAGTTGCAGCTATTTTGTTGACATTCTGAATGTTGCTAAGTAAATACCATTTTTAAAATTGGTATTGTTGCCCTTTTCATAGGTGCCCTTAAATCATAATTTCTTTTTGAGGTGTAATTATTAAATTTTGGTGGTCAAAATGTAATAGTTAAAAATTTGGTTTGACAAAAATAATAATGGTTATAAAAGAATTGTTGTGGTCGCCATTTATAAAAGTGTAGACTGTTGGTAGCTCTTAATTTAATTTAATATAAATATAGTAAAAGGAGGGAAATGTATGAGGGAAGTTGAAAATATTTCCTAGTTTAGCACCCTAGAACTCCTATCCAAAGAAATTCAGCTCACTCCCTGACAAAGTTTCGATCTCTGCATGGAAGTCCAGTAGCCTCTTCAACAAGGGTCTCACCTGCATAAGCCTCTTCCTTCAACTGAAGTCACAACACCAAATCTAAGCAGCGCAGAATGCTTCTTCAGCCCAACTCACCAATGCTGAATGTATCTTTGTAAAGTGCCTCACAGAATGAATTGAACAAAAAACTTCCTCTTCGGCCGAATTCCCCCTAAAATGCCTCCTCAGGAGTCCTTGGGCTGGCTTTTTATAAGCAGTTTCTCCGTGTCACTTCCCATCTCTTTCCCACTTTACAGGAACCAACGCAGCCTCCCGATTTGCCTAGCGCTGTGTTTGTGGCCTTTTAGGGCATGAACTTTCTTCATTAGTGACTTACTAAGTGTTAAGTAGGGGTACTTTAAATTCTTGAATGATTAACTTAAAATAGACAAAGGGAATAAAAAATTCCTTTCACAGAGGGGATCACATGAATTATTACAGTCTTCATCTTTTCATATAGTTAGTTGATTTAAAAAAAAAAGTGTTGGGGGCAGCTGGGTAGCTCAGTGGATGGAGAGCCAGGCCTAGAGATGGGAGGTCCTAGGTTCAAACCCGGCCTCAGACACTTCCCAGCTGTGTGACCCTGGGCAAGTCACTTGATCCCCATGGCCTACCCTTACCATTTTTCTGCCTTGGAGCCAATACACAGTATTAACTCCAAGAGGGAAGGTAAGGGTTTAAAAAAAAAAAAAAGCTTTGATCTACATGCCCTGCATAATCATGATGGGGTAATAAAACTTGTATAGAAACAATTTTCTTCTATAACTGGAAATCGGAAGTTCCCAGTTAATAAACTCAAATTTCTCATAGTACAGTATTCTATGCAGTTACAACATTTACCAAGTGGGGAATATAGAAGTCAGCAGCGTGAAACATACTAAAATTCTGTCCTGGAAGGACCAATAGAAGGTGGGGATTATTTAACGTTCACAAATGTATTACTATGTGACTTGAAGTTATGTTTATAATTCCCGTACTTCAGAAAAGCTGAGACTATGCCCCAAAAAGTTTGAGTTGAAATGCAAGACTGCCACAGTGATCTTTGCCAGTAAACTTACTATAAAGGCTGAGCTGGCGGTGAATGGCCCTTGGGAAACTAGATTCTTAAAACTGAAAATCCAGATTCGATTCCAGTCAATCCCAAATAAAATGCCGTCTCATTTAAAGTGAGGCGTTTTTTCCATTAGGATTTATGGGTAATTGTTGTATTTGACCCTCTTTTTTTTTTTTTTTTTTACATTTATTAATATTCATTTTTAACATGGTTACATGATTCATGCTCCTCCTTTCCCCTTCAACCCCCCCCCCGCACCCCCCTACCCATGCGCATTTCCACTAGTTTTGTCATGTGTCCTTGATCAAGACCAATTTCCAAATTGTTGGTAGTTGCATTGGTGTGGTAGTTTCGAGTCTACACCCTCAATCATGTCCACCCCGACCCATGCGTTCATGCAGTTGTTTTTCCTATATGTTTCCTCTCCTGCAGTCCCTCCTCTGAATGTGGGTAGCATCTTTACCATAAGTCCCTCAGAATTGTCCTGGGTCATTGCATTGCTGCTGGTTCAGAGGTCCATTACATTCGATTTTACCACAGAATGTCAGTCTCTGTGTATAGAGTTCTTCTGGCTCTGCTCCTTTCGCTCTGCATCAGTTCCCGGAGGTCTCTCCAGTTCGCCTGGAACTTCTCCAGTTTATTATTCCTTTTAGCACAATAGTATTCCATCACCCGCATATACCACAGTTTGTTCAGCCATTCCCCAATTGAAGGACATCCCCTCCTTTTCCAATTTGTTGCCACCACAAAAAGCGCAGCTATGAATATTTTCGTACAAGTCTGTTTATCTATGATCTCTTTGGGGTACAAACCCAGCAATGGTATGGCTGGATCAAAGGGCAGGCATTCTTTTATAGCCCTTTGAGCGTGATTCCAAATTGCCAGCCAGAATGGCTGGATCATTGACCCTCTTTTTAAAAAATAGACTTTAATGGAAAGTACACTTAAAATTTGGCATTATGGTAAATTGTTTAAAACACCAAATGCCTAATTTGATAAAATATTTTTTCCCTTCCAAAATAAAAGCTAACTGTTAATTAAAACTATCTTTATCTGCTTACCATTGGGGGAACAATTTGGCAGTTTTGTGGTTTTGAAATTAGGGTTCTCTTAAGTGCCAGTGTTTTAAAATAGTGTTCTTGTACTTTTACACGCTTTTGTGATGGAGGAGTACTGTTTTGTTATACAATTTGAACTTTCAGGTTCTAATTTCAGTTTGGCATTTGTTTCTGTATAATTTCAGGAGGCATACTGAATATCTGAATCCTGGGTGATGCTTAGAAGCTAATCATTGCAGAGGTTTTAAATATTTCATTAAATGGCTTTCACTCAATATTCTAAGATTTTATTAAGCATATTTTAAATATTTTGTTTCCAATAAGATTTGCCACTGGAGAATTCTTTCTGAAGTAGGTAAAGTTAGGAAGCTAAAACATTTAGGCAGAGGCCTTTAAAAAATCTAATCAAAGTATCTTCAGTATAAAGACTTGAAGCAAATTTTACTGGTTCTTCTGAACATCAACTGAAAAGTGAAACTGTCCAGAAAAGCAGATTTTCCATCAAAGTTATCATCTTGAGATCACTAGAGGTGGTTGACATATGTAATACGGTAAATTTCCCCAAGTTGGTTTTTTTTTGTTTTGTTTTGATCAAGTAGATCATGTTGTGAGTGTACTTGTTACACCCTGTGGCTGGCCAAGGTTTATCAGAGGTTTTGGCTTTTACTCTACTAGCTTTGTAGCAGCAACATGAATTTAGAGTTCCTCCTAGTCTTGTTTCTCAGCATCTCTAAGCGATACATTTTGTCTGGTTTAAAATGAATTCGCATTTGACCTGCTAACTTGTAAGTGGAATGTAACTGCTGATTTCGAAGCATTCGAGACGAGAGTTTCTAAGCTTTTCCTTGGCGAGCCTCCTCAATATTGAGTTGATTGCAGACACTTCAGTAGAATAGGACATGGAAAGAATCTAGGCAGAATTTTCCCCTGGGCTGAGTAAGTCCTATTAAACTTGGACCTACTGTTGTTAATGCTGAGCTATCTAACGATAACGTGATTGCCTTTAGGCACTAGGATCACCTTCTATTACTAGGCTTAAGCTCTTTGAAAATGACAATTCCCATTGGCCAGAATAAGAGCATCCTCTTTCCCAGGTCCTGGTCATTTGCTTCAGCCATCTGAATGAAGGACAGTATTTGGCAGGTTCCTGCAGCTTAGTCATGTTAAAATACCAGAAGGAAATCCAAGTGTCCTGAGCTACATTCACCGAGAAGCCACAAACTACCTGGGTGAGGTACACAATTCAGTTTCTGAATTAAGCAGCCACTGACTAATACATCCATAGGGATTTGTTCCACTATAACATTAAAACCATGTTAAAATGAAAGTAAACAACCATCCCTTCCCCTTTCCCCATTCCCACTTGTGACCCTTTCTTCTGGGATCCATGACTGTCCTGCTTGGCACTTTCCTTTGAGGGGCCATCCTATCTCCCCCCCAACTAAAGGTGTAAGCCGAGGCTCTGCCCTAGACACTCCCTCCACCTTCCCTTTCCTTGCAGGGGATCCCAGGGCTCCGTTTCCACATTTCCAAAATGATTCCTTGCCTCTACCCTCTGCCCCCCATCCACCTCTTCCTGCCCCCTGGGCCTCAGTTCTGGAGTCCTGGGCTCCCAGCCCTCAGCTCTCCCTCAGACTGCCAAGTTCAGGCCATTCTCTCTCTGCACCCCGTCTCCCCATTCAGCCCCTCTCCCAGACTGTTGCCCCTCCATTGTCTGACATTCAAAGCCCTTCAGTCCAGGACCAATCTGCTGCCCCTCCCCATGCTCCAGGCAGCTGGGCTATCCTCGCGGGCCTCCCACAGGTGTCGGTCACTGCACCCCCTCCTCACCTTCAGCCCTGAGTCCCAGCTCCAGCCTCACTCCCTGCAGGAGGCCTGTGTCTCTGGTATGGACATCGTCCTTTATGTGAACAGAGCTGCTGCTCCCGTTAAGAGGGAAGCTCTTTGGGGGCCTGGGGCCTGGCCCTGTGCTTTCTTTAAACCCTTACCTTCCCTCTTACTTGGAATCTGTTCAGAAGAGCAGGACAAGGCTAGGCAATTGGGCTGTGACTTGCCCAGGGTCCTGTTGGAACCCAGATCCTTCCTGTTCCAGGCCTGGCGCTCTATCCATTGTGCTACCTGGCTGTCCCCATAAGTGGGCGATGGTTGGCCGTGCCACCCAGTTGGCTCTTACAGACCTTGCAGCCTGCTAAAGCCACACTGCCTTGGAGGCATTTATTGTATTGATAGGAGGATGAGACTCGCAATAACTCACAAGGGTTTTGAATCGAGAACATAAGATTGGACCCGCCATTCTATTATAGAGCCTAAATCTTCTTGGACCTTGGTTGTCGCCTGGTGTTCGTTATCCTTCCCAGCTTTGGGTTATTTGCAGATTCATTAAAAGGTGCCATGTAAACCGCTGACGAGAAGAGCAAACAGCGCATTCCCAAGGCACATCTTTATGAGTTTATTAGTGGTAGTTTGGGGCTGTTACTTTGAGGGGAAGAAGACTCTGATCTTGTGGCTGAGGGGAAGACTGATACCAAACACCATCTTGAAGGGCAAAGTGACTAGAACTGAGGAGTGGGGAGCCTTGTCTCAGTATTTCTGGCACTGAGGGTTGGATTCAACCCACTAGGGTCACAACTGAACCCCAACACCTTCCTTCAACATCCCCACTATAGCTTTGCCAGTCTGGGAACCTCTTTGAGTTTATTCCCTCATAGGTTTTCCCTGGGGTGGGGGTGAGTGATTAGCTGATCTGGCCCACTGAATACTATCAGGTGGGGGTCCTGTTAAACACATCCCACACCATCAATACTCACCCTCATACATATGGAAATAGGTCTTGATCAATGACACATGTAAAACCCAGTGGAATTGCTTGTTAGCTATGGGAGGGGGGTGGGAGGAGGGGAGGGAAGGAACATGAATCATGTAACCATGGGAAAATATTCTAAATTAATTAAATAAGCTTTAAAAAATAAAAAAAAAAGTATACCTCCTCCTACCGGATTCTCCTTGGGGGAGGGGAGGGAGAAGAAGATGGTATTCTGGGCTGTTCGCCAACTATCTGGATGGAGAGGAAGCCACTTGTGAGAGCTGCATACCTGGAACTCATCATTGTTCACCAGAGCCTTCTCTGTTGATTTCAGAACTAAGGTTCCATGCACTTTGGTCCATGTATTTCCATTAATGATAAAACTACCGCTTTGTTTTATAAGCCTCAGGGAAAGATCAGAGGATGCAGAGTCATTGCCACTGGTCATATCATAGCCTTTGGGGACTGACCATGGACTCCAAAGCTAGATCTGTAGGGACACTGGTCATTCCTTCTGGTCTTTTTCTAAAGGAAGGGAAGCATGTATCTGTGGTTGGAATTTACCACCCACCAAACTGAGTATATTTATAGCACTTTGCAAGGCAGAAAATGCTCATTGACTGTATACAACACACACACACACACACACACACAGAATTAGAAATGGTTTGGACAATTTTTTAAATTGAGTTTGTTTGTTTAATTAATTGAACCATGTGATCAAAGAAATGTTTTTTCTCCTGCATTTCTGCTCCCATAGTTCTTTCTCTGGATGTGGATCACGTTTTTTTCTTGTCCTGGATCATTGCATGCTAGTAGAGAATGGACAATTCTCAGTAGAAAAGATTCCTCAGTGAAAATATGAGACAAAAACAAAAACCAGAACAAAATAAGCTTGCCTTGAAATGCAGTTGTTAGATCTAAGGTATAGCAATTGCATGGCACTGGTTTTGTTGGGAAAAGGACCTTCCCATGTACTTCTTCTACCAAGAATGCCAAAGGACACCAGTGAACTTTTCAAATTCATCTAATGTAATAAATCAGTTAGAATTGCCTGTTACTCATTGGGCCTCAGTGTCTGTGTGCTTCTGAATGTTTCTAAGCATTGGCTCACTAAGTGAAATTCAAAAAAGAAGAAACAGGACACTCTCCATCTGGAATACGCACCAGGACGAGCTTGAAGTGTAGTGGTATTTAGTTGCAGTAAGCATCCTTGAACTGCTTGAGAAGCAATCACAACTCACAGCCGAGGAGGACTAACTTTACCTTTCAGGCATTGTGATTTCTCATCTCTCTTATTGTGAAACTGGGTCTGACAAAATTACCTTTTAAATTGTCAGCTATAGAAGGAACTGAAGGACTCCAACCAACGCTGGAATCTGATGAATACTCTATCTCTGCCTCGTGAATTTATCTTGTTAAAATTCACCACGTGAAAGTTTAACATAGGATCATTTGGGATGTTTCTTATTAGTTCTAAATTCTCTCACTAAGGATACAGGCAAAGCTATATTTTGATGACACCCAAACTATGACTTCTGAAAAACCAGGAATAAAAACCAATAGTAAAATAGTGGAAACTACTTGTAAAAATAAGATCTCATTTTTTCTCTCCATATTATTCCCAACGTTTTATAAACATTTGTAAACAATCCCTAAGCATAAAATCTGCTAAGCATGGACACAGGGTGTCAACCCTTGGTCTTCTTTTGTCAATAAGTGCCAGCATAGACTTTCTGCTCTTCCTCTTGGATCAACTTAGCTACCAACAAAGCCGGATGACCATCAGTAGTTCTTGTCTTGCCCACTCATTACTTTCTAAGCCCAATTCAGTTGCTCCCTTGTCCATGAAACCTTCCAGCTTTCATCAGCCCCTGTCCCCCAACTGAAAGTGCTTTCCCAACTCAAATCTTCCTAGAACACTTTTTCTCCTATCCATCTCTCAGATTCTACCTTGTTTAAATAATTTATGTATGAGTCACATTTCCCCATGTAGTTTGTGCACTTCTCAAGAGCAGGAAACGTGGTCTTTCTTTGGATGCCCACTGAGAAACATAGAGCCCTACACACAGCAGCCACTCTAATGAGCCCTCTTTTTCATGGATGGGATGAATTAAATGGCTGCAGTGCTTCCTTCCAGCTTTCAAATTCTGAGATTCTGTGAATGGACAGGTCACATCACTTAGCCAAGCTTCCATCTCCTTGTCTCCTAATTCTACCTTTCTGAGGTCTTTGTGAAGCTCTGATGAGAGGAGAGATGTCAACTCATTGATATTCATTCATTTCTTTGAATGCCTCCAATGTAGCTTCCATTTGCCCAGTTCTAATTTTTAGAGATATATATATATTTTTTAATTTTAAACCCTTAACTTCTGTGTATTGACTTATAGGTGGAAGATTGGTAAGGGTAGGCAATGGGGGTCAAGTGACTTGCCCAGGGTCACACAGCTGGGAAGTGTCTGAGGCCGGATTTGAACCTAGGACCTCCTGTCTCTAGGCCTGACTCTCAATCCACTGAGCTACCCAGCTGCCCTTAGAGATATATTTTTATCATTGAGCTGTCAACTGTGAAAAAAAAACACCCTCAAATATAGGGGAATCCTGGTTGAGTTAGGAATTATTTACTAAAAGACAAAGTTATTAAAATGTAGACTAGAATGACCAAGGTATCGAGTACCATATGACTTAGATTTTAAGGGGGGCAAAGGAAATTTAAATTCACAAACCCTGGAAGGAGTGGTCTGGGGAGAAGTTACAGATGAAGAATGGGCAGTCTCAGGAATAGGTGGGACAGAAGCAGGATGTTTGATAGTAGTGGTTAGATTAAATTGGCTTAGGCTGCTTCTAGTAAAGTTTGTGATGTAAGATCAGCCAACAAACATGAAGGCTCTGGGACAGACTTCTGGCTTGTGACTGGCTCTTTATGGTAAATAGGCTTATTCCTTGCCCAGTGTATCTGTAGAGTGAAGTAGCTCATAGAAAACAGACATGTTAGTTTTAAGATTATTTTAATGTTCTTCCCTTTTGGCACACCGCTGGCCAAGGAAGCATGATTGGTTAAAACATAATTTTGTTCATCACATTGACAACGCAGAAGGCTGAGACCATTGAGCAACATTTAAAGAGTATGTCAGCAGAGGAGGAAGAAAAATCAGGAAAATGAGGTCAAAGGGAAAATGGCAAACATGGTGCTCAGAGGGATGTATACTCAGCCTACATCTGGAGTCTTGAGAGGGTGGTCACCTTGAGATGCCATCTACTTCTGAGCCCACTTGAAGCAAAGCTTGAGGTCCTCTCCAGGTTTGATTGCCCACTCAGGTTCAGGGGTGTCAGGCTTGTGGCAGCCACAAATTCCCAGGCTCTGGCTTGTTCAGTTTGCCCTTAGGCATGAAATCGGCACATCTTGAGTCCCTCCCATATGTCTCATGGAGGATCTTCTCTTTCACGTTCTGGAACAGTCTTCATTCTCGGGACAGCTCTGGAGGGCTCTACTTCTCTGGTTCCAAATCACTTGTAGAACTTCCTTGATAATTCTGAGATCTGCTAGTACAATATAATTCGGGGCCACTGCCGCTGCCCAGAGACTGCTGAACCCCATGTTTGTCCGTCTGCCACCGGCACTCACTCCGGGAACAGGATATTCAGTCATGGATAAAAATGAGCTGGTGCAGAAGGCCAAATTGGCTGAGCAGGCTGAGAGATATGATGGCACGGCGTCCTGCATGAAGTCTGTAACTGAGCAAGGAGCTGAATTATCCAATGAGGAGAGGAATCATTGCTCTCTGTTGCTTACAAAAATGCCGTAGGGGCCTGAAGGTCATCTTGGAGGGTCGTTTCAAGTATTGAGCAAAAGACTGAAGGTGCTGAGAAAAAACAGCGGATGGCCCGAGAATACAGAGAGAAAATGGAGACCGAACTAAGAGATAGATATCTGCAATGATGTGCTGCTGTCTCTATTGGAAAAGTTCTTCATTCCTAATGCTTCACACGCAGAAAGCAAAGTTTTCTATTTGAAAATGAAAGGAGACTACGCCGAGGTTGCTGCTGGGGATGACCAGAAAGCGATAGTGGATCAGTCACAACAAGCATATCAAGAAGCATTTGAAATCGGCAGAAAGGACATGCAACCAGTGCAGCCTGTAAGGCTGGGTCTGGCCTTGAACTTCCCTGTGTTCTATCTAGTAGGAGATCCTGAACTCTCCAGAGAAAGGCCGCTCCCTTGCAAAGAGACCTTTTGGTGAAGCCGTTGCTGAACTTGATCCATGAAGTGAAGAGTCGTACGAAGAAGCCCACTAATAATGCAATTACCGAGAGAAAACGTGACACTGTGGACATCGGACACCCAAGGAGAAGAAGCCGGAGCAGGAGAAGGAGGGGAGAAGTAGCCAGCCTTCCAACTTTTGTCTGCCTCATTCCGAAATGTACACAGCAGACCGTTTGTCATCCATGCTGTCCCACCAGTAGTTTTGTTTACGATTTATGACAGGTTTATGTTGTTTCTGTTTGGATTTCTCTACTTCCCGTGTGGTTTATGTTTAATATTAGGGGAGTAGAGCCAGTTAACATTTGGGCAGTTATCTGTTTTCATCTGAGGTGGCCAATATGGGGACATGGAATTTTTATGTACGTTTTACATGTTTGGCATAGTACTTTTGTACACTGATTTTGTACACTGGCAAAGAGAACTGCCTACATATTGGCCTGTCATGGTGGGGGGGGGGGGAAAGGGATAATTGGTTGCAGCCACAGGTGTAGTTATTGTGAGTACTTTAGGGTTGGAGCACTCATGGCTGTGGTAGAAACAGATGTCCCATAGCTATTACATGCCATTCCACGTATATCTGTGGAATACACAAATCTCAACACGTACACCTTTAAGATCGCAGGTGCAAAAGTGTTCCTTAATGGGCAGCTGAGTAGCTCAGTGGAGTGAGAGTCAGGCCTAGAGACAGGAGGTCCTAGGTTCAAACCCGGCCTCAGCCACTTCCCAGCTGTGTGACCCTGGGCAAGTCACTTGACCCCCATTGCCCACCCTTACCACTCTTCCACCTATGAGACAATACACCGAAGTACAAGGGTTAAAAAAAAAAAAGTGTTCCTTAAGACAAAGTTTTAACCCAGTCAATTTACTCTGGAGCAGGGCAGAAACAATTATTTGTAAAGTTACCTGCTGTTCCCTTTCATTATTTTTTTTTTAATTTTTTTTAAACCCTTCACTTCTGTGTATTGGCTCCTAGGTGGAAGAGTGGTAAGGGTAGGCAATGGGGGTCAAGTGACTTGCCCAGGGTCACCCAGCTGGGAAGTGTCTGAGGTCAGATTTGAACCCAGGACCTCCCATCGCCAGGCCTGACTCAATCCACTGAGCTACCCAGCTGCCCCTCGCTTTCATTATTTTTGCTACACTCATTTTATTTGTATGTAAATGGTTTAGGCAACCCAAGAACAAATGTACAAGTAAAGATGCAGTAAAATGAATTGCTTGATATTCATAAGTCACTGTATATCAAGCACAAGATTAAAACAGAAAATCCATATAGTTAACTTTTTTAGATTTTTTGCTTTTGTGATTTTTTTTTTATACTTGCCTAACATAGTTAATAGGGAAATAACTTGAGAGGATGGCTAGCTTTGTTTAATGTCTGTTGGATGGAATTTTCTTGAACAATCCAAGCATAATTGTTAAGAACATGTGTTGATGTAAATGGAATAAAAGTTTTATGAATGGACTTTTCAACTACTCTCTCTACAGCTTTTCATGTAAGTCAAATCTTTAGTTCTGAAACTTCTCTTAAGGAAATTATACATTTTCAAGATTTCCCACTTGGTAGCTATAATGGACTTAAAAAATAAAACAAGTTTTAAATATAAAATTATCAAATGGCAAAAGTTTCATATTGTTTTGAACATTATTCCCCTCTCCACCATCCTGATTTTCAGTGGTGGTGGTCTGAATAGAATCATATATTCCACTTAAATTTTTGGTATGGCATTCTCCTAATTTAAGGAAGCTACAGGCTTCACAGTCCATGGTGACATTGGTTAACTTTCAAATTTGTGCTTCCAAAGTCCCTTTTTAAAAGAATCCGTTGCTATTCTTATAGCCTGCCTTGAATTTTAATCCCATATTCCAATTTGTCAGGTATACCTTTTAGCCTTTTCTCTTTTTTCTTATTTTTTTTAACATTTATTAATATTCATTTTTTAGAAAAGTTAACATGGTTACATGATTCATGCTCTTATTTTCCCCTTCACCCCTCTCCCTTCCCCCACCTCTGGCCAATGCGCATTTCCACTGGTTTTAACATGTGTCATTGATCCAGACCTATTTCCAAATTGTTGATCATTGCATTGGTGTGGTAGTTTTGAATCAAAATCCCCAGTCATGTCCAAATCATCCCATGTGTTCAAGCAGCTACTTTTCTTCTGTGTTTCCTCTCCTGCAGTCCTTCCTCTGAATGTGGGTAGCGTCTTTTCCATAAATCCCTCAGAATTGTCCTGGGTCATTGCATTGCTGCTGGTACAGAAGTCCATTACATTCGATTTTACCACAGTATATCAGTCTCTGTGTACAATGTTCTTCTGGCTCTGCTCCTTTCGCTCTGCATCAGTTCCCGGAGGTCTCTCCAATTCGCCTGGAACTCCTCCAGTTTATTATTCCTTTTAGCACAATAGTATTCCATCACCCGCATATACCACAGTTTGTTCAGCCATTCCCCAATTGAAGGACATAGCCTCCTTTTCCAGTTTTTTGCCACCACAAAAAGCGCAGCTATAAATATTTTTGTACAAGTCTGTTTATCTATGATCTCTTTGGGGTACAAACCCAACAATGGTATGGCTGGTGTGTAAATAGAATTAACTCTAGCCCATTCATAGTCAAACTTACCCTAGGCATAGAGATGATGTCATCCCCACCTCCCATAGTAGGGAGGGGAGATGGGTTACCCACACGTGACAATAAGTAACAAATCAAGAACAAGGGACAGTCCTTTGGGCAGTCCAAATCAGTGTAGAAGCTGCCATTTGTCCACTTGAATTAGAGGTGGACCCACAGGAAGTGATGAGAGACACAATCTCTTCAAATATGTTGGTAACTTCCTGTTGGGGAGTTCCCACTTTGAACTTGGTGCTAAAGGATCTCTGAGGAGACCTCAGGCAGCTTCTACTCAGAATGGTCATGTGGGTAAGTTAGGCTGACTTCCTTAGGCCTACCTTGGTGTTTCCAAACTCTACCTTTAAGTAGGCTCTAGCCTATCTGATTGCTAGGCCTTGTGGCTTGTAGCCTCATTTATTTAGCCTTCTAACCTTCTCTCTCCGTCCAGGCCTCTGCAGGCCTGGACTAGACTCTCCCTCACTCTATTTCCCTACCTTCTACCCTAACTGTAAATAAACTACCTTAAACCCAGTCCTGACTTGGGTCTAATTTAATTACAGAATCAACCTGAATTGTTGATTCCTGGTGGCCACACTTTAAATATATATCTATAAAATACCTAAAATCTGCCTTTTACACTGGATGAAAGGGCAGGCATTCTTTTATAGCCCTTTGAGCATAATTCCAAATTGCCAGCCATAATGGTTGGATCAGTTCACAACTCCACCAGCAATGCATTAATGTCCCAGTTTTGCCACATCCCCTCCAGCATTCATTACTCTCCCCTTCTTTCATTTTAGCCAATCTGCTAGGTGTGAGGTGATACCTCAGAGTTGTTTTGATTTGCATTTCTCTAATTATTAGAGATTTAGAACACTTTCTCATGTGCTTATTGATACTTTTGATTTCTTTACCTGAAAATTGCCTATTCATGTCTCTTGCCCAATTATCAACTGGGGAATGGCTTGATTTTTTATACAATTGACATAATTCCTTGTATATTTGAGTAATTAGACCCCTGTCAGAGTTTTTTATTATAAAGATTTTTTCCCAATCTGTTGTTTCCATTCTGATTTTGGCTGCATTGTTTTTGTTTGTACAAAAGCTTTTTAGTTTAATATAATCAAAACCATTTAATTTACATTTTTTTTAAACCCTTGTACTTCGGTGTATTGTCTCATAGGTGGAAGATTGGTAAGGGTGGGCAATGGGGGTCAAGTGACTTGCCCAGGGTCACACAGCTGGGAAGTGGCTGAGGCCGGGTTTTGAACCTAGGACCTCCCGTCTCTAGGCCTGACTCTCACTCCACTGAGCTACCCAGCTGCCCCCTAATTTACATTTTGTAATTTTCTCTAACTCTTGCTTGGTTTTAAAATCTTTCCTTTCCTAGAGATCTGAAAATCTGTGTTCACTTAACTTATTTATAGTTTCCCTCTTTATATTCAAGTCATTCACCCATTCTGAATTTATCTTGGTGTAGGGTGTGAGATTTTGATCTAAACCTAATCTCTCCCATATTGTTTTCCAAATTTCCCAGCAGTTTTTGTCAAATAGTGGATTCATGTCCCAAAAGTTGGGCTCTTGGGGTTTATCATAGACTGTCTTGCTGACATCACTTACCCCAAGTTTGTTCCATTGATCCTCCCTTCTGTCTCTTAGCCAGTACCACATTGTTTTGATGACTGCTGCTTTATAGTACAGTTTAATATCTGGTACTGCTAGGCCCCCTTCCTTCACATTTTTTTCATTATTTCCCTTAATATTCTTGATCTTTTGTTATTCCAAATAAACTTTGTTATTTTTTTTTTATCCTGGGACTCCATTCTAGGAGCATAGGGCCACAACCAGTAGGCAATGGGTCGCTCAGGGTCACCCAGCTGGGAAGTGTCTGAGGCCGGATTTGAACCCAGGACCTTTCGTCTCTAGGCCTGGCTCTCAATCCACTGAGCTAGCCCAGCTGCCCCTACTTTAGGTTGCAGTTTCTTTAGCAGGGTGGGGTTGCTAGCCCCACACCCAACCCTCCTCCTTTTTCATCCGGGCTAGGGACCGTCCTTATCCCAGGAGTGGTAAGGGTGGGCGATAGGGGTCAAGTGACTTGCCAAAGGTCACACAGCTGGGTGGCTCAGTGGATTGAGAGCCAGGTCTAGAGACTGGAGGTCCTAGGTTCAAGTCCGGCCTCGGACACTTCCAACTTTGTTATAGTTTTTCCTAATTCAGTAAAGAAGTTTTTTGGTAGTTTGATAGGTATGGCGCTAAATAGGTAAATTAGTTTGGATAGGATGGTCATTTTTATTATGTTAGCTCGTCCTACCCAGGAGCAATCAATGTTTTTCCAATTGTTTAGATCTAGTTTTATTTGTTTGGAAAGTGTTTTGTAGTTGTTTTCATATAATTGCTGTGTTTGTTTTGGTAGATAGATTCCTAAGTATTTTATATTGTCTAGGGTGATTTTAAATGGTGTTTCTTTTTCTACCTCTTGCTGCTGTGATGTGTTGGAAATAGATAGAAATGCTGATGATTTATGTGCATTTATTTTGTATCCTGCAACTTGGCTAAAGTTGTTGATTATTTCTACAAGCTTCTTAGTTGATTCTCTAGGATTTTTTAAGTAGACCATCATGTCATCTGCAAAGAGTGATAGCTTAGTCTCCTCATTGCCTATTTTAATACCCTCAATTTCTTTTTCTTCTCTAATTGCTACTGCTAGTGTTTCTAGTACTATGTTGAATAATAGAGGTGATAATGGGCATCCTTGTTTCACTCCTGATCTTATTGGGAAGGCTTCTAATTTATCCCCATTGCATATAATGCTTGTTGATGGTTTTAGGTATATATTGTTTATTATTTTTAGGAAAGGTCCTTCTATTCCTATACTTTCCAGGGTTTTCAGTAGGAATGGATGCTGTATTTTGTCAAAGGCTTTTTCAGCATCTATTGAAATAATCATAGCCTTTTCTCTTTCTGCCTTGTCACCAACCACACTCCTATTCTGGTGGTGGTGGTGGGGTGTTGTGAAGGGGAAGATAGCATGATATTTCTGGCTTTCTTCCTTTGCTTGCATCCCACAAACTTCTTGCCTCTATTTGCATTTCCTATAGGAAATCTTTCCTTATTTTAGTGAGATAGTGGCTTTTTTTCAAATATATATTTTTTATTTTAATGTTTAATATTTTCCCATATTTACATGTTTCATGTTTTTTCCCTCTCCCTTTCAAACCCCCCTAACTCCCCTTAGCCAACGCACAATTCCAATGGGTTTTACATTTATCATTGATCAAGACCTAATTCTATATTATTGATAGTTGGACTAGAGTTATCGTTTAGTGTCTACATCCCCAATAATATATCCATCCTCCCATGTGTTATATTGAATCTCTGGGAGCTTGAAGTTCATTCATTGATTGACAGATAAGTCAGTTAGATGGAATGTTCCCAGGGAGGCATGCGAAAGGCAGGAGGGGGCAGTTGAGAACCCTGAGCAGAAGTTCTGGGTCTTGGACCTGAGCTGAGGCGAGAGATCGATCCTGGTCTTGGAGTGAGAGGGTGCAAACATCTCTCTGCAAGCTCATCCTGTACTTGATATACCGTTATCAACCTGTACTTGACCACCACCTTGGTCTCTCCTGCCCCTAGATGTTAGGAGTTTCATCATCTAGTTATCTAGGCTTCCCAGGGCCCGGGAGGGATCCGGGAAGTGGGCAGGAGATGAAGAAGAGGGTGGACAAAGGGTGGATATATCTCAACTGTTAAGGCTTAAGATCTACAGAAGAAGAAGCTGAAGATTTCCCAGCAGTTTACCTACTCTGGTTTAGCCCTGGCCAGGCTGAACCAGAGGGAAGCTACATTATTTCTTCATTTGCCAGCAGTTGGGAGTTTCATTAGTAACAATTAAAGTAGGGTCTCCTATAGCACAGTGCTTTACCCATATCCTTCCTATTAATATATAAAGTTTAAAGTACCTCCTAAATCAGTTTCAAAGCTTGTTTTGGGAAGGGAGACAACGCAGTCAGAATATCTTCGTTATCCTAGCTGAAGAGCCCAAATCAATATATCAATTAACCCCAGGTGGGTCCTGAAGGGATAAACCTCTTTGACTTGAAGGATCCTGCCTGGGCAACTGTTATAAAGGAGAAGGGTTATCTTATTCCTCTCTGTACATCATTTCTACCTCCTCAGATAGATACAAGTGACCTTCTTAATTATAACACATGTGATCAGACAGTTGTTTTTCTTCTGTGTTTCTCCTCCCACAGTTCTTCCTCTGAATGTGGCTAGTTTTCTTTCTCATAAGTCCCTCAAAATTGTCCTGGATCATTGCATTGCTGCTAGTAGAGAAGTCTGTTAAGTTTGATTGTACCACAGTGTATCAGCCTCTGAGTATAATGTTCTCCTGGTTCTGCTCCTTTCATTCTGCATCACTTCCTGGAGGTCTTTCCAGCTCACATAGAATTCCTCCAGTTCATTATTCCTTTGAGCACAATAGTATTCCATCACCAACAGATACCACAATTTGTTCAGCCATTCCCCAATTGAAGGGCATACCCTCATTTTCCAATTTTTTTTTGCAACCACAAAGAGTGTAGCTATAAATATTTTTGTACAAGTCTTTTTCCTTGTTATCTCTTTGGGATATAATCCAAGCAGTGCTATGGCTGGATCAAAAGGCAGATAGTCTTTTAAAGAGTGGCTTTTTAAAAAAAAATCTCACTCTAAGACTTTAAATGGTCTGTTATTGTCTGCCTTAAACTCTTCCCTTAACCTAATCCTCTCACCAAGTGATGGATGGATACCCAAAGCTCACACTGCAAAATCTTCCCTTGATACCCTTGTAGAAAACACCAAACAACAAAATACTGTTTAAAGAGAGAGGTGTATTTTTTGTTATAGAATGTAATCATCTCAAGGGCAGGGACAATATTTTTCTGTATGTTCTGTTCTGCCTAGTATACCGCAAATGCTCGATAAATATTGATGATAGGGGAAAAAACAATGATATAATTCAGTAATGCCCTTCTAAATTTACCTTTTCCAATAACTAAGCAACCTTTATCATTCTAGTCTTATTAACCCATAATATACTTGAAACTTCAAAGAATTTCAGCTCTTAAATACCCCTTGTTAATACTTTCATTACTGTAACTACTGATATAACATGATGACTCCATTATCATTAAAAAAACTGTCACATTAACTTAGTTAATAAATTCAAATCCAAATTGAGTAATAAAAGGTCATACAAGTTAAACATTTGAAAGTGTTTTGTGAAATATATATGTACATATATATATATATATACATACATAATTGTCTGATCTTGCTGCTTCCTAAAAATGTCTGCTTAATTTTTGCTAGTATTTAGAACTTCAGATTTTTCAATGATTTCAAAAATATATTTGAATTCCAATTAATTCTAATTCAGCCCACAATTTAAAATTCACTTCCAGTTCATTCAAATCAATTTAATCAATTCAATTTCCTCCTTTGGAGCAGTAGAGACTAGTAAGGATCTAATCCTCATATAGAAACATAGGAAACAGACACTTTTGGAAATAGATGACTTCTAATTCACAAGTAAATTCATTTACCAGTTGTAAATTTGATTACAATTGTGGCAAAAGCCCTGGGATGGGAGGTCCAGATATCTGTATATATGAATTAATTTCAACTTGTGAACAAAGAACAGGGCATATCAATTAATGCTCTACAGTAAACATATTGGTGCCATGGGATGTGTTCCACAGAAAGGTATTAATTTCCACATCACATCATAAAACAAAATAATTTTCCATAATAGTAACACAATATGGTATATAAGTTACTTCTAATAAAACTGACTGTACTAAAATTCACTAAAACAAAATTTGTAACAATTAAATCTATGATTTGACTCTATGAGAGTTAAAAAATAATATTATTGTGGTCGCCATTTATAAAATATTAGCCCCCAAGTCAAAATGACTATTGGCAGCTTTTATTTACAAGGTAGAGATAGTGAAAGTGGAAAATATAGGAAGGAGTCAAAGTCTGGTCTAGCCTACCAGCCCTAAGTGCTGCTCTGGTGAAATCTGGCTCAGCCCCCCGCAGGGGCTTCCCCAAATCCCAGTCTCCATGTGGATTTCCCAGTAGTCCTCAGCCAGAAGTCCCAGTGCTGTCTTCAGACAGAGTTCCACCAATACACAATGACTCCAAGAAAAAGCTTGTCTCTTCAGCTCTACTCACCCATGCAGAATCCAAGGGAAGAGTCTCTCCAAGGAACCAGCCTCTCCAAAACCAAGGAAACAAAGAGACCAGACCATGTTTGTCTCTTCTTTTATACCCCTTTTCTCACATCATTTCCTGTCTCTCCCCATCTTCACAGAAACCAATTGCAGTCTTCCAATTTTCCTGGCACTGCCCAAGGGGGAGCAGTGCTTGTGGCCTTTTGAGGATGTATACTAGTAAGTGCCTTGTGAGCTCTTTCCTAATGGTTAGCTAACTACTAAGTAGGGGTACTTTAAATTCTTGCTTTAATTAACTAAAAATAGACAAAGGGAGAGTTAAGTCTATCTTCGCAAATTGAATATATTTCTGATTTAATCTTAATAATTGATAGAATAATAGCTTTGTCCCATGAACTGTAGCATCAATACCCATTTATTTTGATATCATTTTAAAATATTTAAGAACCCTATTTGGCCTTGTTATCTGTTTATGGATATATACCATATATATACATATGGATATATACCATATATATACATATCCATAAACAGATAACAAGGCCAAATACTCACATAATTACTGAGATTTGGTACTATAACAAACAGATTCATCATAAACATCACAGTCAAATTTGCTCTGGCTAGAGAGATTTGCTATAAGAGGAAGAAACAAGTTATGTAATTATAATAATATACCATAACAGAGAAAAAACTCCTTTACTTTCATTTGACACTAGATATGAGTCACATCTGACAGCCAATCATATAGTCACAAGATATTAAAATTTAAGTCTCAAGATTAACCAGGTGGGAAACATTTCCATTCAAGGGAAATAACATAATGGGGAAACTGAGGAAAGGATCATCCCTTAGGCTATGTCAAGGCTGGTTCCCTCAGCTTCCTAGGCAAATGCATCCACCTGTCACATTTTTCAAACTACAGCAATGCCATTTTCTACTATAGGCTTCGTGACAATTCAGACAAACACTCCTGTAATTCAAACTCAAAAACAATTGTAAATTATAGTCCCAAGAATTTTTAGCTCAAATAGGAAAACTTTACTAATCCTAACTTAGGGCTTGAATATTATTAACTTCCTCATATTTCCTTAATAGTAATCTCATTTATCCTTTACTTATAAATTAAAGCTAACCACATCCTGGGCTTTAGTTGACTCATATGAATGTACTGAAATGAAATCTTTAAACCACCCTATACACGTATTGGCCCTCATTCCCTTTCTCAGTTTTTCTTCCACCTCTCCTTTTATTTTTGAACTCCTTTTTGAGCTCTTCCAGGAGTTCTTTTTGAGCCTGACATCTTTTCACGCTTTCCTTTGAGGCTTCACATGTTTCTATTTTGGCATGGTTGCCTTCTTCCGAGTTTGTGTTTAGTTTATCACTAAAGTAGCTTTCTGAGGTCAGGTTTTTTCTTTGTCTTTTGCACATGCCTATTTTGTGATCTTTCCCCGAATGTTAAGGTTCAGCTCTGTTTCTGGGGTGGAGAGGAAGCTGTCTCTTCCTTTACTGGGCCCTGCAACATGTGGAAAGACCTGCAGCTGTTTTGCCCAGATGCTGCTTACTCCAGATTGAGCTGGATTTCACTTTCCCCCACCCATGTTGGTCTTCCCAGACTTGTCCAGACCCTGCTGCTTACTGAGGCTACACTTGAACTCAGGTCTTGGGCCAGTCCTAACCCCTGCCCTCAGGAATTCACAACCTAGGAAGCATCTACTCAGAGGGTTGTAAAATATACAATATTGGATGCTAAGTCCTTCAGAGAGTTGCTGAGTACTCTAAGGACAGCGATTGCCTAGAGAAGGAAGCAGAGAATCCTTCTTGGGGCTCGGGCAAGAATTTAGCAGATGAAGATGAGGAGTGAAGACATTCCAGGCTTAGGGAACAGTGAGCAAAGGCCTGGAGAAGGAGCATCGGGTGTTTGGACGC
This sequence comes from Gracilinanus agilis, assembly GCF_016433145.1. Classification (NCBI taxonomy): domain Eukaryota; kingdom Metazoa; phylum Chordata; class Mammalia; order Didelphimorphia; family Didelphidae; genus Gracilinanus; species Gracilinanus agilis. Next base: position 305,757,737 of record NC_058134.1, read on the forward strand.
CCAAAGAATCATTCGAATCAGCTGGAGGGTGATGAGAGCTTAAGCTGGAGAGGCAGGATGAACTATTGGGAAAGGCTTTGAAGGCTAGGCGGAAGTGACTTACTGGAAGGTGCTAGAGAACCAGAGGAGTGACATGACTTCAGGTATGTGCCACAGTCTTTTTCAGGGTGTAAAAGATGGCCTGGCGGTGGGCATGGAGGGAGTGGAGGCAGGGGGGTCTGTAAGGCTGCACCAGGAGCCCTTCTTGGTAATTACTAACTTCCGCAGAGCTTCAACTTCCCATTGGACGCAGAGGGTAAAGAGATCAATGATTAAATCTCAGGATATAAATGCAGGCGGAAAGTCAGGCCTTGCCCTCACGGAGCTTCCATTCTACTAGAGAAAGACAACACGTGAAAGGGCGCTAGAAAGTGGGAAGGATGGGCACCTGCGGGGAGGGGATATGGAGGGGCAGCTGGTGGGCAACATGGATGACTGGGCCCTGGGAGGAGGATTCAGCAAAAACAGGGCCGCAGGACCCAGGAGGAAGGGTCCGGGTTCCAGAGGGAGGAAGTAGGAGAAATGGTCCGAGTAGATGTGGTATGTAGTATAAAAAGGAAAAAGAAAGAATGGGAAAGTTGCAGAGGGTTTGGGCATTTGCAAATGATTTGCAAAGGAGAGCTGGCACACGAGAGGAACTAAATGGGCGGAGGTTCTGGAATGACAGGACCAGGTAAGAGGAGACATGGAGATTCCAAGGGGCTTGGTGGAGCTCTGGAGACCACTGAGCAGGAGCTTCCTTCCTGTGGCCATCTTTGGATCAAGCTAGAGAAAGAAGCTGTGTTCCTGACTTTCCCTGGAGGTTTCCCAAATCTCAAGGAGCCTGCCCTGAGCCTAATCCAGATCCTGTGACCTTTTCTCACCTTTATCAACATCTCCATCTATTCTGTGTGAGCTGCCAAGGACCCAATCTCTATCTTGCCTAACAGAGCCAGACCACCTGGACTCTGGCCTTTTGGGCCTTCTAGCCAACTCATCTGCCTGGACTTTACTGACCCTGTTTATTCAGTGGACCAGTTAGTGCCAGGGTAGGGAGCTAGAAAAATCATAGGCAGACAGAGAGAGTAAATAGAGTAGCCCAATTTATTGGGAACTAAGAGACCTTTGCAGGTCAGAAGGGGGGAGGAATTAGAACTGATAAGAGTTGGGGATCTCCAGTTTCCCTGGTCCCCAACCCATCCTGAGTTTATCAAATAAACCAAGATCTGTTTTTTACATCCATCTGAGCAGTCAGATTGTGTTGTCTGCAACCCACAGGCCTGAGGCCCACCACTTGGCTCCATACTGTGTGCTGACCACATCAGGTCTACAGCATTGGTCCAAGAGACTTTACAAGGTTCCCTCACTTATTTCAGTTAGTGAGCTAAAAAAGGAAAGACTAGGGAAGAACACCATTTTTTGAGGTTGGTGGAATTTGGGCCTAATGAAGCCTGTAAGACAGTAGTTGGCAGCCATCTTGGGGAAAAAATTTTTTTCCCTCACTAAGTGAAATCTGCCTGGCAACCACACCTGTCAATCAAGCTGCCAAGTACCTTTGAGGTTTGGATTTTTAAAGGACCAGTAGCAAAAAAAATTTTTTTTTGCTCCAAATACAAAAACAGCTTCAAGAACACAGTTAAAGATTCTAAATACCAGCAGTGGATGGAAGTACTAGCATTTGTATATAGATGTGTGGTATTGTTCTACAATATGTTCTTTGTAGAGATACCAGAAAATTTCCATTTTTTGTTAAAACCTATATGGAAATGTGAGATCGATGACGCTGACATTCTCCAGGATGATTTCACATGTTCCGGTTTTGCTGTTTTGGGGGTGCACCTCCTACCAAACCTATTGTACAGTGTGTAATGTAATACAAAAGATAACATCAAATGGTGGGCTGGCACAAAGAGAAACTGAGTTGAAGGCATTGGTAATTACACTAAAGGATGCTGTTGAACAAATGCAGCAGACCCTGAAACAACAAGTGGGAGAAACTAAGGCAAAACAAAAAACTGTTAAAGATCAAAATAATACTGAAGCCCAGGTAACAACACAAGTGCAACCGGACAACAAAGAGCAAAGCAATGCAGCTGCATCTCAGTTTCCACTAAGAGATGTAACTTATTTGCAGCTAGGACACTGGAATAGTTTATATTAGGGCCCACAAATCTTTCACTGCTGGAGATCTGGACTCCTTTAAAAAACAAATGCCAAAAATTTTTGATGAACCCCACCATGCATAAAAGAATTTAAGAGGGCAGTGAAGCTGTATGATCCTAACTTTGAAGACTCAGATTCATTTTTGAATGAATTATTTAGAAAAATGGAGAAAGAACAATTTATTAATGAAACCCTAAATAACCTAGATTTAGTTTCATGGCCTTCTAATGTGGAACAGCTGGAATTAAATTCAGTAGACAATTTCCATTTCCTAGGACAGGACTGGCAATTACTAATAGAGGCAATGAAGCTTCATGCCAAAAGGCCAGATACCTGGTCTAAATTTGAGAAAATTAGGCAAGAGGTGGGGGAAAATCCATCTGTGTTTCTTGATCGCCTGGTGGAGAGACCTGAACCCTTATTAGGCATGGACTCTATGAATGATCAGAGTTTAACACACATTAAGAGGCAATTCATTAAAAATAGTTGGTCCCTTGTCAGGAACTATTTCAGGCTCCAATGTCCTACCTGGGAGAGCATGGGGTTAGAGGAGCTCAGGAGGACTACTTCTTATGTTTTCGATACAGACCGAGAAAAGAAATAGGAAGACAAAAATGAGCTAGTGGAGGAGCTAAGGAGTCAACTGAGGGAAGCAAACAGGAAGCTAAAAGAGAAGGAGATTAGTGAAGTGAAGACAATGGCAACCCTAAGAGGCTATAAACCAAAACAGGATTGTGCCCCACAACAACAAAGATCTAGTCCTCCATGGTGTTTCCTGTGTAACAGGCCAGGACATTTCCTTAGGGATTGTAGGTTCAGATCCCAAATCTCTGGCCAAAATAATAATAGGAATAGCAGATTCTCCAATTGTGGCTGCAGAAACAATGGGAACCAGAATAGAGGCCAGAGATATTCTCAGTACCGGGGATCAGGACAAAAGTGCTGCAAACATAATTGCAGTCAGACATCACAGCAGGCACCTGATTTAAGTACAATGCGAGAGTATATAAGGACACCCTTACCACTCTTCCACCTATGAGCCAATACAGAGAATTTAAGGGTTAAGAAAAAAGAGGGAAAAAAAGTATATAAGGAATGGTGAACATCCTAAGTACTCCCAGATTTCAGGGAATAACTATCAGAAAGCTGATTTCAAGGGAGCAGAATCTTTATGAAGGTGTACCCAGAAACACACAGATAAGGGAACCTCTAAGCAAACTGGACTAAGGAATGGGAACACTAGTAATAACATAGAGATACAAACTGACAATGATAGCAAAGATATAAACACTATAAAAGGAAAGGAAATAGTAACAACAAGAGAAACAAAAGCAATATCTAGAAAGGGGAAAGAACAAAGGAATAGTAGTGAGCAAAAGAACAGTGCATCAATAATACTAATTGGAAAAAGTGATACTGTGCAATAATGTTACACAAGCTGAGGGAAGCATAAGCAATGCAAACTCCTAGAAGTGTAGTGAAGTGAATACAGATGAGGATTATAGCTGGAACACTCAGTGGGTAAATTGGGATTTCCCAGAGGAAGATGTGTTAGCCCCAGTATTAGAAATATTCTCACCAGATAATACAACTGAACCTCACAATCTCTCTCACCAGATAATACAACTGAACCTCACAATACACATCAGCTGTATGATCTTCTTATAGATAACCAGGGTCAGCAGATCAATATTGCAAACTCCTCCTGAGGATTGCAGGGTGATTGGGGAGTTGGATGTGGTTGCTGCAACAGGAAAACCAAAGAGAGTAGCTAAATTACAATAAAAAATGGTCTCTTTGGGTCTGTGATCTGTAGACCATGCATTTCTCCTAATACCAGATTGCCCAACAAATCTAATGGGTAGAGATATGTTGTGTAAGCTTAGGGCAACAATCCACTGCACAACATCTGGGCAGACTTTGTTTCACCTCCCAGAGGAATATTTGAAAGCATTTCCAATGCTCCACTTCAAAGATGAAGTGGAGGCAAAGGAGGAATCGAGGTCAGTCTTTGAAATTCCACCAGATATCCCAGAAGGCTTATGGTCCCAGTCTTCTACCAATTTAGGGTTATTAAAATCAGCAACCCTCATTAGGGTTTGAATGAAGGGGGTCCTCCTCCATGTATCCCTCAGTAGGAGACTGAAGATAGCATCTGGCCAATTATTAATTCATTGATAGAGCAAGGGATAATAGTGCCAACCTTTTCTGAGTACAACACACTCATCCTTCCAATTAAGAAAGCACAATTAGATGATCAAGGTAGACCAATCTATTGATTTATTTAGGATTTAAGAGTGGTCAATGATCATATTATAAAAACCCACCCTGTTGTTCCAAGCCCAACAACAATAATTTCATCAATCCCAAGCCAAGCCAGATATTTTATGGTGGTAGACTTATGTTCAGTATTCTTTTCTATCCCAATTCATGAAGATAGCCAGAAAATATTTGCTTTTACTTGGGAGGTAATTCAGTTCTATTGGAGAAGACTTCTGCAAGGATTTTCTGAATCTCCCAGCCTATTTTCCCAATTCCTAAAAAAAAAATCTTAAAAAATAATAATATTTAAGGAAAGCAAATTGGTGCATTTCATGGATGACAAGTATCCCCAAATGTAAAAATATGTCTCAGGGACAGTAAGATCCTTCTTTGTGAATTGTATAAGCATGGACATAAGATTTCCAAGGCAAAATTACAGTGGTGTTTGCATAGAGTAGAGTATCTAGGGTTTGTTCTCTCTGGGGGAAGTAGTAGTATTACCCAGGAGAGAATCTCAGATATACAAAAGCTCAGTGCTCCCAAGACTAAAAAGCAGCTGAGAGCAGTTCTTGGGACCATGGGATTCACTGGGGTACAGTGAAATAACCAAGTGTCTGACATATCTGACAAGAAGTACAGTATCTGAACCCCTACTACTCAAAACTGAGCATTTGCAAGCTCTGGTGAAGCTGAAAGAATCTATCCTAACTGCTCCAGTCTTAGGAATCCCAGATTATTTCAAAGAAGTCCAACTTTTTGTAAATGAGACCAAAGGGATAGCTTCTGGGATACTTACACAAACTCTGGGACCAAATTTTAGACCTATTCCATATTATAGTTTCCAGTTGGACCCAGTAGTTGCAGGAATGGTTCCATGTCTCAAAGGCATTGCTGCTGTTGCACTGCTAGTACAAAAAAATCATCAGATTTAATGTTAGGGTCCCTATTATCAGTGTTCTGTGCTCACCAAATTGAGTCACTTTTATGTAAATATCACACACAATTGTTTACAGACCAGAGGCTTTCTCAGTATAAGATTATTCTCTTGAGTAATGAAAATATAAGATTGAAAAGGTGTGATGCGTTAAATCCAGCCACACTGTTACCTGATCTGTCAATGAATGGTGAGCCTTTGCACGAGTATGAGTATAATGAAGTTCATTGAACAGCCTAGGTCAGATTTAAAAGATGTTCCAATTCAGAATCCTGACCTAGAACTGTTTACCAATGGATCGTCTTACTTACACAATGGGATTTGTTACATGGTGTAGCAGTAGTCACAGAGAATGAAACTCTGTGGTATGCATCTCTGCCTAGTAATATTAGTGCCCAAGGAGCGGAATTGGTGGGAGTAATGGAAATGTGCAGATTTACAGAGGGCAAAAGTGTAAACATATATACAGACTCTAAATATGGGTTTTCAGTGTGCCATGTAATGAGTGCAATCTGGAAGAACTAGGGGTTTGTAACAACTGGAGGTAAATAGCCCATGCAAAGATAATCACAGATTTGCTGGAAGCAATACAGAAACCCAAGCAAATTGCTGTAATCCATTGCAAAGCACATGGCTTTGGGAAAGATACTATATCTAGGGGTAATTATAGAGCTGACATGACAGCCAAATTTACGGCTCGAAGAGCTCCAGCCTATGTAATGATTCTCTCAGTCATTGAGTCAGATAATCTAACCAAAGCTTACAAGGACTCAGAGATTCAGGCATAGAAAGAAAAGTTTGGAGCAAGGAAAGTGAATGACATCTGGGTTGCAGACACAGGAAAACCAATCTTACCAAAGGAGTTCTATTACCATGTTTGTAATGCTATCCATGGTAAAGGACACTTTGGAATCCAAAGCTTAATCAGTAGTGTTAGAAGGCAGTGGCTAGCACTGGGAATAACATCAGTAGCAAATAGAGTCTGTAGCAAGTGTTATATCTGAATGAAATTCAACCAGGGTATATTTAAGAAGAAAGGGTTTGGGGGCAGACCTTTGGCTTATACCCCTTTTGAAAATCTGCAAATAGATTATATAAATATGCCCAAATCTGGAAAGTACAAATACTGTTTAGTGTTGGTAGACTGACTTACACATTGGCCTGAAGCTTTTCCATCAGCTAAAAATATGGCAGGGTTTGTGATGAAGATATTGCTAAAGGAAATAATTCCTAGATTTGGTGCTCTTGTTACCATAGACTCAGACCGTGGAAGTAATTTCACCCAAGAAGTCCTGGGAAGGGTTTATGAGAATCTAGGGATAACAGGGAGATTTCATACAACTTACCATCCATAGAGCTCTGGACAAGTTGAGAGGTTAAATAGAGAGATAAAATCAATTGTGGGAAAACTTTGTTCAGAGACTCATTTGAAGTGGCCAGAAATTCTTCTTCTACCACTTTTCTAAATCCAAATTACACCCAGGGCAGATATCCATATTTCTGCTTTTGAAATGCTATATGGCCATGCTCCATTACAAGCTAAAATGTGTAAACCAGCTTTTGTCTCTATGCTGGGAGGAGACATTCAAATAGCTTCCTACATAACATCATTACAGGAGAGATTAAAAGAGCTTCATCAAATGGGATTATTGCAACAATTTGGGCCATTATATTATTCACTACACAATATTAAAACAAGAGACTCAGTATATATTAAGAACTTTAATAAGATATCACCCACACAAGAAAGTTGGAGTGGACCTTTCAGGGTTATTTTAATAACACCTTCTGCAATCAAAATCTTAGAAAAAGAACCATGGGTGCACTGTTCACATGTCAAATCTGCTCATAGTAAAGATAGTGAAGGAGAAACAGAGACAGAGATAGATTTAGGAGAGGGAGAAGGAGAGGAGACTGAAAATGATTACTTTGAGGAAAGCTGAATGATTCATCAGGCAAATCAAAAAGTACATGTGGAGGAGATGATCTAGTGGAAGAGGAGTTTAAAAAGCCCATAGGAAAAGCTGGAAAGCAAGACAACAGCAGGAAAGAGCAGAAGAGATGGATAACCTGCAGCTGACAGGACAGCAGAGACCGTAAGGATTTTTGTACAGAAGAAGATCAGATGAGAACTGGAGATTTGTAAGATAAACTGTGTCATATAACAAAAAAAACACTTTCACATGTAGGACATACATAGAAGAAGGAAGAGACCCATCAGACAAGATGTGAAGAGGAAATATGAAGTCTGGAGTAAGTATTTTGCATCCAACACACACACATTTAGGTTACATGTTCCACAAACTGTGTAATATCTATGTTTTGAAGACTGTCTATGTAGATAAATGGAAGCCTTTGGAAAAGAATTGAGATAATAGTTACCTAGTTAGGTCTTAGGTCCATAAGGGCTTATCTAAATAGAAAGTCTGGTTGAGATATTCTATTTTGATAACATCAGGGAATAGATAGGGATCATAATAAAGATTAGTATAGGAACATACATTAAATGATTACATATTATACACATGAAACTATATAATTCTATACATACTTATAAAATAGTTATAACTTATGTACACATGTGCATATATGTTAGTGATTACATGTATGTATAAGCTGTGATGTTCATAGTTGCTGCAAAGCAGAAGTTTTACAGATTTGTACATATATGTAGATATATGTGGATATATATAAATATATGTATAGATTATATAAAATAATGATGTGATTGGTCAAATGATGGACATTCTTAGATTTGTAATATAGAATACTTAGTTCACAGTTCAATTTGGGAAATTTGGTTGTCTGTATTAGCAATAGCATTTAGCATAGAAAGATTTGTTTTGAAATTGCTCAGATTGGTTTTTTTAGAAGGCATTTTGCATAAATTTAGTTTTAGTCAGATACGTTGTGTTCTTTGTAAAAGCTTATGCTCCATCGTGTTTATTGTATTTTTTTAAAGATAGAATTAATTTTGTATTAGATTGGCATCATAGTTTTGATAGCAAACTGGTTTTGCAGAGTGTTGTTGAGATGTTTAACTTTTGGCAACATAGCATTTTTTATTCTTAGTAGGATATATTTACATTGCTTAACTTGTTTTGTTTGCAAATGTTGTGTTGTGTTGGAACTTTGTAACAGTTTATTGTAAATCCTGTTCCCTTCCCTTTCTTTCCTTTGTTTGAGTTCCTAGAATAGGAAAGATAAGTTAGGAAGTATAGATTGTTTGTTATTTCGGGGTTAGACTGTAGAATAAGTAGGTTTAAGGACTCAAGGTAAGTTATTGGTACGGAGAAGACAACACTAATTTTTTCCAAAATTTCCACAAAGCGGGGAATATAAAAAGGAAATAGAAAGAATGGAAAAGTTGCAGAGGGTTTGGGCATTTGCAAATGACTTGCAAAGGAGAGCTGGCACACGAGAGGAACTAAATGAGTGGAGGTTCTGGAATGACAGGACCAGGTAAGAGGAGACATGGAGATTCCAAGGGGCTTGGTGGAGCTCTGGAGACCACTGAGCAGGAGCTTCCTTCCTGTGGCCATCTTTGGATCAAGCTAGAGAAAGAAGCTGTGTTCCTGACTTTCCTTGGAGGTTTCCCAAATCTCAAGGAGCCTGCCCTGAGCCTAATCCAGATCCTGTGACCTTTTCTCGCCTTTATCAACATCTCCATCTATTCTGTGTGAGCTGCCAAGGACCCAATCTCTATCTTGCCTAACAGAGCCAGACCACCTGGACTCTGGCCTTTTGGGCCTTCTAGCCAACTCATCTGCCTGGACTTTACTGACCCTGTTTATTCAGTGGACCAGTTAGTGCCAGGGTAGGGAGCTAGAAAAATCATAGGCAGACAGAGAGAGTAAATAGAGTAGCCCAATTTATTGGGAACTAAGAGACCTTTGCAGGTCAGAAGGGGGGAGGAATTAGAACTGATAAGAGTTGGGGATCTCTAGTTTCCCTGGTCCCCAACCCATCCTGAGTTTATCAAATAAACCAAGATCTGTTTTTTACATCCATCTGAGCAGTCAGATTGTGTTGTCTGCAACCCACAGGCCTGAGGCCCACCACTTGGCTCCATGTGTGCTGACCACATCAGGTCTACAGCATTGGTCCAAGAGACTTTACAAGGTTCCCTCACTTACTTATTTCAGTAGCCCTAACTGTTCCCAAGTCTCCAACTGCCCACTGGACTTCTCTGTGTGAATCCGATTCAAACTTTGTAGAGGGACATGGTGATGGGAACCCAGGGAAGATTCTGGGTTTCCCTCGGCCCTCTCTTCCTACCTCACCTAGGATTTTGACTCCCTGGGTACCATTTTTGTTCTTTCCTTCTCAAGTCAAAGGTAATGACTTCTTTGCAAGGAAATCAGAAACAAAATAGGGTGTGAGTAGTCCTAGCTTCCCTCTATCATCTGCTAACTTGACCCCATTCTTGGAATGCATTAACCCTAAATGCCCTCATTCCTCTGGTCCCCACAATAGTGTTGTCATCCTTCAAAGTCCCACGTGCTGTCGTTGTTCCTGAGGAATTCTGGGTGACTCCTCGTCCCCCTGGAAATTTCCCAACCTAGAAGGGCAGGTGGAAAGAAAGAGCTAGGTGTGTCGGTCTCAGCTGGAATGGCCGGTAGCAACGCGGGTGTGGTGGTGGGGTGTTTCTGGTTTGCTGCCGGTTTAAATATTAAAACTGCAATGACTTACTTTAAAAATCCAAAAATTGTCCAGTACACCCACTTTGCAGGCGAGAAAGCTGAGTCCAGGAGGATGAAGTGATTTGATCATGAGAGCTAATGGCAGACTTAGGAGCAGAATTCTCCCAGGCCCAAGTCCCTTTCCTCAACAATTGCTATTGCTCTCTTTCCCCTAATTACTTTGACTTGCCTTTGTCTAGATTTGCTATTTATTTATGTGAGTACATTTTATTTCCTCTGATAGAATGTGGGCTCCCACAGGACCGGGCCTGTTGTATTCTTCGTACATGTGCCCCAGCACAGTGCTTGGCACACAGAGTGGAAGGCTCGTGAGTGCTCATTGAATGACAGGATCAGACTGGACAACCAAACCTCTTGGAAGGATCCATGTGAGAGTCCCAGAAGCCTCGGGCCCGAGCTGGAAGCCCCTCCACAATATCCTAGCACCAAACTTAGTCCAAGTTGGCCTCTGGGTCTTCTCTTCTTCCTCCAGCCTGGTCTCCCAGGCCTTCTCAGGGCCTCCTTTTTCCTCAGGGCAGTCACGGCCTGGGTGCATTTGCAGAGGAGGAAGGGACGTGTTGAGAATGATCATTGGTTTGGATCCGAAGGGGGACACTTTACTTAGCAGCGAGAGATGCAGGAGGGAGCTTCATCCCTGAGACTTTTAGGGCTTTGGGGTCCCCTGATGAAACACGTGGCCTGCTGCCCTCCCTCCCACCAAACACGGATCTGGCCAGAGCCTCTGCTTGGCCCTCTGGGGGTCACCATTTTGTCCATATCATCCAGGACAGGTCAAGCATGTCCTGAGAGTCATCTCCATCAGATTCTTGGGGCTCCCCAACTTGCCCAAATCCCTCAGAGAGAGAAGCGCCTTGAGCCACCTTCCCCAGGCGGGGACTTCCCCAACACTGCCTAGCTCAGAGCAGGGGCTCCCCAGGGCCCAGCGCCCCCCCTCAGCCCTGGTGCTGCTTGATCACAGGAGACGCTGCCTCCCTCGTGTTGACTCAGGGCTGGGTCCCCTTGAGCTGAAGCGGAGATGTCAGGACATGGATTGAGGACACGGCTGCTCACGCACACCCCAGGGGTTGCTCAATGGTTACCTTTGTTCCTGAGAAGTGACAGACGTTTGCCCTTCCGGCCCAAGCCCAGCCCTACGGAAGAGGATCCCAGGCTTCCCTAGAGGCTGGGAGGGACCTCAGAGTTTGTACAAACCCTACATTTTGCAGAGAGGCCCTTGGTCAAGGCCCCAGAAAGGACCTCTCAGTAGGGGTTGACCTGGCCAGAGGCTGGCATCCTCCCAGAGCTCAGGGTCACAGCCAGACAAACCCTGTGATTCTTCCCTCCACTCTGGGGGAAGCAGAGGAGAAGCAGCCCCAAGCACTGCCCTCTGGGAGGCCGCAGACTAGGGGAGACAGAAAAGTCTAGCCTGAGGACCCCCGGATCAGGGCAATGGAGTGAGACAGATGCGGGACTCCCTGGGCTCAGAGGAGGGCGAGAAAGAAATAGATGGGAATCAGGGCAGGTTTCCTGGAAGAGGCAGCCTACTGGGGTGGGCTTCAAAGGCCTGCAAGTTGTGGGAGGGGGCATTGCTATGGTGGGAAGTCCCTTGGATTGGTGGTAGAGGGTGGGATAGATGCAGATAGATGTGCAGGCTGGGCCTGCTTGGCTGTTTGAGGGCCAGCTGGAAAAGGCAGCCTTCTTAACTCCGCTCTAGGACAGGCCTGGCCTGGGCCCTGCGAGACCCTCCTCTGGAGCTGAGGCTGGCTCTCTGGGCCCCAGGGTCCTCCTCTGTGAGCTGGGGCCAATGCCCACACCTTGTGACCCTCATGTCCAAACCATGGTCGTTACAAAGATGGGGGCCTGTGGCCCACTCAGAGGTGTGAGGGGGAAGAGGAAGGAGGAACCTTTGACTGTGTCTTGGCCCAGCCTAAGCTCCCTGAGCCCAGGCCCTGTGGGGTAGGAAGTTCCACCCAAGCCAAGTGGGGCCACCCAGCCCCGCCCTAGGAGCCGCCCTCTCCCAAGGGGCATAAACAGCCCAAGCCTCAGAGAGAGTGGGGCAAGAGGGGAAGACCTGGCTTCTGGGAGGCAGGAGACAGCTCTGGGTGAGCCAGCCCTGAAAGGATGGGGACGCAGAGAGGGGGATGTGGATGCAGAGAGGGGGATATGGGCTCAGACAAGGGGTCAGAGGCTCAGATGCAGGGTCAGGGGCTCAGAGAGGGGGATGTGGGCTCAGACAAGGGGTCGGGGGCTCAGAGAGGGGGATGTGGGCTCAGATACAGGGTCAGGGGCTCAGAGAGGGGGATGTGGGCTCAGACAAGGGGTCGGGGGCTCAGAGAGGGGGACATGAGGGCTCAGAGGAGATCAGGGTTTAGAGAGAGGGATGCAGGCTCATCCTCACGGAGGGAGTTAGGGGCTCAATATGGGGTCAGGCCCAGGGGTCTCTGCTTTCAGCACCTATATAAATAACTCCTCCATCCCTCTGGCCCAGGAACAATGGCAGCAGTGACTCAGGTCAGCTTGGGCCTCATCATCTTCCTGCTTTCAGTGCTGCCCATTAGTCCAGGAACAGTGAAGAAGCGGGTAAGCCCCTGGGTTCTTGGTGTCTTAGCCCTGAAGAGCTTATCCCCGTCCTCACTGTCCTTTCTGCATCGCTGCAGGCAGTGTGAGCTCTCTCCTCTCCCCCTGGCCTGGCCCTCCATGGCCCCTTTCTTCCCAGACCTCAGCTTCCTCTCCGAGCCCTCTCAGGAAGGCATCGCCTCTGGCTGCTGCGTGCTGACTGCCGGGAAGCTCAGAACACTTGTGGCCCCGGGTGCCAAGAGCCCGAGGAGGGGCTGGGCCTAGCCTGGTGACAGACCTGGGGGCCCCTTGGCTGCCAGCTCATAGATTCCTTGGGCTTTATGCCAGGGAAAGACTGAGCGCTTTCTAGGCTACGTGATACCTTATTTCTCAGGTGATTCATCATTGGCTCTGGTTGCCAGGTTGTAAGTGAATAATGGGGTATAGTATAGCACAGCCTGGGGTGCTTGGGTACTGGTGGACACGTCCAGCCTTCCTTCCCCCTGGGCTTTGGGCCTCAGTTTCCTTACTTGTCCAGTTGGGGAGCCCTGGAGAGAGGCGTACTATCTGCTCCCCAAAGTCCCTTGGGGCTCTCCTGTCATAGGACCCTGAGCCCCCATCTGGCCGAGAGGCTCGCTCCTTGGTTTGTAGCCTGGGCCCGGCTTGGACCTCAGAGAACCCAGAGCCTCCCCCAGGAGGCACCACACTGCCACCTGAATGAGGAGCGTCTCCCCAACATCCCAGCCGCATTTCTGCCAACTGGTCCTCCTGCTTTCCCTGTCGGGCCATGAGGAGACAGCCCAGACCCTGGGACGGCTCTCGTCCTGAGGAAATGTTTCCTGACCCGGCAGGCTTCTGCCTCTGCCCCCCGACAACTCCTGCTCACCCTCTGCGCCAAGCAGAACGAGGCAATTCCCTCCCCGACTCGCCAGGCCTTTGAGGGGAGAATATAGCCGGCGTGGAGCCCCAGGCGTCCTCTCCAGCCACAGCCCCCTCCGCGGGGACAGCTGCTCCTTCCAGAGCCTTCTCTGGACAAGCCGGGGCACCCAGGACAGAAGGGCCCCTGCCTGGGACTGCGGGTGGTGGGAGCCTCGCCTCCCTTGGCCTGGATGCTCCGGGGGCCCCCTCACCCCACCCCACCCCACCCCACCGGTGCATCCCGAGAACGCGTGAGCCTTCTTGGCTGCCCATCCCGCTGCCCACTCTCTGGCGTGGCATCTAGCCAGGCCGTCAGCTCTGTCCGGCTGCCCTGGCCCTGTCTTCCACTCGAGAGGTTGATTGTTTTGAACCCGGGTGCCAGGCTGGCCCTCTCAAATTGCGTCTTCTTAAGTACAGCCCAACATCTATCTCCCTCGGTATCTGCCATCTACCGTGTCATCTGCCGCGGCTGCCATCCCTCTCAGCCTGCCAGCTGATAAAAGCGCCAAATGGCCCCAGCCAAGCAGAGATCTCTGGGGCTTTCCACTTCCAAGATGACCTGAAGAGAAGGGAATAAGCATTTATTAAGCCCCTACTGTGTGCCGGGCATTGTGGCATTCCAAAGATCCTCTCATTTTACATCAAGTTATTAATAACTAGTCTTTAGGCCTGACTGTGCAACCAGTCCTGGATGCATCTGCCTGGGCCGTGGCCGGGCCATGGTCGAGGGGTTTCCTCGGGGCTGGGGGGACGCTGAGTATCTGGTGCTTGGATTTCGTCATGACATTTGTCAAGGTCTCTGCTGCTGCTGTGCTTGTGGACAGAGGGGCGATCAGGTGGAGGGACGGATCCTCTGACCCACACAGAGCCACTGAGTCCATGCCGCCTTGAAGGCGGGCCCTTAACGGAGGGTGCCAGAGACCTGTGCTTTTTTAAATGTATTTTTATCTTAAACCATTACCTTCCATCATGGAATCAATAGTGTGTAATGATCCCAAGGCAAAAGAGCATTGGGGGTTAAGTGACTTGCCCAGGGTCACACCACTAGGAAGTGACTGAGGTCAGATTTGAACCCAGGACCTCCCATCTCTGGACCTGGCTATCTACTGAGCCCACCCAGCTTCCCCCCACCCCCAGCCTGTCTTACCGTCTTTATCCACAGCTTCAATGAGGGCTGAGAAGGCAGAGCCATTAGACTGGCCAATGAGGCAAAGGATCATTGTGAGGGAGAGAACTCGAGTGTGTTGGCTGACAGAACCAAGATCCAGAGGGACAAGAATAACGAACAGGCCAGGCTGACCAAAGTGAGATTTAATGGAGAAAAGTGTGAAGTTCTCCCTTGGGTGCCAAAATTCATCTTCCCTAGTACAAGGTCAAGGAGGCGTGGTGAGAGCCCAGGGTGATAGGAAAAGATCTGGGTACGAGTCGGGGTGGGACATTGCGGCCCCTGTGTCCTGAGTACTGGACCCAGGCCCTGGCCTCACCACATCTTGGGCTGGGCCAGAGCACACCCCAAAGAGGGCAACCAGGGGTGGAAGGAGAGGGACTGATCAAGGTCTGGGGGATGGTTAGCCTAGAGAAGAGAGAACATGGGAGAAAGAGGACGTGGCAGCTGTTTCCAAGGGTGACTTGGGGAAGAGGAACTGTTTTCCCTTTTTGCTTGGTCCCAGAGGACAGAACAACGGGGAAAATGGCCAAAGTGAAGATTTAGGTGTTGGAGAAACTTCCTTGTCATTTAAAGCTGCCCTCAAGTAGTGTAGACTGTCTTGGGAGACACTGGAGCTCCTCTGGAACCTCCACTGGCTCCCTATTGCCTCCAGGATAAAATACAAACTACTCTGCTCAACATTCAGAGCTTGACTCTAGGTCACCTTCCCAGGTTGATTACCTCTTTATAGGCTTCACACCCAGCCCCAATGGCACATTCCTTAGACACCACATGCCAAGTGGTTGTCTCCATGTCTTTGCCCAGGATGTTCAGCCTCTCCCCCTCCTCCATCCTGAAATGGTCTGTCTCTCTGTCTCTCTCCCCTCTGTCTCTCTGTCTCTTTTTGTCTCTTGTCTCTCTGGCTCCTCTCTCTGTCTCTGTTTCTTGTCTCTCTGTCTCTCTCCTCTCTCTTTGTCTCTGTCTCTCTTCTCTCTCTTCTTCTTATCTCTCTCTCCTCACTATCTCTCTCTCTTTTCTCTCTGTCTCTCTCCTCACTATCTCTCTGTCTCTGCCTCTCTTTGTCGCTTGTCTCTTTCTTGTTGTCTCTCTCTGTCTCTCTGTCTCTCTCTCTCCTCGCTATCTTTGTCTCTCTCCTCTGTCTGTCTGTCTCTGTCTCTGTCTCTCTCCTCTCTCTGTTTCTGTCTCCTTTCTGCCTCTCCCTCTCCCACACACACAAGGAAGCACCTGATAAAAGGCATGTTTGAGAGACTGGTTTCAGTAGTCACTAGTTGACCAACTGGGGCCTTGAAGTGGGGTCTGTTGCTCAGGTATGGAAGGACTCGGTGTCTTCTGTCATCCCTTCCACCTGGGAGACGGAGATTTTGTGATTCTGTCTCCCAGGTGGCATAGTGAGTGGTTGCTGGGCTTGGCAAAAATTCTAATTCTCTCTCAGACACTTATAGGCAGAGAGACTCTGGGCAAGTCACTTCACCTTTTTGCTTCAGTTTCTTCATCTGTAAAATGGGAATGATGCCTCCCCAGGTCACCTTGAGGATAACTGAAGTAGGTAACCTTTGCAAACTTGAAGGTGCTCTAAGGATTAGCTCTTATTATTGTTGTCTTGCTGGTGTCCTGCTTTACCAGTTTGGTAATTTAGTCAGAAAAGGAAATCTGATTAGCCCCCAGGCTAATCACCTGTTGTTGTTTTAATAGAAACTTTACCTTCTGTCTTAGAATCAATTGATTTACACAGTTAGGAAGAGTCCGAAGCCAGATTTGAACCCAAGACCTCCTGTCTCTAGGTCTGGCTCTCTATCCACTGAGCCACTCAGCTGCCCTGCACCTTTTGTGGATGACGTCCTGCTCCTCCTCCATGGTCACCAACTACATCTTTAAAAACCTGCAAAAATTTGACCCGGAGTCCAGATCCCTGGCCTCTACTTTGTAGACTCTGTAGACTCTTCTTTTCTTTCTAGTGCCCTCTCCAAAGCTGGGCCACCTCTCTGCTCTCCATGTTTTTCAGGGCTCCCTGAGCGAGGCTCAGCAATTGCTTTGGAGGGTCTAGCATTTTTCTAGGAATCAGTCAAGTTCCCTGGCCTGGATTTTGCTGACTCCTTGACCTTCCAACTTTAAAAAATCAGGACCACGTTTACCCTTCCCCTCAGAGATCATGGATCCATCGCTCAGTCATTGGAGCAGTGCCCAAGAGCCTCAGCAGGAGCCATGGAGACGTCTCACTATGGGCGTCTTTCTCTTGGGCTTGTTTTGTTTTTAACTGGCCTTTTTCTGTTCTCTCCTTTCCAATACAAAGAGCATTCTCTTGGGTAGAGAAAATCAATCAGAAGAAAAAGTAGCTGAGCTACAGTGACAAGCCTAGAGCCAGCAAGACTTGAGTTCAAATCCAGCCACAGACACTAACTGTGTGACCCTGAGCAATTCACTCTATCCTGTTTGCCTCGGTTTCCTCATCTGTCAAATGAGCTGGAGAAGGCAATGGCAAACCACTCTAGTATCTTTGTTGAGAAAACCCAAATGGGGTCACAAAGAGTCAAATATACCTGAAAACAACAGGACAACAAACATTCTGCCTTTCCTCCATCTTCTGTTGTTTTCACCCCATCTGTCTCAGAGAGTAGGCTTGACCTCTCTCTGGTCCACTTCTTTCCCCAGCCTCACTGAGAAGGACCTTTTTGATTATCTGCTTTTCTTGTCAGCCACAGTCCATTCTAAGCTTCAGCATTCTCACCACGGTGCCTACGAGTACTTGTATTCCTCTTGTGCCCGCCTTCCTATCTCTTCTTTCTCTTTAAACTCAAAGTTGGTCAGGGAGTCCAAGATGGCTTCACAGCTATCTCTTTAGATAACCCTACTTTTGCTCCTCAACAAGATCGTTTCTCTTTGTGTCTTCTTGAGACTCTCTCATCCCTCTTAGACTTGACTTCCCGTGTAGAACTCTCATCCCTACCATTCCATGCGCCTTCTCTCTGTGCCATTGGACATGTGCTCGCTCTCACAAAACCCCAGTGAACATCAGGCTGGCCCCAGCTTTCCTCTCTCTCAGCCACTCTAAGAGGAAGTAGCCACATCCCTTGATGTTTCGTGGGTATCTCTTCCTGCAAGAAGAAAGGCCCGGCTCCTTTTGTTGTCTTCTCCATTGGTCAAAGGGTGAGACTGTCATTAAAGACAAGCATTCGTTAGCTGTTCTTTGGGCAGAAAGATGGTGGCAACAGATGACTAGACAACTGAAGTTCTCCATCACCAGGTAGATGTCTCTTTCTTACTCTAACTGACCACGTGTAGCTTATCTTGCAGCATTCTCCATCCATCCCACCAGCCTGCTCAGGGAAGTAGAGAGAGAGCCCCGGTGGGGTCCACCCACATCCTCTTATTTATGTTCATGGATGCAGCACTGGCATGTAAAAAATGGGATGAACTGGGTTGGCAGTCCAGGAAGGAGAGGGGATTAAATTCTCTCTGCATAGGCAGAGGGACGGAGGGACAGAGAGACAGAGGGACAGAGAAACAGAGACAGAGAACAGGCTAGTCCCAAAAAAGTAGGCTAGTCCCTGCCCTTAAGGAACTTATATTCTAATGAGGAAAATGACACATAAAGGGCAACTAGATAAGGGCGAATGGGGTGTCGGGGTCCCGACAGAATGGTGTGGTACGGAGATGGCTGGGCATCTGCATTTGGTCTGCTTCTTGGCAGTATACAAGCCCCATCTCTTCTCTCTCAAACTCAGGGCAAAATTCACCTGCTCTCCAAACATCACAGTGTCCCCCTGCAGCAGAGCGGGGCAGGTCAGCCCTGTGTGCTTGCAGTACGTAGGCAGGTTCTCAGCCTCCCAAGGCCACCCCTGCCATGTTGGGGCAATTTCCATCCATCACTGGAATTCCTGAAACGCCACTCAGCCTCTCCAGCCACTCCCCTGGGGTGGGTAGGCTGCAAGAGCTGGTGCCCCCGGCTGGCAGTGCCATGCAGCAGACACCAATACCTTGATTCCTTCCACAGGTGCTAATGAAAGCTGCAAAGCTGAAGAGTCAAGGTCAGCCCCAGGGCCCTGGGCTGGGGCTGGGAGGGCCTGGGTGGTGGGGGGAAGGCGGGGGGAGGAGAGGGAGGCTCCCGGGGAATCCTCCAGTTCTAAGCAGTGAATCTAAAGGTTAGAATGGCAGGAACCCATGACTGTAAGCCTGATTGGGATGAGAGCTGGACTCTTAACTTGAACCCAAGCCCAGGTGTAGCTCTATAAATGACTGTCCTCTGGGCAGCAAGATGGGACTGCCGAGGTCAGGGCAAGGGAGGAGAGTCAGTCAGGAGGGACGGTGGCCATTCTCCCTAATGAGCTTGCCTCAGCCATTACTCTCCTATGCAGAGTGGGACAGTAACTCCTGTCTAACTTCCTTAATACACAAACACACCAGTTTCCTCAGAAGTCTCCTCCAGAAACCCATCCATTTCCCCCTTCTTTCATAAGAACCCTAGTTCTAGATTCTGAGTTCCCAAGGTGGAACCCCAACTCTACCATTATATCCCCATGTGGCTCTGGTCAAGTCTCTTCCCATCTGAGGGCCTCCGCTTCTGCCCCTTGTAAGTGACATTGGCCAGGACCTCTGAGGGCCCTGGTCCTCTCCATCTGAGGCTGTGATCTGACAGGAGACCAGGGAAGACTCAGAGCTCCCGTCCTGACTCTTAGATTGGTTTGGCGAGCCAGAGTGGCTGGGTGTGAAGCTAGATGGGAGAATCAGTATAGGCAGACCCTCTCTCTCACCATCCCTCACACTGGACCAGAGTCTTCAGAACACTCCGTTCTGCCTCTCTGTCCCCTGCAGGGAAGGACTGCTCCCAGATCTGGGTGGATAATCCAAAGGCCCCAAGCGGTGTCTATGCCATAAAGCCCGATGGGGCCCCAGCTGTCTTCCAGGTCAGTCAAAAAGCGTTTATTAAGTCACCATTATGTGCCAAGTCCGGTGCTAGGCTTTCCAGTGCTAAACACAGGACCTTGCATTTGACCCTAGAGAGGGCCCCCTGGGGCCTCTTTGGCAGCTGAGTGGGGAATGCATTGGAATAGAGAGAAATTCAAGGCAGGGAGGCCAGTTCGAAGGCTCTTGTCATCGTCTGGATGAATGGAGACGAGCTGAGTAAGGCAGGGGGCAGAGTGGCTTTGAGTGGAGGGAAGGGGAGTGCAGATAAGATCTGGCAGCAGGTTAGACTTGTGGGGCTATGAGGCTGTCACCCTGGCACTGAGCCTGGTGACTGAGAAGATGGTGTCCCCCTAACAATATAATTAGGAAGGAGAGATGGCTTGAGGGGGAAGATGGACCTTGTTTGGGGCACGATGGATTCCAGGAGTCCAGTTTGAGATGTCTAAGCAACAGTCGGTGACTCTGGTGACTCGTGACTGCAGCTCAGGAGAGAGATGAGGCCTGGACAGGCCAGTGTGAGGATCTGCCCGAGCCACCAGGCCTGAAGAGATTCTCCCGGGGAAAGCCTAGAGTGCAAAGGGAAGAGGAGCCCGAGCAAAGCTGGGGAGGAGGCGTGTGCTCACTGAATGGCCTCGATATTTTCCAGCCAAATATGAGGCAGGATTCTCATTTGAGAGGGTTGGGAGAGGAGGAACTCTGGGAGCACAGAGGAAGGATAAGCCGGTGTGCGGAGAATGGGAGACCAGATCTATCAGGCATGAATGCGAGGTGGTGGCGAAGGCCCAGTGGACATGAATATGAATCTGCTTTGGGCCCAGAAGCATGATTTCATGATTGTCTTCAGCCCTTTTCAGCAGCGCAGAGGTGGAAGCTGATTCAAGTAATCCAAGGAGTGTAAGGAATGGTCTAGGGGTCCTCGGAGGGGAGAAGCACTGGACAGACAAAAGGAGTGTGGGTGGGACACTGGCCTGACACTGTCTAGCTGCATCTCTTTGATCAAGCCCTCTCCCATCTCTGAGACTCAGTTTCTTCCACTGTAAAGGGAGAGTGGTATTCTTTGCTTGCCTCATAAGAGGGCTGAGAGGAGTCTTTTAGCTCTTGGAGTGTCATAGAAATGAGAAACATTTTCCATCATGATCTGTAAAAGCTCTGGAGGGGAAGGAGTGGGCTTGGATTCCAGCGTGGCATCTGAAATCAGACATTAAGGAAGCCTTCTTGTCTGGGAAGCCTGGAAGCAGGGGCAAAGAAGTCTGAGCCAAGTCGGCTTAAAGGAGGCTGGGGGATGGAGGGAAGGAATCCCCCCTTCCACCTCCCATGTGCCTTGTGATCCACCAGGTTTACTGCGACATGAGAAAAGATGGCGGCTGGACAGTCTTCCAGAGGCGGACTGGGGGCAATGGCAAGCCTTTGGAGTTTAACCGGCCCTGGAGGGAGTATGATCAAGGCTTTGGGGATGTGGAAGGTGAGGAAGCTGGAGAGTTCAAGGATCTGCCTCACCACCATTTACTCCTGAATGTCTCCTAATAATGCATGGGGACATGATGTGGCTAAACCGTAGAGTTGGGGGTATCCCCGAAGGAATAATCGGAGCATTGGATAATTGTGGATAATCTCTAAGGCAGGGAACAACCTCTGACACCCTCCCCTCCCCAAACCAAACCTGAAGAATATTGGATAATCTTTGGAACAAGGGACAAATTGTCTCATCGCTCCATCCACCCCCGAGCCTTGGATAATTGTGCATAATCTGGTAGGCAGTGCTGCCTCCCCAAGCAGGATCATCCAAAACAATAGATACACAGTCCCAAAGCAGGAAATCCCCCACAGAAGTGGGCCACTAGAACGTCTCCCCAATACTCCCACTGAGGACGTGGCTATGCCAACCACCAGCCAGCATTTCTGATTGGGATTTGGGATACGCCTTGGTCCCTCAACTAGCTGGTTTGGGCTTGTGCACCCCTACAGTCAGAGGAGCCGCCTAGAGAAGCCAGTCTGGGATAGGGTGTTTGCTACAGGCAGTCAAGAGCTGGTGGGTGGGAGGCGAGCCTGGATGAAGAGAGTTCCAGATGAGGGGACGGTCAAAGCCCAAAGTGGCTGGAGTGGCAATGGGAAATGACAAGATCGGACACCTAGAGGGACTTCCTGCCAGTGAAGGCAGCCAAGACAGGTGCCCTTTGGAGCCAGGGGAGCCCTCTCCCTGTTGCCCTAGGAATGGCTGTGGGGGCTGGGCTTGACTGGGCCATGCTCTCCCCTTTGGGCTTCTGTGACGAGGGTTCCTCTCCCTTGTAGGTGAACACTGGTTGGGCCTAGAAAAAATTTATCTCCTGACACACCAGCCTGGTGTCCTTGCCCAGCTGCGTCTAGATTTGCACAACTTCCAAAACGAGAGCCGCTATGCCCAGTACAGTTCCTTTCAAATCAGCGACGAGGCCAGTTTCTACCGCCTGAGCCTGGGCAGGTACTCGGGAAATGCAGGTGAGCCCCATTCTGGTGGGGGAGAGAGATATGGTCAAATTCAGCAGTGATTAAGCTCCTACTGTGTGCAGGGTCTTGGGTATAGCATGGGGGTGGTAGGCACTCCAACAAATACTTATTAGTCCATCCACTCATTAGATGTTAATGCATTTATTCATTTAATCCTTTAGATTCATTCTGTGAGCATTTATTAAGCTCCTACTTCGTACAGAGTCCCCAAAACTTAGCGTGGGAGAGATACAAGTTTGCTTGTGTAGCTCCCAATCAAAATAATAATAAGGCCAAAACACAAAGAACTATGGAGTACATTGATAAGCATGACAGGGATCAGAGGAAGAAAGCCATTACTTAGGAGGAAATCTCCAAGGGCTTCCTGGAGGAGATAACATTTGTGTTGGGCTTTAAAGGATGGGCAGAAATTGAGCAGATGAAAAGAGAAGGGATAACATTCTGGATATAAGGCAGGACATTGGGGCAGTTGGGGGTGGGGAAGGGCAGGCAAAGGGTCATCCAGTTTGGCTGGAGTAGAGTGTGGAGCATGAAATGAGCTGAGGCGATAAGGAAAATGTTTCTTGTAGCCATAGTGTGACAAAGACGGGATAGCACATTCGCTGCTGGAGGCAGGATGTGACACACAGAGAAGGCAGAACTGGTTTTGTTTTGCTTCTCTTTTATCTGAGAAGGAGGGTGATCTTGAGCTGAAAAAAGTAAAACAAAACTAATGGGGAGTGAGGACAGAACTTCAGTAATGAGACAATAAGAGTGCCTGATCGTCCCAGTGAAGTCAGTGGGGGCCCAAGTGATCCGAGAATGAGAGAGGGCGGATGTCTGGATGAAAAAGAGAGACGAAACGGTTTTCCTTCTGCCAAAATTCTAGAGCGTGTTTTTTAAAGGGATGTTTAGTGAATACACAGAAAAGGAAGCAGCGACCTCAAAGAGCCAGGATGGGCAGATTAACTTCCTTCCTTCTTCTTTCTTTAAGGCAGTAGATAAGGAGAGTTCTAGAGCTACCATTAATCTAGATTTTAACTGAGCATTTGACAGACATTTAGGTTAAGGAAAAGGAATGTAGGCTAGATGCTAACATCGTACCATGGATTCAGAACTGATGCTCAGCCTTCCTAGAAATCTATAGTAGAGTTCCCTCAGGATCTGTCCTTGGTCCTGGACTCTTTGAACTCTGCCAGTCACTTGGATAACAACAGATAATGCTACATTTCTTAAATTTATGGATGTCCTAAAGCTAATGTGTTGGATAATTGAGCCAGAATGCACAAAGATTTCGATTGACTAGAACGTGACAATAAATTACTACATTTAGGTTCCGGTAATCAGCTTTCCAAGCAGAAGGTGAAAGAGGTCTGAAAAAGACCCTGGCAAGCTTAGTGGCCTCCAAACTCAATGTGAGTCAACAGTGAGACATGGCAATCCAATGTGATCGTAGGCTGCCATGAGAGGCAAAGACTTGGGGCATGATAGTTCCTGTTATACTCTGCCTCAGACAGGCCACTGAACAACAGCTAGAGGGTATACCTACTGATCAAGCAATCCATAGGCATTTGCTGAGTCCCTACCATGTGCCAAGCCCTGTGCTAAATGCAGAAATAGGATGATGCCTTTCTTTGAGGAGCTTCTACTTTACTAGAGGCATGTGGCAACAGCACAGATAAGTAAAGGTACAGTCATTGGAGGAGTGGCATTTGACACTAATAACTGGGGTGATTTCTAGGCTTCTTGTAAGAGGGGGTACTTGAAGGGACTCCAAGAGATAAAGGTGGAGAAAGTGACCGGGATGGTGGCAGGATTGGAGTTGCCGTCATAGGAGGCTCTGTGGAAGGAACTAGAGATGGGGCTGAAAACTCATCCTAATTCCTCCTTATTGGTCTTGTCTTTATATTTGAGGGTTTTCATTCATTTATCAAATGCCAATTAAGTGCCCACAGTGTGCCAGGCAATGTGCTCAGCATTGCAGACAAAGGCAAAAACCCTATAAGCTCCATACACAGGGAGCTGACATTTGACTTGGCAGTGAGAGGTGTGGGAGGGATGTCCATAGGAGTAAATATGAGGTAATTTGATGGGGGGAGAAACTGTCAACAATATGGGGTGAAGGATAGGGTGTGGGGAGGTGCAGAATGTGGCATCTACCCTGGGATTTGGAAGAAATTTGGAATTTTAAAAGGTGAAAGGGGATGGGCATTGTAAGCATGGCGGGAAACCTGAACAGAGGGAGGATAGAGATGGAGTGATGACTTGGAGGAAGTAGGCCAGTGCCCATTTGGTTGGAACATGGAGTGTATGATGAGAAGTAGACATAGATGGATAGGTAGATAGAAGTCGATATGGATGGACAGATAGGTAAATAGATGAATAGATGGATGGATGGATAGAGGAATAGAAAGATAAAAGATGGATGTAAGGATAGATAGATAAATAGCAGTAAATGAAAGTGGATGAATAGACATATGGATAGATGGATAGAAGAATAGACAGATAAATGGTGGATAGATAGAGAGATGGAGAGATAGAAGACAAGAATGGAAGGACAGATGATAGAGCATTTATTAAGTACTTACTATGGGCTAATCTTGGTGATATAAATACAAATAAGCATATCCTGCCCCCAAAGAGTCTACATTCTAGTTGGGGGAAAGTATGAATTAAGTGGAGAGCATACATGCTGCAGTGTGATGGGGAAATGGCTGGACAATGCTGAAGTGAGCTGATTCCCAGAAAGATAAGACAAAATCTCACCTGTCAGAGAAGTCCATAGTTGCTGGGAAGGGAGGAGGAGTGTGAAAGCGATGATAATGCTGTAACAGTTAAAATTAAGGTAGATTGAGGCATGAAGTTCCAAGCATGACCAATTTATTGGCAAAGCATAACTTTACCAATTGATAGAATCTCAGCTTCTCCAGCAAAGCTAAGACCCCCAAATGAGAGGGACACCTCAAAATGCAGAACAAAAACCAGGAGGCAGAGAACAAGTTTTGATCGGAAGAGCTCAACATCATAATTGGTGAAATCAATATGATAGTTACAGAGCTGAGAAAGATGACCCTGATCAAACCTGAAGCCTTGGGATGGGGTTGGGGGAGTTTCTCTGAGCCTGGATCCTGGAAAGAGAAAGGTCAGCATCTGGAGCTTGGAGAGAGGGAGGAATGCCCTCTGAGTCCGAGTCCCAGATGGATGTGGGGATAAGGTGAAGGACAAAGTGGGGGGCCTAAAAGGAGAAGGTAGCTCCAAGGACAGTACCTGGGCCCCAGACAGAGGAAGTAGCCCTAGTCAGCACCACAGGTGTCCTTGTCAGTGGACAGAATTAGTGGGTGTCTATTATGAGCTGGGTCCTTGGGAAGAGGAGGTGGCTCATGAGGAGTAGCTGAAGCCCAAATAGAGAGTGGTCCCATCACTACATTGACTTGGGTCAGCGGAGATGGTACTGCTTAGTGCCTGAACCCATGGTCCCAACTACTGTTCTCATACACAGGAGACTCATTCCGTGGCAAAAATTGGTCAGGAGCAGCCTCCCAGGTGGGCAGTGCCTTCAGTACCCTGGACAGGGACCACGACTCCTGTAACCCCTGCATCAGTGGTGATATAGCCTTCAATGACTGCAGTCATTGGCATGGGGATGCAGGCTGGTGGTTCAGCGACTGTGGGGTGGCCAACCTCCATGGAGACTGGCATCCTGAGGAGGACCACACAGGCTGGGGTTCTGACCTCCACTGGGAAACCTGGAGCTCATTTGAGTCACTAAAGGCCACTGAAATGAAGGTAAAAACTGTGAGGGCATCAGCAACCAAGGCTTAGGAGCCCTGCCAGCTGTCCCGGGAGCCAAATTCAGCAGAGCGAGCCAAATCAGAAACATGGAGTGTCCAGGGAGCCAATCAGAGTGAGCCTGGGGGTGATCGTGGTGAACAAATGGGATGGAGAAATCAAGGGGCCAGGGTCTGGGAGGCCTAAAATTTCTGCTATAGATGGTGGGCAAATGATCAATAAAAGTTTATAATCTCGGTTCATGCCTATAGCCTACCTTAAATCTACTCCTTCTCTGGGGAAAGAGAGGGGTAGGAGAGTGGAGACGAGCCATTGCTCTGAGGGGAGACAAGTGGTCTAGAGGAAAATGGAGCTGGCCCTGAGGAAGTGCCTGGTCTGAAGAAGAGACCCAGCTAGCTCTGCATCCCCTTGATTAAGGAGATGGTTCTGAAGGAGTCCCTAGTCTAAGGGCCTAGAGCTGACATTGAGACTTCTTAGAGGGAACTCAGATCCCATCCTCAGGAACTTGTGGTCTGTGGGAAGACTGAGGAGGAGCGTGCCCTGGCTGTTGTCTCTGGGTTCTTATAGTCTCTGACAGACACTCTCTCAAAGAGACACATGAAGCATGAAATATCTCTGACGTGAGCCTGGTATCTGAGACAGATCTAGTGGGCCAAAAACCATTCCCCAGTGGATCGATTCAAAGGACTTAAATGAGCAGTTTTCAAAAGATAAATCTCACTTTTAACTCACATCAGAAAGAATGTTCCAAATCACGAATGGGAGAAGTGTGCACCCAGGAACACAGGGCTTTCGCTTCACACTCATGATGCTCACACACAAAAAAAAGGGGGCTCATAAACACAGCTTGGTGGTGGAGCTCTCCAGCAGGTCACCAAAGGAGGGTAGAATTATACAAAGAAAAGTCAGTTGCTTTTTTTTTTATAATTTTTTTTTATATTTTTAAACCCTTAACTTCTGTGTATTAGTTCCTTGGTGGAAGAGTGGTAAGGGTAGGCAATGGGGGTCAAGTGACTTGCCCAGGGTCACACAGCTGGGAAGTGTCTGAGGCCAGATTTGAACCTAGGACCTCTGGGCCTGGCTCTCAATCCACTGAGCTACCCAGCTGCCCCTAGTCAGTTGCTTTTTGATAGGTCCCTACTTTGTGTCAGGCACTGTGCTAAGTGCTGGGGACACAAATCCAAAAAGAAAGGCAGTCCCTGCCTTCAAAAGGTTTATAATCTGATGGAAGAAGAAGATGGACAAAAGGAAGCCGAAAAGGCTTGAGGGACGGGGGGGGGGGGGGTAGTGTAATGATGAATTGTCCAAAGTAACTCAGGTGGGTGGGAAAGAGAGAGCCTGGGCCCCTTCCTTAAATGGAGGTTTTACAGCTCATGGTTCTGCCCTCCAGTCAGAGGGGTGGCGAGTACTGATGAAGTGTGAGTACCAAAGCGATTCAGATCTTGCAAGATGATGAGATTTCCCAATGATGGGGTTGCACAGAGCATGATGAAGAGTCCACAGTAGTCCAGGTTGGTGGGAAATGAAAAGTTGGCTAGAAGGTGAGTAAAATGTCCGTCCCCTTTAACCCTGAGATCCCATTGCTGGTCAACACGCCCTGAAGAAATCAATGACAAAAACCAAGGCCCTGTCCACCAGGATATTGATGTTAGCCCATGAGGTGAGTGTCTGATGCCCATCAAATGAGAAATGGCAAGTCATAGTACAAGAATTTCATGGCATGATTGTGTCATCAGAAATTATGAGCATGCAGAAGAAGCATGGAAGACTTACCAGGAGAATGTTGGGCACAGCACCTTCAACAAACATGGAAGAACATGTCTTTATGATTATGATGACCCCTATGATCTCATGGGGATCACTTGGCTTTGGGGCAGATGTAGTTGACTTGAAACTGAGAAAACAATAATGACCTGTAAGATTTAAATTAATGTACAATACTTTAAGCATTATTTTTATAAAGTTTATTATCTGACAAAATACAACCATGTGACTAAATTTTTTCTACCTGCTCAAAATCCCCGCTCCACCAAAGCTGTGACAGAAAGACAAGAGACAGAGAGGGAACCCAACCCAATTTATATCCTGTCTACATCAGCATGTAAGGACAGGAAGTGAGTGGGGTTCTGGGAATTGTAGTTTTGCTGGGGTTCATAGTTTTGCTGGAAATCATAGTTTTTAGGGTAACAGATTCCAAATACACAGACCAAAACCCACATTTCAATAGGACTTTAAGGCTTCCAAAGTGCCAAACTTACATGATCTCATTTAAGTCTTCATGATCCCTCAGTATCCATTTTGTTGTTGAGCTGTGTGACTCTTTGTGACCCATATCATCCCAGTACTGTCCATGGGGTTTTCTTGGCAAAGATACTGGAGTGATTTGTCATTCCTTTTTCTAGTGGATTAAGGCAAACTGGTTAAGTGCCCAGGATCACACAGTTATTAAGTGTCAGAGGCTGGATTTGAACTCAGGTCTTCCTGACTCCAGGCCTGGTACTCTATTAATTGAGCCACCTAGTTGCCCCCATCCCTATTTTACCAACAAGTAAACTATGACTCAGAGTGGCTGATTGACTTGCCCAGGGCCATACAACAAATAAATATCTGACGTGGGATTTGAACTGAGGTCTTCCTGACTTCCAGTTTGCTTTCCATTATACCTGCCTTTGTAGATATGGGAACTATCTGTGTGGAACACAGCACTGGCTATTAGGCACCTTTGAGGTTTTGGTTGATTTTACAGAAACGAGCTTTCCCCCCCCCTCTTTCTTTTTCAATCTTGTTATGAGAGCTCCATTGCTCACCAGATAGGAATATATGTGGAAATGAAGGTGATTTAATAACAAAAGTGATCAACAAAAAACTTCTTGTGAACACATTTCCTTCAATAGGATGACTAACTCTGGGGCAGCTGGGTAGCTCAGTGGATGGAGAGCCAGGCCTAGAGACAGGAGGTCCTGGGTTCAAATGTGGCCTCAGATACTTCCCAGCTGTGTGACCCTGGGCAAGTCACTTGACCCCCATGGCCCACCCTGACCACTTTTCCACCAAGGAGCCAATACACAGAAGTTAAGGGTTTTAAAAAAATGTGATGACTAACTCCATCCCTCTATCAAAAGTGAGCACGTCTCCTTTTTGTTGTGGCGAAGAATTGGAAATCGAGGGGACGTCCATCAATTGGGGAATGACTGAACAAATTGTGGCATATGATGGTGATGGAATTCTATTGTGCTATAAGATGATTTCAGAAAGCGCTGGAAAGACCTTCATGAACTGATGCAGAGTGAAATAAGCAGAACCGGGAGAACTCCATACATGCTAACAGTAATATTATGTGGTGATTGTGAAGACTTGGCTACTCTCAGCAATGGGACAACCCTGAAAGACTTCCGATGGGGAACGGTCTCCACCTCCAGAGAAAGAACTGTTGGAATCATCTTTCACATCAGTGTATTTGTGGTTTTATTTAGGGGTTTGGGTTGTTGTGCTCTTACACCTATGACCAATATGAAAGTGCGTTTTGCATGACAATAAAAATCAAATGTTTTAAAAATTGAGCATTTCTCATTTTTCAGCTACAATATGGCCCATGTAAGGAGGAGGAAGGAATTTGGGTCACTCCATAGGTAGATTCAGGCTTGCAATGGTCTCCCAGGGTTTTTGAAAGCCTTGAGGGAGTGTGACCAACTTGTTTGTTCAGCCAGTGGTGTTTTTCCCTTCTTGATTTGACTAGAGAAGTATTTGCCCTCATGAAGGGATACAAGGAACTGTTACATCTCAGTAACACATTAAATCTTGGTCTCCTGGGCCAGAGGTGCTAAACATCCCGCCCAGAGGTAGCTTGTCACTGTGAAGATAGGATTAATTGGAAAGGATGGGACATCCTTGTCTGTTTTTGTGTGGGTGGTTTGAAAAATTCTATTTAACTAATAATTTAGAATATTTTTCCACGGTTCCATGATTCATGTTCTTTCCCTCCCCTCCTCCCACCCCCTCCCATAGCCAGGGAGCAATTCTACTGGGTTTTACATGTGTCATTGATCCAGACCTATTTCCATATTATTCCTCCTTGTCTATTTTTAGCTAATCAAATCAAGACCTTAAAGTGGCCCTACTTACCATTAAGTATGAGAGTCAAGACACACCTCCAAAGGCCCTGCCCTCTGGCACCCTCCCACCCCCAGTGCTAGGCAAATTGAAAGACTGCAATTGGTTTCTGTGAAGGAGGAGAGACAGGAAGTGACAGGGGAAAAGGAGTATAAATAGAGACCAACATGGTCTGGAACATCATTTCTTTCCTGGCATTTGGAGAGAGTGGCTGAGATTCCTGCCTTGGCGTTGGTGGAACCCTGGCTGAAGACATCACCAGGACTTTGGGCTGAGGATTACCGGGAAATCCATGTGACTGGGAGGCAGGTGCGTAGGAAAGCCCCTGCCAGGCTGAGCTGGACTTCACTGGAGAAGGGCTGGTAAGCTTGTTAGGAATCTGTCTCTTTATCTACATTTTTACACTTTCACTCTTTCCACCTCTTTGTTAAAAGCTGCTAAAAGTCATTTTGACTTAAGCTATAATATTTTCAAATCAGTGACCGCCTTATTACTTTATAACTCTCATATTTAGTATGAAAAATCTAAATTTAAGCCTCCCACCACCCGAAATACTCCTGCCCAAATCAGATGAAAATGTAACTGGGAAGGGGCAGCTGGGTAGCTCAGTGGATTGAGAGTCAGGCCTAGAGACGGGAGGTCCTGGGTTCAAACCCGGCCTCAGACACTTCCCAGCTGTGTGACCCTGGGCAAGTCACTTGACCCCCACTGCCTACCCTTACCACTCTTCCACCTATAAGTCAATACACAGAAGTTAAGGGTTTAAAATTAAAAAAAAAAAAAAAAAAAAAAAGAAAAAATGTAACTGGGAACTATTTAACAAGAAAAACACAATAAAACACAAATCATGTTAACCTGTGGTTTTTGAAGTCAATTTGTGCCTGCAGGGTTCTTTCTATACAGTGAACCCCAAACTATTTGAGTGTGACATTATTGGCCTGGACCGCTTTCTGTGACTGCATCATCTGAGCAGGGGTAGGGATGGCAATCGCATCTCTTTGGAAAGGGCAAGGGCATTGGCAGACTGGAGGCAGTCCAAAGGACAGCAGAGGACCTTACATCAGTTGATGGACCTGGAGATATCTGGCCTGCAGAAGACTCACAGAGGGACATGAGAACATGTTCAGTTCTTACCCAGAAGAGGAATTAACCTCTTTCTGCTTGGCCATAGAGAACGGAACTAGAAATAATGAATGGAAGTCACAAAAGGGCCAATTTAGAGTCTATGTCAGGGGAAACTTCCCAGCAATCCTTCTGGCCCTGAGGGTTGGTGATTATAACTTGCCTGTCTATGGTCTGTGTGTGGCTTGTCAGAGGCTAAGATGGTCCGAGAGACCAGCACTCCCCACACATCATTTGATACTCATCCCGGGAAACAAAGGACTGACAGACAACAGGGTCCTCCCCTTAGGTCGCCGTGGTCCACTGAAAGGCTGGCATTTCCCTGGAGCCCCTAAGCCCCATTCTTAAGCCTTCCCCCCAGTCTTCGGAGACTATGGCCTCCACAGCAGGTACCACTGTCCCTGGAGGCTGCCTCGCTTTTTATAGATCTGGAGGCAGTGGCTCCCACCCCTTCCCCTTGGAAAGCTTGTGCCTCTGCTTAGTTCCACCTGCTACCCTCTTGTCTGCCCCGCAGCTCAGGTTTTATGTCCAGTAGAATCTAGCATGTGGCCCCACTTTTCCTGGCAGGGTCACCAGCTCCGCCCACACTCTCAAGTTCTTTTCAAAGCCCACATTCAAGTGAAGGTCTCAAGTTTCCTTTGTGTGTGCTGTGACCATAACAGCCATTTTCCACTGACCATAAGGAGAACATTGTTCTCTCGTGGCCAGAGAGCTCCGGTCAGATGACTAAGGCAGCTGTCCGGTACATGTGGACAGAGCCGGAACTGTTAACGAGCAGGAGAGCCCAGATCGATTTCTGTTTGACCAAACTCCGGGCTTTGACTGGAAGGAGCGGGGACGCTGTGGGTGTGAGTGCTGCGGCTGCCAATAGAGATTCCCCCTGTTCCCTCCCCCAGGGCCCTGCCTTGGTCTGAGGCTGGGGTGAGGGGTGGGGTGGGGACCTCCCAAGGCAGTATCCTCTGCCACTTGGACCATGATTGTGCATCCATCCATCCTGCCTCTTGGGTGAAGTCAAGCAATAATCAGGGGCTTAAAGGTAGCCTTGAACATCTATTGCAGAGGCCTCCCAAGCTCAGCATGGGTAGTATCACTAAAGGCAGGCCAACTATATGTGGCGTGGCTAAGGAGACCACATTGGCTGGGCTGTGGCCCCCTCCCGAGTCCAGAACCCCAGCTAGTGAAGTGAAAAGGTCATGGCTTTGGGTTCTCTTTGTTCTTATGCTCGTGTGGAGCCATGGAAAGAGCCCTGGGTCGACAGAGAACATCAACTCTGAGCTTGGAAGGGGCCTTCGAGATCATTTGGTCTAGGCCTCTTTTCACACTACCAGTACATGAAAGCCAAAGCTCTGAATGGGAAAGAAAACGGCCAGCAAGTTTGAGGTAGAGGTAAAGAAATGGGAGGCAGGCTGGACACAAACGATTATGCCAGCCCTGAAACTTCAGATGACTATGACTTTCTTTAAGACAAGCTTGAACGTCCTCCCACTCTGGTCCCTGAGAGCCTCTTGGGTTAATGCACAGGACCAAAAACTGGGCATAGTAGGTCATAGAAGCCATCTTATCCCACTTTGTTGAGGTTTCAAAAGTTTTCCTGATAACAGTCTTGGGGAGGGGCTGGGCCACCATTGTTATTATTCCTCTTTTACTCATCATGCTTTACTCCCTTCCACACGTACTATGATGGAGATCCTGGGCGTCTTCTCTGGCCGTGCCTCATCTCTGCAATGTTCTCTCCTCCCTTCCACCTCCCAGCTTCCTTCAAGTCCTTTAAGTCCTTCTGACCACCTTAAGTCCCTTTGAGATCGTCTCTAATTTACTCCCATCTCTATCTTGCTTATGCATAGTTGCTGCCTCCCGTTGGCCTGGGACCTCCTTGAGGGAAGGCTCCAAGCTTTTGTGCCTCTTCTTGGCATCCCCAGTGCTTAGCCCGGCACACAGTAGGGAAGTAACGCTTGTCGATCTCTCTTGACCTTTCTTGTGAAACAGACGTGTCCATTTAATGAGAGGTTTTGGTGGCGTATTGGCTAGAAGTTGACTCCCAAGTCAGGAAGTCAGTTCAAGTTTGCCTCTGCCACAAACAGGCTGTGACCCTGTGCAAGTCATTTAACTTTGTGACTAAGGTACAAAGCAGGCGCTGCTCTGCACTAAGGGAGGGGGTTTTCTCAGCAAATGTCCCCAAACCCGTGAAATCCTAGTTCAGGTTAACTAAAACAACAACCAAACGTAGAGAACGAAAATAGACCCGGGTCTCTGAGAAGTTTTAGCCCATAAACACGTGTGGGAGCTGGTGTTCTTTCAACAAGATTTCCTTTGGTACAATGGTGCAGTGTGAGAGCTTTGTCACGGGCATACACGCGCCGCTATCGCCACTTCAGGGAGGCAGAGGAGCAAAGAGGACTGGACCTGAACCCTCAAGATCTGGCTACAGAGAACAAGAAGGAAAGTTTCCTTTCTCAATCAAGGGGGCCTGAGAGAGGTTTCCAGCCTTGGAGTTACTTCATGTGTTCCAGAGATCTGTAGGCATTAAATTGTGTGCAAGTGGTCCATATCCTTCATGCTTTTAAACCCTTATCTTCTATTTCTGTATTGGTTTTAAGGCAGTAGAGCTGTAAGGAATATGCAATAGGGGTTAAGTGACTTGCTCCGGGTCACAGAGCTAGGAAGTATCTGGGGTCATATTTGAACTCAGGACCTCCCATTTCTGGGCCCGGTTCACTGAGCCACCCAGCTGCCCCTTAGTCCATATCCTTTAATAAGGGGCCAGAGTGCATGGGGCCCAGTGGAAGGTGCCAGGATGCAGGTCTATCCCCAGGTTTTTGCCATGGGATCTCCTTCTGTGCAACCTCTGACTCCATTCATATGATTTGTTAATGGGAGGGTGGGGGTGGGGGTGCTATATTGGAGTCTTTTTCCAATGAGGAATCTCGTGCATTTGTTTCAGTTTCTTGATAGAGGTGAAAACGGAGCTAACTTTGTCCAAACATTCCCTGTTCATTACTAGCAATGGAAGGAAAAAGCAGGGAGCTATCCACTCCCCAAAGTGGACAAAGGCAAGCCTGGAGGAGAAGAGACATCCCTGCAGGCTGTGCCCTGGAAACCTCTGGCGCTACTTCGAGGAGATTCAATTTAACACAAGGTGCATTCCATTAAGCATCACTCTGTTAGACACCAGCCTCTTGGAGCTCACATTCCACTGAAGGAGGCACCATGTACCCAGTTCAGTGAATGCAGTCATTGGAGAAGGGACCGAGCCCTAACCGCTGGGGATATCGGGAAAGGGGCACGGCAGATGGCTTCTGGTCTGAGCTGGGAAAGAAGGTAAATATTCTAAGAGGCAGATATGAGACAGGAGTATATTCCAGGTAGGAGACGGGGCTGGGGAAGGGAGGGTCACAGCCTAGAAAAAGGCATGGAAGTGGGAGATGGAGTTGGCCAGCTTGGCTAGGATATCTGGTACATAAAAGGGAGTAAAGTCTCTAGGACACGCCGGGTAGGGCTTTGAATGTGGGGCCTTCTCTCCACAACTGAAGCTCTTGCCCTGCGGTTGAGATAGCCTGATTGGTCAATATGCTTATCATATAGCCCCCTACATGATGTACTCAGCTTCAACTTACCCTCACTATCTTCTTGCTCAACCTACATACCTTTCCCTCTAACTTCAATTTAGAATCAAACCAACACTGCCATTATTATGGCAAGAATGTGCCAGTCAACCCTCTTTGCTTCCCTTTCCATCCATAAGCTTCCCAAACCAAAACCCGAGTAGATTGTAAGCCTTTTGAGGGCAAGGGCTATGTTCTGCTTGTTTGTTTTCTTATTCTCAGGGTGGGGGCACATAGTAAGCACTTAAAAGTTTTTTCATTCTTTCAAATGGCTGGCTCAGGAACTTGTATCCTGGAGAGCCGCCAAAGAGTTTGGAGCCGGAAGGTAGCACGGCTAGATCTTTGCTTTGGTGGCAAGGGAGGAAAGCAAGAGGACAAGAGCTTGGTGGACTGCGGCAGAGTTCGAAGGAACGCTTTTAAAGCATAGGGATGTCTGGGCATGCCTGTGAGTGGCATGGAAGAGACCAGGACAAAGGAAGAGACTGAGGATGAGAAAAAGGGATTGGGGCCGGGGGAAGGAAGTTCCTTTGGAAGTCCAGAAGGGATGGCACCAAGGAGGCAGCAGAGGAGCTGGCACCCCGCAGGGAAGGTTTGTACTTTTCTTTGGATCAGACTTCCTGTGGCACTCCTGGAGCCTTCCACAGCTGAGATGGCAGGCGGAATTCTGGTCCTGGCTCGTCCAGTGATACCTGCCTGTGTCCATGGAGCCGTTGGCAAGTCAGGAGGGAAGATAAAAGAATTCAGAGAGGTGAGAGCGAGCCTATGGCAGTGTCTACGCGTGTACATACACGCAAACACTAGCGCTCTCCAGCTTTTTCATCAGACACACAGTTCTGCGGACTTATGGGACCGAAGGAAAAGGGGAGAGTACCAATGCTGCTGTTGTGACGTCACAGAACACGTGGGCGTGTTCCGCAAAAGTTCCGGCCCGGGGCGGGGCGGGGCGCGCGCTCAGCCTGGTCAAGGGAGCCGGCCCGGCCGGGCGTGGGGGCGGGGTCTGGGCAAATCCCGCCCCCTGCCCGCCGAGATTTGTCCGCGATGCGGTGGCCCGCCGCCTGGGCCGCTGCGGAGTTGGACGGCGGCGGCAGGAAGGCGGTGCCTTCTCCGCGGGGCCCTCTATTGGTGAAAGGGCGGGGAGGCGCTCGGGGCCCATTGGCCGGCGCCTGGCCCAGGGGG
This sequence comes from Gracilinanus agilis, assembly GCF_016433145.1. Lineage (NCBI taxonomy): Eukaryota > Metazoa > Chordata > Mammalia > Didelphimorphia > Didelphidae > Gracilinanus > Gracilinanus agilis. Next base: position 305,793,602 of record NC_058134.1, read on the forward strand.
CGAAGCCCGTCCGCGGGGCGGGGATCGGGCGGTCCCCGGGCTCGGTGCCCCGACGGCTGGGGCAGCAGCACCGCTGAGTCCCGGCCCCTGGGCTCAGTGGTGGTGGTTAGCCGTGGTGGAGGCTCTTCGATGGGGCAGGCGTGGGAGGGCTGGAAGGCCGAGCCCAGGCCCCTGGGCTCCGTGTTGGTAGTGGGGCGGAGCCCGGGTCTGTCACCACTTCCGCGGAGACCGGCCGGCCGAGCTCCACCCCTGGAGCCGTGGACTTCGTTGCGGAACCTCCGGAACAACGGACAGAGGCCCGACTCTTGGCACCGGAGGCACGCTCCTGGCAGCGCTCCGGGCCCGCGAGGAGAGGGCTGGGAGGCGGACGCTCGGCCCAGCGGAACTTTCTTAAAGGGAAGACCCGGACCCACTATCGGGGACCGCCTGTGGCGGGAGGGCGACGGCTGGGGGGCCGGAGAGCGTCCCAGCAGCCCTTTCTTGGTTCGAAGACTCAGGCCCGGGACCTCCCCGGGCCGCCCGGGTTATGAGGGCGGAGCCTCTTCCCCTCGGCTACTAGATTGCCGAAGGGCGGAATCTTCCCGCCTAGATTGGTTATTGGGCGGGAGACCCAGGACCGTCCCCTCCACTCACCATTGGTCAGAAGGAGCAGCCTCGCCCCCTCAGCATGGTTGCGGACGCCAGAGGGGACCTGCCTCCTTCAGTTACCCATTGGCTGGAAGGCCTAGCACCGCCCCTTCTGTTCGTCATTGGTTAGAAGAACGAGCGCCCCTTCCTCGGTTTGGCTGCGAACGCCAGGGCGGAGCTGCCTCTTTCCTCTCCCTATTCGCTGGACGACCCAGCACAGCCCCCTCGATTCGCCATTGGTCAGAGGGGGCAGCCCCGCCCCCTCAGCATGGTAGCGGACGCCAGAGGGGACCTGCCTCTTTTAGCTCCCCATTGGCTAGAAGACCCAGCACCGCCCCCTCGGACCGCAACCTAGGCCTGGGCGAGGAAAGGGCTCCGCCCCCAAACCCCAGCAGAAGGCGAGGGGCCGAGTCCTTCCCGCTGAGCTCCAACTCATTCAATCACAGTAGCCCCTATACCTCCGCCCGCTTGCGCTGTGAGAGTGGGGGTCGCAAGACGGAGCCTCCATTGTCCAGCTCCTTTTGGCCAAGCAGCTCCAGTCCCCGCCCGCCGGCTCCCTATTGCTGGGAGGATGAGGCCCCACCCTTAAACCGGAAGGCGGGGCCCCCCTCTCCGCGCTCTTCCTCCTGGGCTGGGAATCCCAGGTCGTGTTCCTCGTGGCTCCGCTCCGAGGGCACTTTCCTCCAGCCGAGCTCGCCTCCAGGACTCCGCAAGGCAGGGCGAGAGGAACCTTGGTTGAACTTCCGCTCAGATTTTGTAAGAGAATGTAGCCCCGGGGTACCCCCAAGCCAGCAGCCCTGGTCTAGAGGGGTAAGAGGAGCAGCCTCGAACTCCTCAACGGGCCGGAGAACGGCGCAGTCTGTAGCACAGCCCACCTCACGTAACTACCCGGACTTGCTGCGCCCCAAAGTACGAAACTCCGCCTCCCTCGATCGCTATTGGAGAGACAGCCGAGACCCGCCTCTAGTTGCTGATTGGAAAGCGGAACCCCGATCACTAGAGTCTTTACTGCTGGGGCGGAGAAACCCCGCCCCCCGTTCCCCATATTGGCTGAAAGAGGGAGTCGCCTCTACTCGTCAGGAGGACAGTTGGAAACCCAAGGCCCACCTTCTGGACCCATTGTTGTTTGGAAAGCAGGGATCCGTTTCATCTCCTCCATATCGGCTGGAGGGTGGAGTGATGGGCCCTCATTTGGAGGATTCTTGGAAGCCACGTGATCACTTGGGGGACTCTAAGTTGTTTGGGAAGCGAGGCTCCGCCCCCTCTTCTCCGTATTGGCCAGAGGGCCGGATTACGGCCACTCCGCTCGTAGACTGTAGGAGATCGCAGCCTCACCCCCAAAACCACGAGTCGTACGGAAAGCGAAGCCCTGCCCCCGCCGGTCCTTATTGGTTAGATGGCGGAGCCACCTCTTTGCTCCGAAATGACTTGAAAGCGAAACCCCGTCCCCTAGACTTCGTGTTGTTTGACAAAAAAGGTTCCAGCTCTAACTTTTCCTATTTGTTGGAGGATAGAGCCGCTGCCTCTTCTCTCCGAAATAATTGGCAGGAAGAGCCCCGCTCCCTGGACTGTCTGTTGCCTGGAGGGCGGAACCCGGTCCCTTTGGCAAAGTATTGGTCAGAGGGAGGAGCGCCGCCGGATCGGGGCTTTGGGATTGGCTGGAAAGAGGAACCGTCCTCTCTGAACTCGCAGCTGGTTGGCTGGCGCAGCACCGCCCCCTTGGCTCGCGGAACCCCGACCCCAGGACTTGGTATTTTCTGGAAGGTAGAGCCCCGCACTGTACACTCCTCGGCCTCGGAGATACCAAAGCCCGCCCCTCAGGAAGCCCAACCAACTGACGACCAGCCCCTCGCCCTGGGCTCCGGGACGAGCACGGAGCTCCGCCCTCACTCCCCTCCCGAGTTGGAGAGCCCCGCCCCGCGCCCAGAGGCTGGAGCCACTGGCCAGGTCACGTCCTGCCCCCAGGCCAGATAGCGACGAGGTCCGGGGCCCGGATTGGCTGCGGTGCGGAGCCACGCCCACGGGCCGAAGACGCAGCGCGGGGCGGGCCCCGGGACAGCGCAGTGCGCCCGGGCGGCCTAGGCGAATGGCCGTGTCCACTTCTCGCTCCGCTGCCCTGCGCCGCCCAAGCTACCTGCTGCTGCCGCTGCTGTTATCACCCCCGGGGACTGCTAGGCCCGGCCTGCGCCCGCAGTCCTCGGGACCACCTGCCATGCAGCCACAGCCGCCCGCCGCCCCCCGCTGGCTCTCGGGTCTGCGCTTCGACAACCGCGCCCTGCGCGCCCTGCCTGTGGAGGAGCCGCCGCCTGGCGGGGACTCGGCCCCGAGGCCCGTGCCGGGCGCCTGCTTCAGCCGTGTGCGGCCCTCTCCACTGCGCCAGCCGCGTCTTGTGGCGTTCTCGGCCCCAGCGCTGGCCCTGCTTGGCCTCGACCCACCTCCGCCACTGGAAGCCGGACCCGAGAGCGGGAGCGACCAGGAGGAGCCGGATCAGCCGGAGGAAGCCGGGGAGGCGCCTTCCTGTCACCGCCGCCGTCGGGTATCTCCTGCGGAGGCCGAGCTAGAGCTCTACTTCAGTGGCAACGCGCTGCTGCCCGGATCCGAGCCCGCCGCACACTGCTACTGCGGCCACCAGTTCGGCAGCTTCGCAGGGCAGCTGGGCGACGGCGCCGCTGTATACCTGGGCGAGGTGCTGGGTGCCGCCGGGCAGCGCTGGG